>NC_135761.1:63391921-63413938 GCF_052425735.1 Oculina patagonica | reverse complement strand
ATTTAATTTTCATTTCATGCACACATGCCATATACACGTTGTAGAATTTACTGCAACAAGAGCAAGTAAAACATTTTCTAGCGAAATTAGCATTGCTCATTCGAATTTCACGTGGCTGGTAATTGATGCATTGCAACTCAAGACAACCAGAGACAACATAATCGATAACACTAGATTTTAAAACACATAATAATATATTTTAAGCATACCTTTTTCATACGTTGTTTGCTTTGGAGGAGAGCGGCGAGAACTGTTTATGTTGATGGTGTACCATATTAATCGATGGGTTAATGTGTCGTCTTCATAGGTCCACAAAACGCAAAAGTAGATTTCGCGCCATGGCTTGATATTTGGCGGGGAGTTAACTTGCCGCATTTCCCGCGCGTAAACATTATCCTTGGCTGCTGATTTTTTGTGGTTGTTTGGAGATTATCTTCCTTTAATGTTTGCAGTGAGAATACTTGCTTTCATCCTTGTTTCCATTATTCTTTCATTGAAGTAAATAATACTCCCTGCCCCGCCACAGACTGCACTGCATGTTAATTTTGACCAAATGATCTTGCACATCACCTCGTGATCTTTATTTGCACGGTTTCGCAATACACTGCTATTAATTTGTAACAGAATGAAACGTGTACGGGCAAACGAGGAAATTAGATACAGAAAAAGCCAATGAAAACAAATTGGTGTATCGTCACCACCAATCAACGATCGATACATATTACATTGAAATGTCTCACTGTTCATGACATTGCAGTACGCGAAGGCGAGGATATTCGCCGCACCTGCTTTTTTTCATGAGGGATTATTTTATGATAATGTATTCTTAATTACCCCATATTTGAGATTGTCGTATCGCAACTAGGATATCGTGAAAATGGTTTGTACATCTTTCGCGGTACTTGAAAAAGTAACAGGAAAACCGTTTGAAAGGTGTAAATGTTGCTGGTCTAACTTCGCGATTTTGAATGTTAATGCCTACAAATATTCGAAGACTTGTTTAACAGTCAAAGAATATAGTAGTTAGTATAATAATTGATGTATCCTAATATTTTTTTCATATTCCTCGACCTCACTAGGTGTCAGATGTATTGCTTTGTGCGGCATTATTTTTGCCCCTTTACATGAAGCCCACCCCCTCCTTCCCCTTCAAATCGTCGCGAAAAGAAAAGAGCCTCTGGTGCTGTCAGTGCTCTTAACGTGGTATTTTATAAGTCAAATATAGGTATTTTCGTCTTGTTAAATGATTGCATTTTTTTTTTACTTTATTACAATTTACTGTTTATTTTTTGGTGCCTTTTCCTTTTGTTTTCTTTTCACACGTTTTTTCTCAATGTTTTCTCCTTTTCCTTTTGTTTTCTTCTCACACGTTTTTTCTGCACGTTTCCTCTTTGTTCCTCGGTCCTTGTCCTTGCCGCCAACCGCTTTCTTTGTCATCTGCACCTGTGCATCACAATTCATTTACCTTATGAGACTTTTTACAAAAACTGAAAGGAGTTACACAAAAGCATATAACTTGGTTCATCTGTTTATCTATCCTGGGTATAACTTAACAACTGAGTTAGGTCAGTCAGGTGTGGTTGCTAATGAAGAATTCATCTTTCACGTTTTTCTACCGATGTGCAGGGAGGTGTGTGTGTGTGTGTGGGGGGGGGGGGGGAGGGGGTGTCGTTGCCAGCGTGATTTTATTAGGTGTGAGCCTTACAAGACGAAAGAAATTTGTGAATTGGATGTACGGTAATTCAAAGTTCAATATCGGCAGTACATCTTTCCTTACCGGTGGGAAGCTGTTTTTCTTTTGCATCAGGTCTTGTAGGTCCTTCTCCCTCTTTTTATGTGCTTCATCTGCTTCCTCATCTCCGGAAGGGGGGCTTACGTATTTCATTTTCAACAAGTCGAAATTCCTTCCTGCTTCCTTATAATCTTCTGGTTTCATTGCTTGCCACTGTTCTCTTCGTTGTTTTTCACCGGTGATGAACTCTTTCCACCAAGCTAGGTCCTGTGGAGTCATACGCTTTTGAACTTGACGTACACTATTTTCCATCGCTTCCTCCGTGGGGCACTTTACGTTATCTGGTTTTAGGATGGACGGGGTACCAGGTGGAAGTTCGCGAAGAATGATGAAAGGACCTTCTTTCGGAAGCCATTCCTTCTTTTCGGCCTTTGCCCAATTCCTATACGACATCTCCACTTCGCCATCTTCATTCAGGTTGAAACGAAAAGCGTGCGGGTTGCTGTGGTGTTTAAATGTTGCTGTATATGGTCGCAACCATGACTTTATGTCGTAAATGTTTTCCCGATAAAAAACATCCGGAGATGGCGTATAGGAAGTGTGAATGACTTTCCTAAGCTGGTCTATGGTGACAGCATCTACCTTTCTTAGGGCTTCGGCAATTCTGCTGAACATCTGCAGGACAGAAAACAACATTTCATTTATATGTCAGTGTTTCCGTGTAAAACAAAAGAAAAAAAAAATTTAATCGACTACTTGCTTTCAGAAACTTCACGTCATATTTAATGATTTTATCAGTCGCCCCCTTACATTTTAGATACTTGTTTTCTCGAGCTTGTTGTTACCTTCTTGTTGGCCGCTAAATTGAGGCAATAGAAAGATCAAGCATTACGTTTGTTTTTTTTCCGCGAACGGCAAAAATTCCACTTCTTCCGTCTGCCGCGTTTGGCGTTTGTACGCGGTAATCAGCCTGTTTGTCGTAAAAGTTTGATTTTCCCCCTATTTTCCGTAGAGATTTATTTAAGAATTCGATTAGAAGGCATCAAAATGAAAAGTTAGCTCGCGTTTGCCGCATAATTGGGACGGCAGAAAGGTGGCCGCGGCCGCCTTATGCGAGGCCGCCACAAAGAATTTTTTTTACAATGGTGTTTTGATGAACGTTTCGGTACTGGCCGTTTTGTAGGCCGGGGTTGGAGTGTATTTGCAGTTCTGTTCAATGGTACCTGATCGATGTCCTCATGAGTGTGCCCCACTACCAAATATGACAGCCGAACCTATAAATATAGATATAAGACGATTTTGAGTGTCATTTCATCTCGTCACCAATATAAGATGAAAAAGTACTTTTATTCACCTTTCGAAACACTCCAGCCTTTACCAGAAGGGCGCAGAACCCAAGAATATGAATATTTTTGCAGTCACGGTAACAGTTATCGAGCTGTAGGTACAACACTGGAGGCAAGCTTCCCCGCTATAAAATGATTATTTAAAAAAAAATGTTTAGCAACACATGGCAATAGAGCTATGCAAAACTGAAGTCATTAGAAGTCTCATAGATAAACTGCGATCATTTTGAATGACGTTGACTACGAGTGTTTCAACATAAACTTCTGTCCGCTCCGCTTGAAGCTCTGATATCTCTTCAGGCTTCATTCTATGCAATTTAATAAATTGCAATTTAACTGCTAAAATAGGTGCATGGAAAAGTAGGGTAACTTAGCTGCAACAAGCTCCATCATTAATAATAATAATAATTTTATTTATAAGTGTTAATTGCGTGGACAAATAAATATAAGAAATAGGTCAACGTAGTTTATAAGAAACAGCGATTTTCTTTAATGTGTAAAACTGTTTACCTTTTTAATAACATGCCGAAATGTGGATATCAACGCGTTTGTTGTAGGATTTGCATCTTGTGGCCACCGCATCAGGTCAAGGAAACAAAGTGCTAAACCGTGCCCATGGGACAAGGTGCCAGTCACGTGTGTCTTTAAGAAATGAGCATTGTCACCCTCCAACTGCATAATTAATAACAAAGCAGTCGAAGTTACATAAAATTGTGAGATGCAGAGGACGTGCAAATAACCCTGTACCAAGGCTGTACAATAGAAGTGTTCTGTTTTTTAACCAGTCTTAGACTCAAAATATATGTTATTATAACAAAAACGAAATTTATTAGTATTAAAAAAAACCTTTGAACTTTGTATCCAGTGTGGCAAATAGGTCTTCGCTTGATCCATTCCGTCAATGATTATGGACATATATTTTCCTGGATCCTTCTCGGCTTTCTTCTGATGTTTATAATACTTCTTCCTTTCATTTCTGTATAAAGACATATATTATAATGAATAACTCTTGTAAAGGACTATATCTAAGCCATCGTCCACTTGGTTGTTAATGTTTGGTTACTATAGGTTAATTAAAGTATCTGGAGGTAGTAAAACTCAAGCCTATGCTCAATAGATCTCTTCAGGTACCCTGTTCGCCAGAAAACTCTTTTTATGTAACACTTACGCCTGTTGATTCATGTGCCATTGTTTTCTTTCTGTCCATGTTAATCTCGCCTTTTTATTTCCAGTACCGCGAATGTGTTCAGTTATCAACAAGCAAACACCACACTTAGAAAATCTGTTTGTCTGCAAGAAATAAAGATAACAACTTTTTTTGCAATCTAGCGTTTTCATTACGTCGCGACAGTCAAATTATAAGGAGCTCAAGCGATGATAAAGGCGAAGCAGAGGATTTATCTAGACATATTTAGCGTATCTTTTGGTTCACGGACTAGTTGCAGCTGGATATTTTGGGAGAGCGTTCAACCCCATATCGAAAAAGTAAAAAAGCCGCCGTGGCGCACGTTCTCCAAAATACGCAGAATTGGGTCATTTCACGTAGTTGTCTCAATGAGAACGGCTAGGATTTCAAGATTTCAAGCTCATTAAACGTTTTCTTTGGCGACGTTCTCGTGGCCGTTCTCGGCTTAGCTTGCCTGGGCTTCCTATTAGGGACCTTTACATGCAGCGACGCTGACGACAACGTCGACTAAAAAAATCAATTTCTATTTTATCATTACATCATCTTACCTTAGGTATAATTACATCCTTGAAGTTCTGTTTCCACATTCGTCTGAACTGCGCTAAGCTTAAGGGTGCACGTTTAATTGCCTCACGATACATTTTGTGAATTTGGCAAATAGTCATACACGAAGGTAGTTCCCTCCTATTGACGTCAGGCATTATGTTGGCAAAAGTAGACACGAATTCGTCAAACCAAAGTTCCGCTTCCAGTGTGCGTTTGGATTTGTAGACCATTCCTTCGCGACAGTGATAGCTTTGTGTTGTGCCTTTTTTCTCAACCTCGCGCTTCCAATTATGGTATCTGTTAAAACACAACATAGCAAGCAACCATAGTATATATAAAATGATGTTAAAAGGAAAGTTATCCCTGAGGACAGAGCTACGTTAGAAAAATTAATGTTAGTTATCATTAGCGCAAGTAAGCCTGCTAGCCTGTCTCCTCCTTATGTTACGTTTGTATTCTAAAGAAAAAAATATAGCGTACCTCCCATATGCCATTCCATGGCTAAATATCCAGGCCTTCTGACATACTTCTTTGCCGTTTACATAGTGGGCGTACACCGTTCTTCCGTTTTTCGATCTCTGACTAATCTGAAAGAAGTTAATTAGATAGGCTCTTTGCTGTTCCTGTGACTTGTCGAAGAACATTTGTCTTGTTTCATAAACGTCTGATATTGAAAGTTTTCTTCGTATACATTTTTTGTGGCAGCAGTTACCCAATTTCACTTCTTTTTCCACTTTGGCGTAATTGACTTTGCTTTTCTTCATATTTTCTTTTGTCTTGTGCCTCTTGGCTATTTCAGGTTGCTTCTTCGCAACAGGGTGCTTTTCTGTTTGCTTTGCTTTGCCCATCGTGTTGTCTACATCGCATTCAGGAGAAGGAAAATCATTCACTATATCCTGAGAAAAAACAAGAAGCATAAAAATCTTTTAGCCTTAGTTTGACATAGCATGATATGTTGAATATGTTAAGAAGGAGAACGTTCAGTCTGACACTACATTCGAAATGGACTGCATTCTTGTGCATCTCGTTAAATCGGTGAAACTTTGATAGTGCGTTGTGGTGTCCTAATCTGGCTATTAGCTTCTGACCACCGGCGAAGCCTCCTCAAAGTGTGCCCCCGGGAAGCCCAAGACATGCTTGACCCAAAAGTAACTGTTGTCTGCCAACTTGATTGTTGTCAGTCAGTAAGATTAATTCCAATTGAACCAATGCCGCGAAGCGGCCTGCATATTTTAGTGTATAATTAAGAATATATGAAGGGAGAAATAGATCAAATATTATTTGAGTATCAATGAAATAGAGCACCCTTAAAGTGACTATGAAAAGACTCACCCTTCGATCTTCATCGAAACTTCCATCCAATCCAAAGCAAGCAGGTTCCTTTATATCATCTCTCCAATCTTCCTGAAAAAACGAAAAACAGGCACATTTAGATAATTCAAAAGACAATCATCAGGCTTTTTCCTTTTTTTTTTTTCTGCAATGCTACGCACGCGTTATTTCTAACTTTAATTTTTAAGTCAATGTAAGGTTATGATAAGCATTCTTAGAAAGGGTCAATAGACCAAACCACGGAGCTGTCTTTTGTATAGAGACCCTTTGTATCACATACGTTCAATAATTTATTGTTGTTGTGTCATTTCAACCCCATCAGGTCATGAATATACACCTTAAACATCGTAACTGTTTAAATTGTACTAAATGATTACAATACACTGACTGACCTCAATTTCTACATCATAATCATCATCAATGCCATGATTGCATGCCCCACCGCAACCACATTTTACGTCAGACGTTTCACTCTGGTAAGAAAAAAGATCGTTAGTAACCATGCTCCTCAGGAGCATCTTTTCCTCTTTCTTTATCGCAGTCTATCGTTGCTATGAAATGTTATACAATGATTGAATTGCTTTTCACGGATGTCCCCAGAAATGTTAGTGAAGACTTGTAGAAATGTAAAAGGTTTTTACGAGGGAAACTTTTAATTTTGGGTACAAGAAGACAAATGTACTACAAAGGGAGCAGGTGATAAAAATAACTTACGTTCTTGCTACCTCTTGCTCCTCCACGTAGTCGTAACACTTGTGGCTGTAACCAGAACAACAAAGTCAAATCGTGTTCAACGCACTTTATTGAAGACGGGAGATGCAAGAACTGTTATTTATGCAATAGTTAATTTAGAAAGTGATCGTAATTATGTAATTAGTGTATGTTTTTTTAAGTACGTTTGTAACTAGAGTTTTATTTAGAATAAGTGTATGTTTTTTAAACATGTTTTTAACTAGAGTTTTATTTAGAATAAGGGTTTCAATTTTCTCAAAATTTTAATGTTTATCTTAGTTTGTAATTAGTGTCACCAATTAGTGTGTAAAACGCTAGAACGATTGACACTTAAATAAAGTTTACTACTTTCTACTACCACTACCACTACCACTACCACTACTACTACTACTGTAGAAAAATTGAAATTTAACTATGTACCTGGTCGCCTACAACTGTCCCGGCTGCAGACGAAAGAACGATATCGTTTTCCTCCAGGTCTTGTTTACTTGCAATCGATGGCGATTTGGCAGCTTGACGAGCAATAGCTCGCAGTTCCTCTCCCAGAATGTCCAGTGTTGTAAGCACAGGAAAATCCCAGGTTTCCCAGTAAAAAAATGGAAATCTCGGGCGGAAATCGTCGCCTCCTGGACCATCTTGTTTACCGTGTTCACTACGTGTGCGAAGATCGTCTCCGGAAAAGGTTTGTCGGGTCTCCTCACTTCTATTGTAAGAATTGTTTTCTGGCGGGTTATCGATTGCCAGTTTTGAAGTGAAGCGAAGTGCTATAAGTACAATCAACAATACAAAACAGCCCAAGAGTATATCTATCTTCCAGAGTTTGTTGATCGCCATGTTCGAAGCGAGAGCGTCGATGTCTGCTACAAAGTGACCATGCTGTCACTTACAAAGGGTCGTATAAAGTTGACTTTCCCGCCATTTCGTATCCTCTTTGTGTTAATGGAAAGTGAAGTACATTAGTTCCTGATTCCGCCAATGGTACCCTAGCTAGATAATAACTATTGTTTTCCCAGAGTGTTGTTTGTGCTTATCTGTATTTCGTGACGTTCCCGCCAAAATCGTGTGACGCGTGTCTAAATACTTGGGGCTACAACAGTAAATAAGATCTTGACTCGTCCAATCACAATTTTCCGGAAGTTATTGAGTAACGCAAAGGTCAAGTGTGAAATAACCTATATCGCTTTGAACGGACCGCTATTAGTCGTCTCGGGGCGTTAGGCAAAGAAATACAATACGCAATTAAACACAAGGCCATAGACAGAGACACGTATATTAACGTGCCCATAGTTTTTTCGTTTAACTCCCGTAGGCATGATCGCGTTTGCAAACCTGGCCGAAAATTCCATTTCTTGGAAAGATTATTCCAAAGGTAACAAAACTGCCTTCGGCGCTAGAAATTGCGAAATATCTTCAGGAAGCTTACGGCAAGCTTTGCAGTTAATCTGTAACTGCAACAGGCGCATAAACACGCGTATTGTTAAATAAAATAGCTCGACAGAATACTGGTATAAGTGATCGGTACGAAAAAACAGTGTGATTTTCATTGCGAGGTTATCTGGTAATCTAATGTAGACTTTAGGACTATCCTGTAAGAATTTTAGCGTAAGAATTTTAGCGGCAGTTCTCGCTGCCAGGTTTTATACGCAGAGGGGTGCGTTTGCACTGTGTTTATGATTTTCAAAAGCAACTGTACCGGTATGTTGTCATAACATGTTTTGCAACAGAACAAAAGACAACTTGTCTGTGTTTTACGAATTGCTTTTACAGTAATCTGGTCAAAGCTTCGCACACTTTTACGGATTCTCGGTTCGGTTCCTGTGTGACACCTATACGTGTGTGTGGCATTTCTTCTAAGTCAGCCTGTCTCGAAATGAGCACAGTTTCTGCTCAGTACAGCACGCTTTCGTTATTGTTGCAATCGGTTTTGACTGTCCACTTCCTTAAGCACTAAACAAACGTAAAACTGTTTTTTGGGGAAGAACACTATAAGGGTAATCAAAGTGTTTTCCGTGATACAAATTTTGATATATTTTCGAGAAGCGTTGTTTAAAGCTTTCCAGTTAATCTTTAACAATTGCAATTGGTGTACGTTACTAGTATATCAAAAAAGCATGATTGAAACATCGAGTGAATTTTCGTACAACGTGAAATTTCACCAGTACAAGTAAAAGAAAGTGAACACACTAATCATCCGGAATAATAGATCCCTACAATATATAAAAGCAAGTGATTGGGACAAAATCAAAAAAAACATGATTCCGTAATTCGGACTGTTTAATGTGAATTTGCGCAACACTAGTAAGTTTATAAATATGCATCGTTCACAATCGACAATGTTGATCTTTTGGCTGATCTTTAAACGATCTGACCACGAATAAAAAAAGACTATACCAACCTTAACCAAAAGATGATTTGTTTAACAACGAGCATTTCATTCCCCGCTGATTAAATTGAGAAATATCAGCTCGAAGCTTCATTACATCTGGATCAGGCTCAACAAAATGAATACGGTGCACGCGCGAGAGAATTATTTTGGACTGCAAAGGTGCTTGCGGTATTTTTCTCATTGGTAACGACTCAGTCATGGCGTATGCTATCAAGCATTAAATTTATTGGAGTTTCTTTAAAGAAAGCGATTGCGGAGCGATTGCTAAGAAACCGCAATACTTACAACCCGTACGTGGGTGTCTTGTGTGTGCGTGACATACTGTTGGGTAATATGAACGAGCACGAGTCAGTCACCAGCACGCCTGGACTATTTGCTCAGTGGGCTTCATTACAGAATGTTTGCTAATTTGGTTCAATGAGCTGTGTCTTTCCAGCATCCCTTAGTAAACGTAATTCCATTTCTGTGGGCAGATTATTCTTAAGGTAACAAAAATATCTTGAAATAAAGAAATTGCGATATATTTGCACGAAGCTTCTTTGGAAGCTTTCCAGTTAATCATTTATTCGAAAAGAACAGAAACTGAAACTTAAGACAAAAGGCAAAGAGAAACAATTCCTTTGTCTTTCATACCAAGTGCAGTATCACTAATGTTCGGCATAAGTAGAACTCGTCATGGCATTGGGAAATAGACGAGGGTTACTATTTCACATTTGCAATATAAAAATAAAAGCAATCAAAGCAATCAAATCGTCTAATAATAGAAAATACTTCACGGACTATTGATGTGAATCGTAAAGGGCGAGACAAATTGCATGAAATACATACTAGGTTGTGTAACGCAGTCAACCTTTCACGTCATACGTTTGGATGAATATGTTGTTGCCCAATGCTACCATGTCACATTTTCAAATTTTATTGAAAAGAAACACGAAAATTCAGATTGTTGTAAGAAGAAAAATAAAGGTAAAACAATTTCCCGCACCCGGGTTTATGGTCAGAAAAGTCTCTTTCGGTTCATTCTACCAAATTCTATCCATGGCTCGAGTGGAGTCTTTCAAGTTACCCAACCTTTGAAGGATAAACGTCGCATTTCCTGATTTAATTTCGTAATAGATAAGATAACTTTACCTCCATTTCAATCGATTAAATATTACGAAGGGTGATCAGTATTTCTGTGTGACAGAACAGCAGCGAAAAACGAAAAATGAACAAGTTTTTTATTCCAATCGCTCCATCAACCAGTACCGCTGGAAGAGTAGTTGCCGAAAGCACACCATATCAACCACCAGATTTTTGGCCGACGGTAAATATTCTACGAGAAACGATGTACCGCTTCCTATCACTGACACCTGAAAGGTACGATTTACCTCGACGTGGTGTAAACAGAGATCTGGACAAGCGTTTGGCAGCTTTTATAGAGAGACACTTGGGTCCAAAAGTGAGTTTTAAAACCGCCTCTGCCTTTTAATATTAGTTTTTGTCTTGATTGATTAATTTGTTTATTTCTGCATGAAATTACAGTGTAATTTTGACTTTAACTTAGGACTTAAAGAAGATTCAGCAAATAGCTAGGCTTAGTCGGCGATGTTTTGCCTTGGTGACACAAATAGCAAACAATCCTGCTAAGTATTGCAGAAGCCATAAAATCTCGAGCTACACATTTAAGTTCCTGAAACAGTCGTGTCCTGAAGAGGAAGCTTATGACCTTCTACAAAAAGTGATTGAAGGAGGCGAAAAGAAGTTGACAGAACTTAACACGGCAAAGACGGTGAGCTATTTTTCTCATTTTATTCATTTCACAGTTGTTGTCCAACAGAAACCATGCTAAACCTCTGTTAAAATAGCTTCATAAACACTATTTTTTTTTTACAAGAACCATTTTTTTATAAGAATGTTGAGGTTGAGACTTACCCAAATTTTAATTTGCCCATTTGTTTTAATTTATCAAAATGAGCAGTATAAATAAATGCAAAACTGTGGTTTAACGGCACAGCTACTCAATGCTGAAAACTAGGAAATACTTTAACAATGTTTTTTTTGCTTCTTGCATGATACAATGTGTAGAAAATCTCCGTTCGTAGACCAAAATAAGGTAACTTAAGAATGTCTTAAAAACATTTTCATCCTCAAATCGAAAAAAAAGAGACGCTCAGAGTCTGCCCGAAAATTAGACGTTCTTATATAAAAAAGAGTGTACATATGTTACGGTTTTATGGAGCGGGGCTATCAGTCATTGCTGACATGCGCTTCTGTTTGCTTTTAAGGGCAAGGCGAAGAAAGATCAGAATGAACAACTTGAGGAAGCGCTCGAATCATCTCAAGATGAAGCTGACCTCCAAGAAGAGGATGTAGCAGTATTGGTATGTGACAAAATCTACTGTACATTGCATTATTATCATTTGAATAAAATTATGAAGAATTAAGTTATTATTATTTATAATATTCATGTTTGATGTCCCGGAATTGTCCTTACCAGTTCTGGCCAGGTAAAATTAAGTGAAATAATTTCTTACTCGATTTCAAATCAGCGAACGGAAATCAACGAGCTCAAAGGGCAGTTGGAAGACGAAAAAAGAACAAGTGCTGGACTTCGAACAAGAATTCAAACTGTAAGTGAGTTTTATCATGCAGCTCTAACTGTAAAATTGGGCAACTCGGAGGCAGTAAAGCAATTTCTTTATCTTTATTGATAAATGTAAAGGACCTTGATTTGGTTTCAAATTTAAAGGAATCAAAGAATTGTAGGTGGCCCTTAAATTGTGCATCAGACCAATGCGCGCCTGATTGTAAAGAACCTTCCAACAACATAAAAGCAGTATAAATTCACTCAGTACTTTTTAGATGTGTTTAAATTTTAATTTTTTGCTAACAGTTATATCTGTAACACCTTTGTTTTTTCTCAATTATGTAATCGATATTGAAATATTGAGAAGGTTGAGTTTTACGACCCCAGCAGCGAAAGTGATTTAAACCAAAATACAATTTTGTACTAAAGAACAGTTGCTAATTCCGTGTTGCCTTTTGTCTAAGTTATTGCAGGAGAATCGAGGCATTCAAGACTTTGTGGAGGAGCTTCGTTCCAGAGAGAAAGACCTACGAGAATTTTATGACAAGGTAACGGACAGACCTTTTTCTACGTCGAACCACTGTACTCCCAAAGAGGGTTGTTATGCATTTCGTTTCCTTACTCCAATGCTTTAGTTACGTTTTTTTTTTTACTTTGACTCCCCTCACTTTCGAACCAAGTTGCATCGATATCACAATCAAACGAACGCTCACTTCAGTTGGGCCCCGATGATGTTTATGATTGATACGTTGTTGGAGATTTTTCGGAGTGGCTGGTCTAGAAAACTTGTAAAACGTTTGAATGGCCACGCTCGCTCTCACTCAAACTGCTGTTATCTGACGTCACACGTGGATGGTTTGCTACCAAGCGACCCAAAGCTAGGTGTTAACCAAGCGCGTAATCATGTTCTGCAAATGACTTATTGACCATATCGAAAGACTCCCAGTTTCTCTTTTTACCACAGCAACTGTTTAAAGGCTCAGTGAAGTTAAATAACTTGCGAACTATTTAATCTATTTAATACACGAAATTTTCTAATCACAACTAAGTTATTTAGCGCCCGGGGCGCTTATTTCCTTTTGGTACCTCAAGGGATGGCGCTTATTCGAGACAGGGCGCTTATTCGGGACAGGGCGCTTATTCAATTTTTTGAGAAACAACCAAATGTATCTAACAATAAAAGGAACTGTAACAGTAAGAAATTGTTAAAAGTTTTGTTACTTTTAAAATAGTTGTTCATTTTAGTAGAAATATATATACATGAACTGTATGGTGAACGGTCAGGAGCTTATCTAGTTGACGTCAATGACTTCAGTAGGGGCAGTTATCTGCAATAGGGGCGCTTATTAGAATAGGGGTGCTTATAAGAATGGGGGAGCTAATTAGAATGGGGGCGCTTATTGGAATAGGGGCGCTTATTTACAAAAACACATTCGAAGGGGGGCGCTTATTCGGAAGGGGGCGCTTATTGGAAGGAGGGCGCTAAATCGAATAATTACGGTAGTGTAAATTTTCGATGACGAATCATAATTCGGAAAATGTTGTCTTTTTATGTCATAGAGAATTGAAAAACTCCAAACAACCATTGCGTCACTAAAAGAACCGTTATTGGAGGAAAGCTGTACGCTTGATGAGGTAACCAAGCGATTGTAGTTGCCCAAGACGGGTGCTGCCATTTTTTTAAAAAAATCTTCCTTTCCGATAACTTACGACTAACGCATAAAGTAGCCATGCAAAAGCCTCTAGTTTGCTTTATTGTTTTAACATTTGTTATGTTTAGGGTACAATCATGAATGTAGATTGATCAGACAAAGAATAGCGAGTGTTCCAGTTTGCTTCCTTGTCAGTTGTATCTGCTGAGTAAATGTACTGCAGCGCAAACATGTGATATATTTACTGTGCTTCTTGTAATGTTCCATCAAGGCTAAGGAAGCAAGCAGCAAACACGGTCAGGGAAGCATCACGGGCAAAGAAAAAGTAAAGGTACGTCCGGTAAGAGCGTATTCAATTACATACATGCAACGATTATAAAAGGTAACCAAATGGTATACTCGCAAAATTAGGGAATAATTTCATTTGCGTTTTGCTTCCCGGCACCAGTAATCAGTTAGAAAATTAAATACAAATAACACTCTACCAGGATGCAATCTATCAGACTTAGCATTTGTTAAATCAGGGCCGTAACTTGCAAGAGGCCAAAAATAATTCCCAGATAAATGAGATCGTTTTTTCTGTAGAAATTCCTCATGATTTCTTTCTATAGAAATACCTCATAGCGTTTCAGTGCTTCACGATTTCAGAATTTCCCATAACCCCACCTGCGGCTCGCGCATTCGGCGCTCGCAACGTTTGCCTCGTATATATCAAAGCCTGGCTACAGCCCTAGCTAAAGACATTCAGAAATTATGCGATACAAACTTGTGAAGTCTAATTCATGTCTTCCGTTCAGATTCGAGTCAGAACGAGGACGAACCTGTACGCGTTTCAAAATTGGTCGTAACTCTCAAGGGTCTCTCTGAGTCAGTATCGATGTTGCGGTTTGTTTATTTTGTACAGGTGAAAACAACCCAAAGAAGGAAGGAGGGACAGATTGTGGCGGATGCAACTAATATCGAAGTAATTAATATCATAGCCTCTATTGATTATTACGACATAGCTGTTGCTTAAACGTATGTTAGCAAGAGGTCGTGATACTGTCCAAGTCCAATAAGAAATTTTTTATCAGTAAACACGCACGAAAATTATAAGTAGCCACTAGCCAAGAAACAGTTTCCACGAAGGAAGCATTTTTTCTTTATTTTTCGAAAAGGAAAACTGGCTAGGAAGTCTGGACAGCAGACAAGATTTTGTGTTTGGCAAATTGCAAATAACCAGTTGACAATCATATAACCTTGAAAGCCTCAAAAAACACCATTTCGTTTCTTATCCATACAGGTAAAACCAAAGTTTAACCTCCTGTTAGAGGATGTTTCATCACTAGTGGATTACATGCCCGAAGTAAGTACACCAAATTTCAGAAAATTAAGGAGGAATTGTAATTTGTGACCTACAATATGCCATTGTATAACACGCAAAAGCATTCCATAGTTAAAAGAGTAGTTGGCTTTGTTTACATCTACACAGCGATTTATCCGGTGGAGAGCGTTATAGATCCTTTGAGCAATGTTTGTTGGCAACAATACTTTTGCAATATATAAATGACCTGAAGCAGTTATTTGTAAACTTAAAACTTATTTGACAATTTTTGCAATTGCTCTTACAGGATAACAATGAAATTAAGGAAGCCGGCCCTGATAATGTTACAGTAGGGCCCAAGAAAAAACGACGTAGAATGGTACTTATGACAACATAATTTTGCCGTTAAAAATTAAAAATTAAATTTTTTTTGCCATCTTAAAAATGAATTTAACTCTTCTCGATTAAAAATTTACATATTCTCGACATTCTGTAGGCAATTCCAACAAATGAAGAAAAAGACGAACCTGAAATAGGAGAGGAGAAGATAGAAATTGTGGAAGAGGATCCACTGCACCTAGATTCTTCCAAAGAGGAACCACATTCAGAGGATTCTCTGACAGAGAATTCATATGTAGACGATTTTCCGACAGGGGAATCAAATGCAATGGATCCTCTGGCAGAGGATTCATATGTAGAGGGTTTTCCGACAGGGGAATCAAATGTAGTGGATCCTCCGATACAGGATGCCAAAAAGACTGAAACTAAGAAGGTAATACCAACAATACCAAGATTATATGCTTTATATGCTGTTCAACATTTACCTGGTTGTCTTTATGACAAACAATCAGCAATACCATCATGTGAAATGCAACGTCTCTATTTGCATCCAAATTAATTTGAAAACCAAAGGTGATTTCTTTATTGTTGCAGAAACATTCCATACCTGAAGTAAACGAGTGGGTGGCAATATTCCACATTGTCAAATTCTACATTGCCAAAGTAATGGGTGTAGAAGGAGACAATGTTCGTGTCGCCTACCTCGAACAAAAACCTGGCGAGGTCTTCGATTTTAAAAAGAGGTCGGACGAAACGGTAACCGCCAACGACATCTTCAGGCGAAAAATTGAAGTAAGCCTTCAAGGAAAGACCGGCTACCGCGTAAACAATCTTCCTCTCATAAGGGCCCATTATGGGGAGGTCCTTAAAACATATAGAAAGCGAAGAAAGGTGAGTTCATGCAGATAGATTTCCTTAAAATTCTGCATATACAGCACTAACAATGGGAATTAATTTTTCCTGATCATTGTTCTTACAAAACTTTAGGTTGAATCAGCATGGGAAATTCACAACAAGTGTCTGTCTACAAAAATCAGGAAAATCAGAGATATTACGATAACTCTGAAAGATTTGAAGACAGTGCAGCCATCCGTGACAGATGAGGACAAATTGCTATTAAATCGCGAAATGTCCAAGCCATTTATTGATGGATGGCTAAACGATCAGGTACGATAAAGAGAACAAAAGGGAAAGATGTACACGGAACCACGCCCCGTTATAAACATGGGAGTAAACTAGCAGAACTCACAAGGGCGTGGAAGAAAGTCTGCACTTTTTTTTTTTTTCTTTGAAGACATAGTGGTGCCAGGCACAGGCCGGGTGAAAATCATTTGTGAATCAAGTTGCTGCTGAAAACATAAAACTAAGTGTTTCTCGGAAATTATTCGATATTAATGCATGCCAACATGGGCGGATTTTACATGTTTTAGGTGGCCGAAATCTTTTTGTAATTTCAGGCGGATTTCTCACTCAGTTTATCACGTAATTGACAAATATCTCAGTGACGTGGAATAAAAATACTTCCGTGTTTACATTCAATAACAGAAAAATTTTGATTTTTGGGGAATCATCGGGATTCTTTTAATAAGTACAATTCACACTGGTGGCCGTTATTACCGCTTTTTCCTTTCTCTTTAGCGTGGTTTAATCTTTTGTTCTGCATTAAAAATCGCTATCTATGAATTACCAAACATAGACGTTTCTAATGTGTTAGTTGCGTACGGTCAAGGTCAAAACATGTCGATTAACAAAGAACATTGCCAATTTAAGGTTAGTTGCCTGGCACCGCTATGTCACTCTTTCACAAAACTAACCCTTACCCCACCCCCACCCCCCCCCCCCCCCCACCTGGCACAGACAAGAAGGCAGTTTCATTGTACTTATCACACTGTGGGCTTTTATAAGTAAAAATGGAGGTAAATATATTACAGTAAATTTGCGGATCTTAAACATAACTACTGACAATCCGTTATTATTTCCTTAGATAATAGACGCTTCCTTCAAAATCATTGAGGAACGGGGCAACAGAAAGGTGACAATTAAGTCTTTTTTTGCGTTAAAACTTATTTCATGCAAGGAATCCAGCTTGACCGTGTATTATTTATGCGAATTTCATTTCAGGGAAAAAGGCTGATGTCGTTCACCAGTTTCTTCTACGCAAAACTGAACAGTTTGAAAAGCGACGTCCGTACCCTTAAATTAGATAAATGGTTTGACCAGGTAAATGTTACTTTCAGCCACGCCTCATTTAATATCTTTTCACGTTTTACCTCTTGGCCCAGCGTCCTTCTGACGAATAGTGCATCAAGCGTTAGTTTAGTTCACATCTGGTCTCTTACTGAGTGAAAGCGGGAAAAAAATCCCAAAAGATGCGTGTCACTTTTACGCCTACACTGTAGTTCGCTTTCGCTCAACTGTATGAAAACTAAAAATGCTTGCCTAATGAACAAATACAGCAACAGTTCATCCAAGAAGAGCACCGCAAATCTGTTATGTTAAAATTTGCTAATTACTCATAGAGTTGCCACAATGGAAAACTATTTCCCACCTTACCTCTCATTCCTGTAATCTAACGAAACAGTATTAACAACAAATTCGATCAACAGGACCGTCTAAACACAAGTCAGATTTTGCTCTTCCCAATCAATATACAAGGAGTTCATTGGGTGCTTGCGGTAGGTGCAAACTAATCTGTAAACTATGGTAGTGCATACAGATGACTGTTAACCGACAACGTACTTAGAATCCATGGTCATTAGTTATTATATGATCCGTCTTTTATCTAGCCAGATTTTTCAAGTTACTTTTGGGTTAACTGTGAACTAAGAGCCTGAAATTTTTTAATTCCTATAGGTTGCCGACAGAATCAAACAAGCGATTGTGTTTTACGACAGTAAGCAGAGCGGTCCAAAGCAGTCAGTTTTCAAAAATATTAGGTTTGTCTCATGCATTAATATTTCTAGAACTCACATCAGTATCGATATACGGAATTAATCTCTGGATTATGTGTTTTTCTGCTTTCTAAATATGAATGTAAAGTGCAAATATTGTTTTCCAGAAAAATCGTCATTTTTTTTTTCTGTAGGAAATTTTTGACTGCTCAGGGATTTTCCCAATTAGATCGTTGGGAAGACACCGTTATGAAAGGACCGGAACAACTCGACGATACCAGTTGTGGAGTGTTTGTGATAGAGGTTTGATAATAATTATTATCTTTTTTAAAAAAAATATGGAAAAAAGATTTTGCGTTTCAGTAGACTATATGCTAATGCAATACATGGAATGGCAAAACGCATTCAAGAATATGGATGAAACACTTTTTTAAAAAAATAGAAACCTGACTGAATTGAAGAAACAATCAAAACGCTAGCAATGATGGCCCAAAAACTTCATTAAATCACTTCTTCACTGTCCCAAAAGCTATATATAGTGTATTTCACTAGTAACCGCCTTTGCACGTAGCTAAAATGAAACTTTTAAGTTTTATCTTTTATATCAGTGTTCTCAGATTCGGTTCTCTACAACATTTTTTTCACAGACAGCAAAATGCTTAGCGGAGGGAGTACAGCCAAACTTTACTCAGGTCAGTGAGTTATTTGAATGGATTAGCACAAGTTTCCCCATTTTGAGGTTTCTTAATTTTTTTTTTACGGAAATACATTGCCAGAAAAACGAAACGCATTAGTAATAAGCATAGTACCCAAATTGGCTTTTTGAGAACATGTGCTTCGCGCTTGCGCTATAAATAGACAGAAAAAAACTCGGTCCGTATTTTAAAATACAAACCCTCAAACGCGATTAATAAGAGGTATGTACTTCTCACTAAGTGCATAACAGTAGTAAATCGCATACAAAATATTTTTTTTGCCTTTTCCAGGAAAATGTGGACCACCTGCGGTACGAAATCGCACATGAAATTTTGGAGTACAAGGAGTGATAGACCAGGAAGTGTTGGCAATTTTAACAAAAACCCTTCCTATCCATGGAGTGATGATTATACACGGCACTCTTTTTCAATACAATTCAAATAATCAAACAATGTTCTGAAAATTGTAAACTAAGGAGTGTTGTGGTAGTTCGTATAATTGGGGTAGATCTGAAAACTAAGTGTTGTTCCCACATATTGTCTGAAGTTTCGACAAAAGAAGACTGATGAAGAGCTAAGCCCGAAACATTTGGTCTTCGATTCATCCAATTGCCATGCAGAAATTTAAACTTGAGTTTATGAACTATTTGGCTTCCTTAAGATAGTAGAAACGCAGACTTCTAAAAACAACCTTTTCAGGCCTGCTCCCACTCAGACCATACTTCATGAATTTCACTAACGTATATTTAAATTATTATTTCAAGAAATAATGGGAGCTAAAGGATATCTATTTCAAATATTTTGTTAACGGGAAATGCACATATTTATAACCCAATTATTCTTACTGTTTTTTCATGTACGTTTTTTTTTGGGAAAGTCTAATTACAGTTACATTTTCCAGTTGACGAAACTAAACGGCTAATAATATGATCTCATTGGCTCAATGCATATTAAAAAATAACAAATAAGTTGTCTTTATTTTTGTGTAAAGCAATTGCATTTAAATTGTATTTTTGAAAGTGTTTCCTAATTTGATCTGTTACATTTCACGGACGTATTTGCTGACCTCTTCATGTTGACAACTGTTTTCTAGAAAATCATTAAATGTATATGGTAATTGCTAGGATGTTTACGTGTGGTTACATAAAGAGAACCATCAGAAAATAAGTAATTTAGTTCAAATAAAATTATGTCCAATATTTTTATATTTAAGAAAATAAGGTTCAAGGTATCTTAGAATGTCCGTTGCTTATTAAGATGTTTGCTTAATAAGATGTTTATAAAAAGGCTAGAAATCTACTAAAATTTTAAAACCAAAACGTTTTCGACATAACGATCATAATCAGTGGTTTATTTTTCATGTACGTCTTTGCTAATCTCATGTTGTACGTCAAAAACGTTTTTTTTTTTTTTAATTTAGTAACTTTTTAGACTTTTTAACCAAAAAAAATGTTATCAGTACCTTGTGTAAGTTGTCTAGTATAATTAAGTACTAGGAACAATGTAACAGTGTGTCAAATACAAGATGATTTCTAAGGTACTAAAATATACGGAATGTCGTTATTTGCGGCATGAGAATTTTGACATCTTATCATTGATATAGTTAGTTCGCCTGTTCAACAGTTTTGATAAAAAGAAACTTCGTTAAGTTCAACCTATAGGATAATGTAGCCTGGGGCAGTTGAAAAAACTTTACACATATCGGCAGAGAACCGTTTTATCGCTGCAGTAGTATGACAGCCAGGTTCCTCATTTTTCAAACAATGAGTAAAACGCAAATGCCCACTTTGCCGTAAATGGCGATCTAATGAAGACAAGTGACAGTAGAAAGTGCCACATTGCCCACAGTAAAATGGACCGTGATGGGTTTTCCTCAAATGATCACTTAAAAGCCATCGCTTCCTAGACTTCATGTTACATTTTGGAAAAGGACACCAGTAAATTCCATAACTGTCAGAAGTGTTAATTATGGTAGTAACCTTGCAAGAGGAATAACCGCACCCAACATTTAATTCGATGAAATTGTGCGAGCCTTGCTTGATTGTTTCTACCACGAAGATGCGCTTCATATCTTGGCGGCTCACTGGTGGAATGATAGTTTCCAGGGTGATAGGCGGAAGTTTTGGACTGACAACCGTAGCTGCTGCTGCATCATTATACACAGCATTGAGAAGTGTTGCAGTTTCCAAAAAAGGCAATACGTTATCTGCTTCGAAATCTTCTTCGTCGCTTTCAAACACAACCTCAACATTGTCATACGCTTTAGGCAGTGTCGATGAATGTAACAGTGGCAACATGGTATGCGGTTGTGACTCTTCATTGTCGCTCTCAAACACTATTTCATCGAAAAGGTGATTGCTACCAGTCTCTGATGATTCTTCTTTAAAAGATTCAGTTGAATACATAATACCCAGTTTTTCTTTTCTAGTCGCAAAGAAATAAACTTTGCTTAAAAACGATAACAAAAGTAACGTGATTACGTGTTCTGCAATCATGAAAGATGCCGTGAATCTGCTTGTAACATGTGTCTATCGTTGATTGGTGGTGACGATACACCAATTTGTTTTCATTGGCTTTTTCTGTATCTAATTTCCTCGTTTGCCCGTACACGTTTCATTCTGTTACAAATTAATAGCAGTGTATTGCGAAACCGTGCAAATAAAGATCACGAGGTGATGTGCAAGATCATTTGGTCAAAATTAACATGCAGTGCAGTCTGTGGCGGGGCAGGGAGTATAATTTACTTCAATGAAAGAATAATGGAAACAAGGATGAAAGCAAGTATTCTCACTGCAAACATTAAAGGAAGATAATCTCCAAACAACCACAAAAAATCAGCAGCCAAGGATAATGTTTACGCGCGGGAAATGCGGCAAGTTAACTCCCCGCCAAATATCAAGCCATGGCGCGAAATCTACTTTTGCGTTTTGTGGACCTATGAAGACGACACATTAACCCATCGATTAATATGGTACACCATCAACATAAACAGTTCTCGCCGCTCTTCTCCAAAGCAAACAGCGTATGAAAAAGGTATGCTTAAAATATATTATTATGTGTTTTAAAATCTAGTGTTATCGATTAAGTTGTCTCTGGTTGTCTTGAGTTGCAATGCATCAATTACCAGCCACGTGAAATTCGAATGAGCAATTCTAATTTCGCTAGAAAATGTTTTACTTGCTCTTGTTGCAGTAAATTCTACAACGTGTATATGGCATGTGTGCATGAAATGAAAATTAAATATCAAAGTCTGCAATGACCCCTTGACCCGAAACAGCGCTATCATCAAACATTCTTGACATTCTTTG
>NC_135761.1:63242092-63391421 GCF_052425735.1 Oculina patagonica | reverse complement strand
AATACTAAGCTGGGTGATTTACGATTAGTGGAAAACAAACGAATCCTTGTCAAGATTAGCCTTGGAGATACATTGGTGACACTGGAGTGTATCCGACTCGCTTTAATCTTTTTTTACTAACTTGTTTCTTTTAGCTCTTTACAGAACGAAAACGCTCTTTTAGTCAGTGGATGTATGTTTGTTTAAAGTACAAAGTACAAAGTAGATATAACGAAGTTGGCATACCCCGTATGTTTCGTGTACACGTGCCTAGTAATCTTAACAACTTCAGGTATATGTAATAAAAAGACACGGAGAATCTGTGCCGACTTGTCAAAATTTATCTAGTTCTCTTTCCTGACCCTTTTAACGAGACATCTAATTAAAAATCTGAGGTCTACTAATCCTTTGAGATTGGATATAAATGTCTGACTAGAATTTTCTCCGACCTCTTTATCTAAATTTATTTAATTGCCGAGCTTCGGAAAACGTTCTGCTTTGCACGCTTTTTTGTTAAACATCAATGAGGAGTCCCCCCGGACAGGGGGTACTTTTTCTGGCAGGAATAGACACACGGAATAACTAGTAACGGAATTTTTTCTCTCTGAAGAATACGAATTCGGCAAAATTGTACACCCCTCCCCTCCCCTCCAAGCAAAAAAACAAAACAAAAAACAGAATGCAAACAAACCACAAAATTTATCGGCACTACCCCGTCGTTCAGGTGTACCATACCCCCCTCCCAACTCCTGAGAGTTGAAAAGCGACTCACTGAGAAAGATCAAGGTCGGCCGGAAGGTAAATAGTATACCAATGTTCCTGAAAAACATGTTACCGGTATACCCAAAATTTTCGCTCAAAATCATGCAAAATACCAAAAACATAGAAAAAACCTGGAAAAAAAACAGTTTACTTTATACTCATTGAAGGCCCAATTTTAGCTTAAAATACTGTCTACCCAATTTAAATTCCCCCTGTATGCTGTATATCTAAACACCCTAGCCGACCTTGAAAGATATAACTCGCACTCAAGTAAAATATTCAAATCACCGTGAACCATCAGCGAGTCTGGGCATCATATGGACATCAGCTTTTAGTCAGGCAATTTAACAGTATTTTTAGACTGTTAACTGTTAAAATTCCATCTTTTGATTGCTCTGCACGTTCCATCGGTGAGAAATGTTAAGGGTCAACTGCTAATATCCTTCCGGTCGGATATTTTTACTTCCAAAAGCTTAAGAAAGCTACAATTTCTCGACCTACCATGCAGATAAGTCATGGACGTCACTCGTGCTAGGATTATATAACTATCATTATTCCCAAATGGGCCAATACAGCACGTTTTACATTTTTCCACTTTTTAAAAGACCATAACCATGATCCAGATCTTTCTTTGAGAAAAGTTCCAAAAAAGGAGAGATAATTTTATACCTCGATTAAGTTATGAGGAAAAACGTTTTTCAGACAGTATAAAACATACATTTACCGAGTTTTATTTCTTAGTTGAAGAGACGTGATTAAGCGTAATTATGTGGACTCTGTTGGTCCGTTTGGGAAGGTATCCTCTTCTAATATGGGGGGGGGGGGGTATTCGTAGACGCAGGGGTAATGAAATAGAGGAAGCACAGACTGAAGAAAACTTTAACGAAGATATAAGCAAAAGAACATTTTCATATTTCTGGAGTTCTTTTAGCAGCTGGACATGATATATGAAAAACATAAAAGATCATAAATGATGCATGCATAAAAGATCCCTCTAGATCTAAAAATTAGAAGTACTTATTTACTCTATACTTATCCACGTCCACCCCCTGCCCTCCCCTCCCCCACGCAATCAGAACTGGTGTAGCCGGGAGACTAGTTCTTTGAGGGGACACGAGTGTCCTTGACAGTGTCTTTTTCAAGAGAAGTACCTCAACTTCTCTGTCGTACATGAAGGTCTAAAGCCGAGCCCTCAAAATCAATAATCCGATTGTACACCATCATCACAGAATTTGCGCCTTTACACATGGCGCCCGGATTAGCAAAAGAGACACTCGACTATGAATTTTTTTTATGAAATACTTTCACCAGAACAAATATATTAGAAAATGATCGTAAACAGCCATTTAAGTGCACATACAGGGGAACGGAATCAAATGTTATCGATATGTTGTTTGTGTAGCCTCAAAGCTTTTAAGCTTAGTTTAATATTTTTTCAGTTCACCTTTCCCTCACTGATCACCTTTCCCTCACTGATCTAGTATGTATACACTTCAATAGCTCTGTCTTCCTTCCGCCTTCCGCTACAAGTGTTTTGAGAGTAAAGAGAGAATGCATGGTTTACATTCTTTCGACGCTGGACATATTTCGTTGGCAGTAAATATTGACGCTCTGTGTGGGACTGAGTTTGTTAAACATACTTTTCTCAGCAGTTATTTTGTCAGTTTAAAATTAGATAAAGGAATTTCATTGTCTTCACTTAAACCATCCATGCAACTGAGTAAGTCTGTCTCTCCTTAACTAGCTGTCCTTGCTGAAAGGAGCTTAACGGAGAATTCCAAGAAGATATTGGACATTATGTCTGCAGGTCATTTAAGCTACTACAGAACTTAGACAAGTATGGTGCTCACTCTTGAAACAGATCCCCTGGGTAGCTAACATCCGTACTGGATTATACAACTTTCAGCCGTTGAGTTTCCTAATGATCAACAGCTTGAAGTGAAAGCGTTTTAAATTTTTGACTTGCCCTTTCTGGTCGTCCCTGCTTCTTTTCTTTCCGCCGTGGAGTGCATCTCGTACCAGCGTAATCGCTAGCGTTTTCTTTGCCTGCAGTGGCAAAAATACTCTTGTTTTAATCCTGTTACCCTAGACACTTCAAACAAGCTACATGTTAAGCAGGTGCTGACCGCACCCAAAGTATTTTGTTAATACCCTCTATTTTCTCGAGGAATTAATTTTCGTCTAGAATCGCGAAAATGAAACGTGCACTAGTCGGTGAAAGGTTTTTCTCGTTTCATTTTTTCAGCTGTAGCTAGTTGGCTTCATCATCATTCAGGTAGTCATTTCTGACCGAAATCTAAGACTGAATGAATAAAGCTAGTGTGTTTTGGGGCATGTTCCCAGGCACACTGGTGACTCTGGTTTCTGTCAAACTTCTCCGCCTTCGATGGGATACTAGTCTATCACAGGTTAGCGTTACCCATATTTCGGTCAAAAATCTGATCAGTTTACTCGAAAATTCTCTCCGGTGCACTGTGAGAATACAGTGTTCAGCGGAGGAGCACAGTACAAAGACGCCAGGCTCGAGCCCGGAACTATCGAACCGGTGTAGTTCGGCGTGTAGGCCAGCTCGCGTTTAGCTAGCTCACTGCACCAAATTATTTCTCAACGAGAAATAAAGGAGTAAGTTTCATTTGATTGTCTCAGCAGAATGGCTTTAAGGCTTAAACAATTAAAATAGAGCCCCTTTGTTTGCAAGTCTATTGTTTTTCTGGATAAAATACTAGGAATCCTGACTACAGCAGCCCCTCTAGCGACACCACACACTTGACACACACCCAATAACTATATATCTTCAAGTCACGCGCGCTTCAGTGGGCCCAGGAAAGCCACAAATATATTCGCAGTATTTTGGTTGCTCATTTAAGCCTGACTTAACATGCACATGGCAGCAAGATGCGAACGCACTCAAGTACAGTGATCAACTAAACATTTGATTGTTCAGGCTCGCGTTTGTGTTGCTAAGTGCTTGTATAGACTATTTTGCTTGCGCTTATGGTTGCATCGTTAGTGAAAACCACTGAGGCTTTTTAAGGACAATGGAATCCAGATTACTTGATCCCTTGATTTCTTGATCCTTCTCACAAACCAAAAGTCGAGTCCAATATTACAATTTTACTCCCGATATCTCGACCGTCCAATTTTCGTTTTCCAACATGCCGCAATTTTCCATTGTATTCCTTACAAATCATTCCAAGCTCAGAAGATAAATTCTCTTTACTTATTACTTAACGTTCTACAATGTTAGTTCGGATAATTTGGTAATTTATCAAGACAATATTCCCAACTTTATGATTTTTATTGCCATAGATCTTTACAGCCTTCTCCAAGTAAGAACATTAACCGGCAAACAATTCAATGCAAGTACACTGACTTTGAATAATTAACATCGACTTTTATTTATTTTTAATCTCGATCCCGTGCACCGAACACACATTATAAGAATAAATTATCTTTTACATATCACTCTTTTATGTACAAAGTTTGCAGCAGATAAATGCACTTGACATATATATCTTGGGTCGCGATAAGCAGTTTTTGCCTCCACTGAAAAAAGTAAATATTCCATAAGACCACCCAGTGGAATAAAGTAAGCAGAAATGCAGGTCTGCCACATTGTGGATAAACTCTAAACAAATACACGCCACTTTTCTAGCGGACGAGACGTAAATAAATCTTTCATGGCGGCCGCCTTTTCTTTGTCTTATTATAGTATAACCACGCAGTATATAAATTAAAAATAACACTATAATAAGAAACAGATGCTGTTATGATAAGAAAATATAGCGATTTTGCAAAATTTGTAACAAATTGTATCAATTTAGCGCTTCGTTAACTAGCAATGTACATCTTTTCAATAAGTTATTTACAAATTTTCAAATGAACTGCCACTGAAATTATACCCCGTACCGGCCGGGGAAGAAGTTAAGATTGATTCCGTGATGAGCACCGGATTTAGCGGTGGACACGTGGACACGATTTAGCGGTGGACACGTCGGGTCAAAGTTACATCACGCATTTTTTGATTTCCCAACAAAAAAGAGAAAGTTGAAATTAATTATCCAGATTATTTTTTTTTTGCTCGATGGTGTGTTGCCTTATTTATGATTCCACATAAAGGCGATTAAGTTAAGCAATATAGTTTAATCCTGAAGTATTGATCTCGTTTGTTTAAATAACTGCCTGATATTTCCCTTGGATAGAAAACTTATCGACACTTTGTCAAAAGTACTTTAAAATGAGTAAAACTTTCACAAGTTGGAGTGATCTCTGCCTTGTTTTGACCCGACTGAGATGAAACGTAAAAGTGTAAAACGTTCACAGAATGATTTTTATAGTGGGAACAGATCAACTAAATACCCCACCCATGATATCGCCATATCGCCGATCGAGGTGAAAATTGCACAATTTTGCAAGCCAACACAGATGTTGTGTAAGCTATATCTTTTCTGCTACACGAAAGGTAAAATTTAAGACTTCTATGGGAACCCTACTAATTCAAACCGGAGGTGTTCTATTGTTCTATTCAGCAGTGTCGATAGGGAATTTTCTACCCAAGGTAACTATCAAGTTGTTGAAAAATATGTGGAAGGGTCTTTTCTTCCAAGGGACACAGAATTAGATAAATTTGTAATAAGAGAAACTGAGTGCTGATATCTTTCGACACAGCATGCACGCAAAGTCCACAAAAACCGATATTTACAGAGACATTTCCTGAATAACTGTTTGAAATCCTGCTGCTACGAGACCTTAGCTTTCTCGCAGTCTTTTAACCAGTGACAAATCATACTAAACTTCTCTAAGGTGTTTTCTTCGTCATCTTCATCAATTTCCTCGTCTTCATCGCTTATTTCCTCTAGATATTCGTCGATAGGCGAATTATTCGCTCGATTGCAGGTGCCTATTTTTTGTTCCTCACTCAAGATCGCGGATTGTGTGTGGTTTTGAAAGCCGGAAACGTTTAGGTAGTCTATTCCTGCGGTTAGAGCAGAGCATGGCTTAATCAAAGGTAGGGATTGTGATTTGCGTAGAATCCTTTTGTTAACGAGGTTTGGTGCTGTCAGCTCTCTCCTCTCCCCAGAAACAAGAAGCAACGGACCCCCATTAGATTCCACTTGGCGCGAAAATGTAGTCTCAGCGTGAATGTTACCACTGAATGCAATTTTAGTTCCTCTCAAAATCCTTTTGGACGAGTCTTCTCCTTGAAACGCTCGGCGCAGTGGAGGCAAACACGACGCTGATAATACCTTAGGTAAAGTTGGTCCCTGTTTATGTTCTTCTAAAACTTCAAGAAAATGCTCAGAAGGTCTTCTTAACAGGACACCGTGGTCACCGTCTGCCGGTGGAGTAAACGGCGGAGTCAGGCATCTTTCGGACAAACTTGAATCGTGTTTAGAGCTAGAAGCGCTCTTTGAAGACGCGGAAAACAAACGTTCTCTTCCAAACACAGGGTTTGTGGTTTCCCTATTGTAATCTCTCTGCTCTGTAGCATGACTTTCGCAGTTTAAAATCGTGGGAGGCGATATTTTACCGCGAAGTGGAAGTAGGCTATTGTCAGACTTCTTCATCGGTATTTCCTTCATTGTGAACCAATCATAAGGGTCGGGAAGGTTTCCTTGCTTTGATAAGTCCTTTTCCCTGACCGGCAAGGCTCATCACCTGATATCAGAAGAGGTAAAATACAGTTTGTTGTCTGAGACAAAAATCAACACAGCAAGAACATTCAGGAATGTGTCGAGTATCGATTACTGCTCTCGTAAATTACTACGACCTATACATAAATAAATGACATTGTCATCCGAGTAATATAATTCTGTTCCGGTTCACCTAAAGTTAAGCCTATTAAATGCACCAAACCAGCTCAATACTGCTTATTATCAACTTCTTGTCTTTTTCAAGGGCGATACGAGACGTTTGATTTTTTTAGTTCGAAAGTAAGAGGCATATTTGATACTAAATGTGCGTGCGTGATCTTGTGCCTTGTAGCGGGCGACACCTCATTAACAGAGTGGCTCTTACAATTCCTGCATAGCAAACAAATACTTGTATTGCCCTTTTGTTCTCTGTGGTTTCACTGACTCAACTTGACCGGCCGGCAAATTTATTAACACAAAAGTTTACACAATTAAATTATAGAGAGAACACAGAGCTTTCCCTAACAAATACAGCTTCTAATTGAAGTACATGCCATGAAACCATTTAATGACGGTTTGTTGGTAAAAGAGCAATTTTTTTAATCCATTAAGACAATGATCAGCTTAATTGACCTGCGAGCGATATGTGCATTTTATACGGACGAATAATTGTCCACAAAATTAAAGCAGACAGCCTTTTTGGAGTGGACTCACTGACAGACTGCCCAACACCACCGTTTGTTGCATAGTACTGTTTTAAACAATTTCAAGAGGTCAAGGGAATGGATACTTGCCACTGGCAATACAAAATAACTTTTGGATAGAAAAATCAATTATGGATGAATATAATAAAGCAAATATTCCTACGAAATTTCTAAAATAAAGTTCTGCTTACCTTAAGAATTCAAAGAACTTATTTAAGTATGTGTTAATGAGAAAGAAAGAGCTTGGATGACGCAGAAAGTCACCTCTCCTGTGGTTCAAACCTTTACAAGTTGGCGTGATGCCGTGATTGTATTCCTCGGGCAAGATTTTTTAAGTAAATACAATTAACACTCAGGAAGCAAGAGCGATATACTCTTAGCCCGTCAATCAAAGTTATCCATGCTTATCATGGTTACCATGGTGACAAACTGCCTTCTCGTGCCTGCTTCACGTGTTGAGTGCATGTTTTGCATGTCACGGGCGAAACAAGAGCGATGCTCATCCCTTCAAAACGCTGCTTCGAAAAACAAGGTGTTCCACTTTGTTTAAGGCTTACATGTTCAGACGCTGATTTTCAAATGTTCTACACTCGTTTTGTTTTTATACGGTTATTAGGCATGTCAATCAAATATAACCATGGCTAACAAGTGTCTTCACGTGCGTTGTTATGTAACATGTGTTATGTAACAAAACACCAAAAGTGGTATGTTCTAAAGTGAAGTAATTCCAAAGTCCGTTTACGAGTGCCTTGAGTCAGGGCATATTATGCTAATTTTCCCAGGGGGCGGGGGGGAGGAGTACAAATTAAAATTGTGGCAGGGGTGCTCCTTCCTAGATCCTGTTCTTGAAACCCTTATCCTTCAATCTTGGACGAATAAAAAGAGAAATGAACCTCTCCTCTTCCCCCGATTTACTGATGAATTCGCGCTAAAACCAAAACGCGTAATATTTCCTGTCATTAAAATGGGGGAGGGGGTGGTTTTAATTTTTATTTCAATTGTCCAAGAATGTAGCAAACTGAGACCACAATATTTAATTTCAGGCCTGAAGTTGGTTTTTACCCCCGTTCGATCCAGAAAAGGTCTCTAAAAGTAAAGAAAAAAAAAAAGAAGGAAAGAAAAAAAAAAAAAAAAAAAAAAAAAGGAAAAAAAAAAAAAAAAGAAAAAAAAAAAAAAAAAAAAAAAAAAAAGAAGCTGTTTCGACCTATTGGGTCTCTTCAGCAGAGTGTATGCCGCACAGAAAGAAAAACAGGAAAAAAGTTGTCTATAAAGTGCTCGTGGTAATGACAATCCGGATGGGCTCAAATTCAAACACTCGCCCATTGAAGTAACCAAGAAAACTTATTGGATCTGACAAAAGCGCTTTTCAATTTCTTTCCCAGTTTTATTTGGAAGTTAAATGTTGCAGTCAAGCGGCTCACTAGATGCCTTATACCTAGTGTAAAAGACTGACTGTTAAACTTGTTTCAGGCAAAAGAAGCAAAATATATGACCTTTTGGGCAGCTCATACCAACAAAGCTGATGTGAGGCATTCCTTCCCGCTCCCTCCCCACTCCCCTTACAAATTCCCGGCAAGTGCAAAGTTCACTACAGGTTGCTCGTTAGCTGCTGCTGTGTTTCGTCGGTTTGGCGTTGGCTCACAAATTTGAGAACCCTCCCTCAAGGCTCTCCCAAACACCTATACTGTGCTTGAACAAAAGATGCCTAAGTTTGTTAACCTTTTGCATGCAATGGACACGGGATGCAAAAAAAAAAACCCATAAGATACTTGAAAAGAGGTGCCTTGTTCCACACTAAAGGCATTAAAAATTCGAGTCACGAACAAACTAAAGCTGCTCAAAAACCATTACCTTTAGCAGACACATGACCCGTATTACTCCAATATATCGGATGAAGCTCCGCTGGCCGTTTGGAGACACTGTGATAGAAAAGTAGCCCTGCTTTGTATAAGCAACTCAAAGAATCTCTACTCTTCTTGAGCTAACCAGATTAATGAACCGCACCTCCACAGATTGGAAAACACAAACCTACTTTGTTCTTTGTCGTCAATGGAACTCTGTCACCAGCTATTCAACCGTATTAATTGAATAACTACACAAAAGTAAGCATATTTTGTTTCATGCACTTATCGACTCTTCTCTTCTCCTCGTCTGCTTGAGGACGATACGTCACGACAGGCACTCTCTTGAAAACTGAAGCCTAAATTTTTCAAGTCCAGTGTTCATAATCCATCCTAATCCTCTTGAATGTCAATCATCCTTGTTTCCTTTTCAGCTTATAATTTTCCTATGCCTCAGTATATCATTGTTTAACTTTGATCATAGGTTAATACTTTGATCTGAAAGCCATCTTTTGCAACGCCAACAATGCCTTCATTATCGTTACATGACTCCTATATAATCAATTTTGTACGTTCTCTAAACGTTCAGATTCTCTTCTTAGATGGTACGACATGAAAAGGAAACATATGAACTGTTCTATAGAGGAAAAACAATTTATATCTACAAGCAGAAGCGTGTCATCAAAGTCGCTAGTTAATGTAAAGCTGGCCTGGAATGAAGATTTCTCTCATCGTTTGTCGAACTTTACACATGCATGTTCCTGTGAACATAGACATGCTCTATGGGTACTCAAATAAAGGAATTCTCGTCAAATTATCACGTTCAGTATTGCTTTTTCCATATGAACATATATGATGCTCTGGCATTTTAATCCACTTAGATCATTCTTATCGTAATTAGTTACTAATTGTCGAGTACAGTTCTACAACATTAAACCACTGTAATTGTTCGTGTTCGTGTCAAGTCATATCATTCATTGTGGACACATTTTGAGCTCTTGATGAAAAGTATTTTGTATAAGGGGCTAGAGAAGAAGAGCGAAATTTTCAGAAGACTGAAGAAACCCTTGGTGTTCAGGACGCGTGCTTCCATAGTATTAGTCTTGTATAGTTGGAGTCACTCTTCTACACTACACGCAAAGCAGCTTAGGGCTTTCTTTTTTGGTAACGCAGAAATGGTACGGTGGGCGATATAAAGTTGAAGTTGGCAACTTTAATTTTGCAAAATCTTACTTGATTGACAAGGCAAAAGACCAGGAGAAGAAAACATGCAATCGGTGAGGCGGGAAAAGCTACGAGAACGGCTCGCAGTGCTTACGCGTATGGACGTTTGTTTAGATGCAAACAAATCATTTTCTCGTCTTTGACATTGAGAATTTTTTTAAAAATATTTTCCAGTATTCCAGGTTTCGGCCGATTCGGTCCTCTTTTTGTTGTGATTCCGTGCCTAGTGAACAAGCTTACCAAGCCTTAGGCTTAATCGAGGCACTTGCTTTTTTTCCGCAAATGTGTAATAAATCAACGTGAAATTGTCATTTGACGCAAATGCAAATGTCAATTTCACGTTCTAACTGGCACTAAAATGATAAACACTTACCGGGGTCTAAAACATAGCGATAGAAACGATCTCATGAATTAATTAAGGCCGGATATATATGATACGGAGGTGTCTGAAAAATATATATGTCTTACTAAGGGTAACTGGAATAAAAATATAACGAACATCAAATTTAAAACTATATTAAGACAAGGTGTAAAATTTGTTAAATTAATTTACTTCAAAATGTAGCACTCGTAAAGGCGCATAGATACATCTGTATACATTCGAGCAAATCATGCGTCCGCCCCTGCCATAAACTAAGCAAGTCAATTATAACATTGTGCTCTAATATTGTGACGGAATCAAAAAACCAAAAGACAGTTTGTCTGTCCCTTCATTAGGGTTCTAGACTCGTTTAGTAGTAATGCCAAATGAAACACAGTTAATTCATTGTTTGAGTTTAGAGAGAAGGGTGTATATCATGCAGACTTGTTGTTCAGAACTCTTGAAACGCTTTGCTTGAGTTGCGATCCTCAATTTTAATCGGCAACCGAGAGACTTAGCATATGGCTAAAATACGTAAACCCTGTATAACGTGTATGATAAATCGATCAAAACGACATATCTAGCATGCATGCATGCACTGACCGATTCTCGCCATCTACCACTACAGGTGTACTAAGTCGAAATTAGTCCCTACTCACCAGCTCACTGCTATAACTTTTTGCTAATCTGCGATCCTAAGCTCAGTATCCTCCTGCCAATAACTCGCTGTCAAGCTGACTTCAAATCACCCGTCTAATTTTAAGTAAACGCACGGGACTAACTAAGAAAGCCCAGACATATGCAGGCAGCCGGCTGGTAAACAAACTTTGAACCGCTCTCTGGTCACATGTTAAAATATTTGTTCACTTCGTGGAGGTTCTTAACCACAACTTCCTTTGTTATGACAGAATCGAGTGACCCATTCCTTCCGCATTCTGCCCCCGGGGAGACGGTACACATGAGACGTCTGTAGATAGACGCCTCCGCTAAATATCCGGTTCAAAATTTACTAAATTGAAACACGCGTGCGGGCTGGGGCGAGTGTGGGACGAAAGACTTGGTAGGGAAGGGAGGGTGGATTTACTTTTCGTTTGCGCCTGCACTTCACTCAGCGGATTCCCCTCACCATTTGTTGAGGTAAGAGGATGTAAATACCAGTGTCGTCCCTTCTGCATTTAAACAGATTAGCAAAAACGAGATAAGGAAATCGCCCGTAATTCTAAAATTTAGGTTATTTATCGTTCTGCATTCATGAAGCCAATGTTACGTGCTAAAAAACAAACAATGAAAGCGGGAATATCAAGCATTTCACATGAAGTAACTCACACAAAATAACGAGTCTATGCAATGTACTGTCGTGGAAATGCCATTCACTTGGTAAATCACTTAAACTAGCTTTATCATTTTATAGTACGATTTTATCTTTGTAAAGAAATTAGGAGTTATTCTACCTTTTCTTACGGTGTACTTTTATTTGTTTTTGCACATCTATAGGGTTATTTTAATATCAGAAACACATGATGGAAGAAATGCGGTATTCAATATTTTATGCACCATTCACGCGGGAATGGACCGACCACTGTTTAATTGACCACGACCCGCCGAATATAATATGCGCGATTTATGGCCACTTCAGTCACTTTCTGAGTGAGTGTAAAAGTCACGTCTCAGATGTTTTCATTTTTTGCACTGTAGTTGGGCTTGCCTTGTAGGAACTAACTAAATTAACAATAAACAAACAGACGGGTAAACACAGACAGACGAGACTAGAACAGTACAAGAAAATTAGATGAGAACAAAGTGGTCACAAACAAGTGATCAAAGATCAATCAGTACGGTATTACGGGACGTGATCGAGGCAATATGTTCGTGTCTTTTCCCGGTCACCGACCAGAAAACTTTTAATTGGATTTTATGACAAACATTGACACGACAATTAACCAACAGACAAAAATATGAAAAAAAGAACAATAAAAAATTGATCAGCTGTTACATTTTCTCTTGTGGGTCACAGTTAACCAGCTGCGCGGTAGAAATCACCGACACGTACAAGCCATGTCTGTCCCAAAACGCGCTATAAATTTACTAGAGTTCACTTCTGAATTATAACTGAAAGATCTCAGTGTAAAGACAACGCTGAGGCAACGACAAGGCCCTCAAAGTATGAAATTAGGACTCAATATGACAAATGAAATTTTTTGGTGGTTGCATGTCCTTCAGAAGTATCTGTTGCTAGGATACTCAATTAATTTGCAAACCTTAGCAATGAACGACTATTCTGGGCATCCTATAACCTTGAACTTGTTGTTTGGTAAAATAAGAAGTGTTTTCCCATGCCCTTCACATGCATGGGAACCAAGGCCACCGTTTATTGTTTGGCTTACTAGTTTGCATATCTTGGCAGCGAATTGTTGCTTCAAACATGTTTAAACTTCCAGTTTATTAGTAGAACAAATAATTAGTAAATGAACTGATGTTCAGCAACTTGACCTGTTAAACCTGTTCAAAGACTAGATTATTTTCTTTACAAATCAACATTTCAAACCGTAACCTTGGTAAATGAGATTGGCTATTCTTTTGTCGAATAAACTCCTGAGTAAAGCTGAGAATAGAACTCGCAATAAAAGAATACAACTCGCTGAGGATTTCTTTTCAACGTGGATAACATAAGGGAGGGAGATATGGACTAGGCGGAGAATTAACGCGCTATTGGTTCCCATTCCCCTCCCCTCAATCCCAGAGCGGGTGAAAGCGCTCGAGGCCAAGGTTTCTTTTTCTTCATTCTCCAGCTGGGGGGGGGGGGGGGGGTTTCCTTTCTGACAAAACAAAACTGATAAAAGATAGTCATTGTAAGCTTGACCTAAGCCAAAACATGTTATGGTGCACGACTTTATATCGTCGTGTGCATGTAATTTGTTTTCAGCAGTTTAAAGAATTGTAACAAAGATAACTGATTTTCTCAGCTTTTTGATTATAAGAAGATCGGAAAGACAAATGATGGTGCAGATTAAAAGGACCATGTTTTATGACGTCAGTGATGCGGATACCTGATTAAAAAATAGAAGCTTACCTTTTGAAACATTTTACGCTAGTTCAGAGGGTTTGCAATGACACAAGAATTACTGTAAGGCATATTTTTCATTGCTCTTTGCGGAATTTTTGTGCTGTCAAGAAATGGCTTGAGTGTCGGTTTCACGCCCTTCTTATGCATGAACAGCATCAATATTTTAAACAATAATGTCAAAACGCTGGAAAGTGCGAGGCTTAAATTATAAAAATAAACAAAACTGTGATGGAACAATGTTCAAAATTATGTAAAATAACAAACCAATGCCAGAGAAAGCAAATTTCAAGTACCTAAGCTATTTAAAACGACACCGGCGCAATATACTGTCCACCTGGAAATCACGCAGGCTATTTTAAATACCTGGATATGAAAAGTTCGTTGTCAATACTTTCTTTAACAAACTTATCAAAATAGAATTGTTATTACGTTTGTAGGTATGAACTTGTATTTTATAGCTTTACATAACTTTACAACTGCAAATCTAACCCAAATTAGTTGGGTGAGTTGACCCGAAAAATGAACCAGTCGGAAATGATCCCCTGAAAAGGGAACCGGCGTTTGACAAAGGAATTGCAAGGTCATGATATGTTAAAATTCTGCTCAGCTCCTAAAGTTTTGTTCAGGCCGGCTGGAGTAAATTGATTTTCTTGGCGTTGCTTTGGTGGACCTTACTAAAGCAGCCCAGACACTCTCCACATTCATCGATACAGTAGCCGAAACAGTAGACGAAGTGAGCGATTTTTAATATACTCACTATTCGTTTAAAAATAGCAACAGTCGAGTCAGATTTAAAACGAAAAAATTCTCAACTGAACTGTATTCGACAAGAAGTTTCAACGTGAAATGAGCGTTTATACTTTAAGCGCAAAGTTGAAAATATAACCGCGCCCGGCAAAACGAGGAAACATGTTTCCATAATTGTTTCCTCATTTTGCCATGGTTTCATGCCGTGCGGAAACACGGATTGTTTTTGCTGTGTAACAGAAAGAAATTTTTCTTCTTGGTGATAAAGAAATAACGCTGAAAACAATGGAATGCTTCCTGTGTGGCAAAACTGGGAAACATGCACACGCTACGAATGTTTCTGAAAACATGGTTCCTCGCCTTCTAGCGCCCAGCCCACTAAATTAGCTGCGCGCTTTAATACATACTGCTGGTGGTTTCCTTTCAGCAATGACCAGCGTATTATCCTTGCAGATCGTCAACCGATAATAATGAAGTGCGCTAAGGCAAGCACGAAACAAATCAAGCTATAAAAGCAAATGAAAATTGTCTTATTCGGTGTGAAAATATCTAGCCTTACACTAAAAAGCGACAGTCACCCAGTGGCTATTATTGTAAGGCAACGAACAAGTAGAGAGAAGTAATATTAATTAGCCGGCAGCCGGCTATATTATTCAGTTGAGACAAAAGTTCATGAATACAACGGTTTGGATCAGCCGTTATAACAGATCGAACATATTGTTACAAATTTTGAAATTTGCTAACACTGCTAAATATTACCTTGCACGAGATCCTATCCGTGTTCTTGGCTCGCAGCCGGTTTCTGTGGCTTTATGCTTGGCCCGCAATCTTTGATGGAAAATTAAATGAGTTTGTGAGAACAGGGAACTTACATACGGATAAGCCCAGACATTATATCAGTGCAGGGAAATCACTGCGGTCACCAGGGGCCTGGGTTGAGCCGGGAATATGAGAAGACTGACGTCATGGAAGGTTTCTGTGTCATCTTAGTCTTGGATCTTAGATTTTAGAATTTATTGCCTACTTAAAGTACCGGTCAGAATAATTGGGATTTATCCAATCTGACCCGACTCTAAGTATAGCTACTGGGCCAAATGCTGTACAAGCCCTCCCCCCAAGGGTGAGTTGTATGGTTGCCCTGTGATTTAGACCAGAAAGATTTCCGTTTAATGCTTCCCGGAAATCATACTAAACATAGATGATTGTGACCTTGTAATTAGCCACAGTATCTACGGTATTTCCTCCCGGCTTTTATTTCAAACTTGGCCTGGAAGACCTTTTTTTTAAAGGGGGGGGGGGGGGGGGCCCCCCCCCTCCCCCCCCCCCCCCTCCCCCCCCCCCTTTTATATTTTTCAAAAAAATTTTTCCTGTTTCCCCACCTTACAACCCCCCTCTAGCCCTCCCTTTTCCCTTTTCCTGCCGCCTTTCTCCCCGGGCTCTAGTCCTCTTGTCCCCCACGGTCCCCCACCCCGAGCGTCCTACGCTCTTTTGCGCTCGTCACGTGATCTCGCCTTTCCCACGAACGCGTGACAAGCGCAAAGATGACGCCACAATATATGAATACCAATTTACTAAATTCAGATCAGTGGTGAATTTTTTCGACAGGAATACGCGAAATTTTGTTCGGGCCTGATTGTGACAGTGGATTTTGCTTTTGACATTTTTCTAGACTGTACTTACATATATTTCTAGACTTTTGACATTTTTCTAGACCATATCCATGGGCTCATGGAATAGAAACTAACACTAAATTAATTGCATGATATTCAGGGTCAATCATACCTGTCTGTGCGCAGAATAGTCTCTAGTTTTTCGAAGAAAACAATCACGCCCACTATTTACGTACTGTGATCGTCGACAAAGAGGTCGGTATTTTTGCCAATAAACGCTAAAGCTGACAGGGAAAAACTGATCCGTCCCAGAGTAAAATTTGCTGAATCTCAAACCGCCAGGAATTTGCAGTCAAATATATCAGTAATAAGTACAACTTGTGAGAGACCGTTGTAACTACTGTGGGTTTGCCAACACAAGAAAATTTTGTTACCAGGTACAACTTCCTGTTGTTATGACAGAAGTATGAAATTCGATTCCTTCCTTTAATATTCCTCATCAAGGAAGTACAACACACGCGAGTTAAATATTGTTAGAAAACAATCCGATTTTTTTACTTTCTGAAAGACACGTTTTGTAAATATTAGTACTTCCCCCAGGCTAACAGGCGAGTTTTTTTCGTTGATATTAAGCACGAGCCAGAAAGACGCTCTAAGGCCAAGTAAAAGAAAAAAAATGTTTCTCGTCCGGATTTCTAAAAAAAAAAATTTTTTGTTATTTTATTATTTGTTATTTCCTCCATCATCAAATTCTCCAGAAGCGAACTTGCAAAATATATCCTGACCTCTCCAGTACGGACCTAGTTTGCTGATGCTTTAAAATTTTGACCTGATTTCGTATTAAAACGCAGACAAAAGCCATGTCGTCTTTGTACTTAATTGAGGAGTAACGCATGTTGTTTCTTGTTCATTCCAACTTTTCCAATAACAAAGAATCGCCCCCCCCCCCCCCCCCAAGAAAAAAAAAAAACAATTAAGCGGGCAGGGACGATAATTATAATTCTGCATAGCTCCAACAAGATGACGATTTTTGGCTTTTATGATACCAGTTAGGCATGAATAGATTGTGCTAGTAAATTCAGGAAAAGTTGCTTCACAATATGCCCAAAAGTTGCTCGAAAGTTGCTCAAATATCAAAAAGTTGCCACCAAAATTTTGAAAAGTTGCTTGCTGTAGAGTCTATGTCAACCTCAATGGGGTCAATGTCTGAATTATTTCCATTTTCCTTATCTGAAATTTCATCTGATTGCGATGCCATAAGTGACTTGCACTTTCAACACTTTCTACACTGCCACTTAGGGTTATAACTGAGCAAGATCATTTTAAAAAGCTTATTGTGCCGACACTCTGTGAGATACCGAAGTAATGGCCACTTAACTTCTTAAGAGCGGATCATGCCTTTATCGCAGCTCACGTCTTTAAAGGTTTTTGGTTTTTAATTTTTTTACTAGGGTTTGCCAATCACGAAAAATTGATGTAACACTCCTGTGAAAAAGTAAATAAACAAAGACAGACGACGAGACAAAGGAATCATCTGGAACTAAATGATAAAATTTATTCTGCTAAGGTTGTGAACGTGATCATAGGCTTGTTTTTTTTTCTTGTCACAGGCCAGAGAATTCAATTGGATATTTTGACAAGCATTGATGTGACAATTGAGCTAAATAAAAAAAGAGACAATTAAAAATTGATCAGCTATAACGTTTACCTTTTCGGATTATATCACGTCTAGAAGGCGTTTGATGTGACCGCCGGTATCATAAACGCCTTCACGTACAGGCCTATAGCTTAAAACAGTATAACACGAAAAAATCGGCAGAACACTGAATAACAACTTAAAAATGCGCGGAAATTACATTGGTAAATGACAGGGCTCTTAAATTTTACAAAGTTAAGTCTAAATGACGCAGTTTTAAAAAGCTCTTAGGCAAACGTGCCTCTATGGAAGAAAGATTTTTTTGTTGGGTCGCGTGTCATTCACCAACATCGGTTGCTAGGATATTTAGCATTTTGTTTGATTACTTTGGCAATGAATTGCTTTTTGATTTCAGTCTTTTTAACCTTGAACTTGTCGTCTTTTGGAACAATGTATTTATATTTCGTCAAGGTCGCCAAACATTGTTTGATTTAGTTTTTTAAAACAATATCGGAAGTGAATTGTCCTTCTTTCTGGAATTTTTTTCATTCCTTTTATAACTTGTATTTTAATGTTCATAGGATAATATCCGTTAATCCTTTTAAAATAATAAAATGCTTTTAATGTAGATTTTAATCCCAAATTATGGACAGCAAGATTTTTTGTTTAATCTTCGTAAAACGTGATTCAAACCGGCAACACGGAAAACGTTAGTTCAATCAGCTTTTACTTGGCGAGAGGCTTTCCGGATCTATGAATTTTGAAGGACCCTTTTAAAACGGAAAAAAGAAAACGACAGAAAAATAAAAAATATCAAGGCTGTTCTAATGGCCAGCTATATCTAAAATCTATTGAAATAGTCACTTACTTGAGAATTTTTTAATACTTTGTAATTGAATTCCATTGATTCCTTTGAATTAAAAATCTTTGAATCAAGCGGTCTATGAAGATTGAATGAATGCCCCTGTAGCGACAGTTTTCTTACTGAACTGTCGCTGTATTTGCAATTTAGTATGCAACATTTAATATTTCTTTTTACATTAAAACTTTTAGAAATAAAAAAGGCTAACTAGCCTTAAATGTTTCTCAGCCGCTTGCATCTGGCTACTGTTTTTGTTGAACAGTCCACAGCCCACCCAAGCTTCGTCTACTGACTGACAATATGGACGACAAAGTTTTAGCACACTCGTCACCCGTCTTTTTTTTTCTTGATTCAGCGTAAATGGCAGGATTTATGCGGACTCCATAAAAGAAAAACGCTGCCCAGGGGGGCTGTAACAAAGGATTTTATTATTAAATCCTATCTAAGAAAAATACTATTTAGTTGGGTTTAAAGGTAATATGTTTTTATCTCTTTAACATTTTCTAGTCATGTATTACCATTGTCTTCACAGGTAAATATCATAAGGCATTACTGACATTGTAGTGTTTTAAGTTTGGGGTTTATAAGCCAGCCCAGCTGTATCCGATTGAACCACGAGACTCTTTGTTCTTAAAAATATTATATAACAAACAGAACAAAGCAAATGTTGTAAAGGGCATTAATCACTCTAAGCCAAAACGTGTCCTGTTGCACGTCTATAAATCTAAAGCTATTTAGATAACTTAATTCGGCCATTGTTATTAGAGTTACGGTATATAGGTATACTGTAAATCTGTGAATGCATGTTTGTAGAAATGTGTAAATTTGTGTAGGATTTCAATGTTTTGAATTATGATTTGAAAAGAGGCTGCTCCAAACAATTACCGTTGCCCTGTTCCTCACAAACCGTAGGGCTTAAATAAAGAGCTTTTTACCGCAGTTAGGGCCCTGCTCAGTGTTTGTAGGTTCCAATCGATTCTTCAAAGTCTTTACATGATAAACTAAGTAATTACAGTCCTGGGGAAAAAGCATCTAAACCATAAAACTGAAGGTTACGTCCTTGTGAATACTAGGAGTGACATTTACCTGACCGATGCAGTTAGTTTAGTCTTTGACGGCGATACATACGACTGAAGTTCAGTGATTCCGGTTTATTGTGAACATTCAACAGCTGGGTGCCTCTCCACTCTACCAAAATATGAAGGCCTTGTTTTAATGAAAGAGAATATATTTTCGGGCTACCACTAGTGCCACAGCGAATGATGCATTTGCAATGCTCTCAAGGGTGTCAGTTCAAAATGCCTTACATACTGAAAAGTATTTGAGACTTTTTAAACAATAAAAAACAATGCTTAGATTTAATACGTAAAATATTAAACAAGGAAAACAAATGTGAAGCACAAGGTTGAGCAATGTGAAATCTACTACACAAACATTTCAGTATTCTGTCTGTCTTAAGTGGTCAGAAACCCGGGCTTAGTTAATTTACTAGAATCCAGCTTGATTTTCAAAGTCGTGCCCACACTTGCACACTTCACACCGGATACAATACAGATAAAATGGTGACGAAAGAGCAACTAGAACCAGAGGAAACGTTGAACAAAGAGCTTCAGTCTGTGGTGTTGAATGAAACGCTTACGTTTAAGTTTATTAGAATACCAAATGAATTTATCCGTGATGGATGACAATGCTATGTAAGGACTTTTAGCCTGATCAAGTATCTTATGGAATGAATTCAGTTAATTTAAGGATGTTGAAGGCATTCGAGTCAGGTTGGTATCTAGTATTTTGGATGGCTTTCATAACCAGTTTGCAATGCAGAAGTCCAAAAAAAATTCTTTTACTTTTCGTTGTTTCATTCATTCGCTACGTGCTTTACAGATTGTAAATTCATGATTCATGTGCATGAGTGTCTCCTTTTGATTAAGTGTATTATGAATATAGATAACCATGAAAGATTAGACATTTTCTTTGATTACTCAAGACCATCTAAATCAACATTCAGAACTGACACTTTATCTGCACTGGAAGAGATAGCTGAACATCTCCACAGGTTGATAAGTACTCAGGGGAATGTAAATGCTCTAAGGAATTCCACTTAAAAATCGTCAAAAGAAAATGTAACAAAATTCTCAACTGAACTGAAGTATCCAAAATAAAAAACCTTGTTGATTGATCTCTTGAAAATGTTAATGTTGTTTGGCTCGGGTCCTTTCAGCTTACTGGAACTGACAGTAAAGGAGAAGAGAACGAAACCGTACGTCTTCCAATGGCAAACTTAGATAACAAAAGTGAAAGAGAAGCAAGTACTTTTTTGGCGAATGTCAACCGTAGAACTCAGTTAATTATGCCCTATGTCTAACAGTATAACTCAATAATTTTGTTGGAAACAAAACATTTTAAAATAGTTTTTCAGAGCCAATTGGATTGAATTAGCTTAGATTCTAAAACTAATACAGTGGGCCAATGATTACCAACTATGGAGGACATTACGTTTGATGCTACAAAATCTCAAGCAAAACAAATAACAATATAATATTGGCATCTTTTTTTTCATCGAGCACTAAATATTTTACTCGTTTACCTTTTTTTCTGTATCCTCGTCCTTGCCTTCTAGCCTTGTGGTACGTGCTGTTCTTTGATCGTTTAGTAAATTCCTGACCAGTCAGTCAGAAAGGGATCTTTTAACAGCGTCTTTAAGAAATTGACGTTGACGGAAATGTGTACTTAAAGTACTCGAGATAGAAAATGATCACACAATGCCAAGAACCAACAAGTGTTCGTCTATGGCACATTTAAACTAACAAAGGGCTAAAACGAGGACTGCATCATGTTTCTAACCAGACGAATGTTAATGAACTACGTTGCATGGGCAAAAACATTTCCGGTCGGTTTTAAACCTGGTCACGAATACACTTTTGAAGCTTTTCAATCAGGACACGTGAGTTTTGAAAATACTTGAGATTATTAAAATTCTGTATCCACACAATAAGCTGCTATAAATCACAGGAACAGTTTATGATTATTTGGTTGAGCAAAAAAGGTAATGCTTGAAGTCACTGCGAAAAGTGTTCAGCTTTAATTTACATCTCCCGGTCCACGTACAAGAATTGCCATGTCATGATGCCTGGTGTTTTTTCCTTTAATTTTTTCATTTTTTTTAACAACGGAAAACTGTTTCCTAGAGCGTGTAAGAGATTCAATTCTTTACAATGAAAAAGAAACCCAAAATTATTTGGCCAGCACTTTTGTGAGGATCACGAAAAATCTTAAGGTGAAACACCCTTTGAAAATACAAAAAAAGTAATTAAGATTACCATCACTCTTAAAATTCGTGAGTTGTGCTTGCTCCGCAGGCCTTTGCCTTGTTCTGTCCCAGTTAATGCAACGGTTTAGTCTCTCTTGACGTCTTTCAAAAAATCTCGACTAAGACAGGATATTGTAAGTAATACCTATGTGTATTGGTAAACCATACCCGGCCCCGTGCACAAACTCGCCGGCGAAACGTCTGGTATGACATGAAATACAAATGGTACATTTTTTATTGAGAAGAATTTGAAGAATACATAGTGGCACGCTGTTTTTTTTTTGTGGAGTTTTCTTTTCTACAATTTAAAAAAAAATTACTGCTCTCAGAGAAAAAGAGAACAAATTTCGAATATGTTTGTTGAAGACCGTCTGAAGACTGAACTGACCGACAGTCTAAGGCTAGTACGAGCGCGACCATTAAGATGACCTGGGACTGGAATTGCCATGCACTCCAGATGGATTTTCCTGTATCCTGATCATATATCTCCTGGTTTTGAAAAGCTGTTGGCTGATTGTAGTGTTAAACATTTTTAGATCAGAATTGTTAATTTTTTTCATGCCTGGATAAGATAATTTTTTTACAGACAGCGACAAAGCCGTTGTTTGACAAGGAATTTTTCCATGAATTAAATGGGTAATTAATAGCTTTGATGCTCTCTGTAAACGTGGAGATAGAGTGAAATAATAAAAGATCTTTGCTGTAGAACTTCAATCTATTTATATATAATGAAGGTCAATTATCAGTTACCAATTTATAAAACACGAGTCACGGTCATGCACGAGGTACGTAGTTTTAGCCATTGTATACTGTTTTCAAATCAGGGTCTACTGCTACCACCTGAGCGAGTGACACTCAATTGGTATTTCCACTGTATATAAGAAAAGTCTTCTATGAAAGCGTGGAGGAACAGAATGATGTTGACGTGAAGCACATGATAAAATCAACACTATTCGAGTGGGAAGGAGCCACCCAACTGAAACCAAGATGGCTGCGGTGCTAATCACGTGAAAATTGAATTTATTACACGCTCTCAAGAACATGGCGTCTGTTACGCAATAAGGCGATAATTAAAAGACTTTATTGTGAAATGCACACACGCCTAAACAATCAAGTTAGTTAATTAAATCGAGAATCGACTAATCACGCTATCATGATTACACAAGTAAATAAACTATGACTCAACAGATATAACGCACCGTTTACTTTGCGTTTGTGCTTTTAATTTAATCTTATGTGGCGGACGTGTGGTTTTACTCCCTGATTCAGCGAACTAGACAAACATTTCATTTACGCCAATTTATGGTCTCCCGATTTTTGGTGTATCATAGATAAGACCTTTTTTCAGTTAAATATATGTATTTATATTTCTGAATGGCTCAATAGCACTTTAAAAGGAACACTTCAACAATGAAAGAAAACTGAGAATCCAATTTCTGTTAAAAGCATGATAAAAACATTATAACGATGCTTTTAGTTCTGGTCTTGCTCAAGCGAAAAAAGCATAAGAGCAGAGATCATGAGTTGTCTGGCAGAATGAAAGCTTCCAAATTTTTCAATCACAACTCAACTCGCGGGCTCTTCAACTGAAACGTAACGGGGTTAAAGTTTTTTTTTGTAAAAAGAAAATTGCCACAAACAGAAGTCACGAAATGTCTCGATTTTATGTGAGAGCCTGCACGCAAAAAAGTGCTTTCGAGGCTGAATTATCGACTGCCGCTACCTTACGGCTATTTATTAAAGCTTTTCGTCGTCGGTGCCAGTCATAACAACCTGACTTGAACTGAACAGATTTTCCTCGAACCTCCAGAGGAAACAGGAAAATTGCTTCGAAAAATCGGGAGGCTCGAGAAATCGCGGGTAAAATTACAGGAAAGTTTTATCCAAGAAAACACGAAAATTTCAGGAATCGGGTGTTTCGAGAAAACAAGGGTTCAAAGAATCAGGATTCTACTATATTTACATTTGTTTAACAACTCTTCATGACGTCACTCCTATTTATCACTTAGACGGCACGGGATGACAGTGTTTTTCATGTGCGAACTAATCTTGTTTTCTCTTAGCTTTAATGTTGCTAGTGGTCATATTTAAGGAATAAAGGTTGAAACATCCAAGTTGGTCTATTTTTTTAAAGTCATGTCTGGTTTCTTTGAGGTCTGCAAGACTTAACTGCTATGATTAGACTCAACCAAAGGTCCTGCGCCAACAGCCCAAGGTCGTGATTCAGAGCTTAAGATCGGAAGGAAGTCGTTTGGACTTCTGTTACATGAGATTTGGGATTAACTGGCCATTTTAATTTTATCAGTAAATTACGTGTCAAGTCTGAAAGCCCTCAACTGATTTTTTTTGGGGGAAGTAAAAAACTTCCAGCCATTCATTTTATTGCGTAAAGAAAACCCTCAGAATTTCGCCAGCCAAACTTTGCCGGACGCATTTTAACACAGGAAATTTCAATCATTGTTAAAAAGAAATTAAAAGAATAAATATAAGTGAGAATAAGATAAGATAAGATAAATTTTGCTGATTTAGCCAGGGGGGCAATTGAAACCTTTCACAGAGGTGGAACATTGACAATAGATTTTAAAACTTTGTTCAGTGGAATGTGCGAGACGATGGCTTGTGTTTAGAATCTACTTTATTGTTTATTTTATAAAGAATTCTTTAATTAAGAAAACATAAAATGAAAGTGAATAGCTGTTAACAGAGATATGGAAAGTTGTGGCTACATTGTTTTTTTGATGACCTTTGCCTTTTTCAAAATCAAGGCCTGCACGTACTCGATTGTAAAACCCCACGTGCAAGGGTGCATGTCCTGCGAATTTCGACACCTTTAATCTTGTTCAACATATTTTCTTTAATAAATAAATACGCAAAAGATATTTTCTTGTATGTTGGAGGAATGGACGAGTTTCTGAAGTCCCCAACTGAACTTTGAGAGTCCAATATCGTCTTTATCACACTTGCCAAAGAACTAGATGTCAATTTTCGGACAAACTGTCATGTCAGGAATTAAGTACGAAATTTTATATTATCTGAGCACTGATAAAGAGTCCTTTTAGTTTTAAAAAATGCCATCAGTTTGAAGTTTAGACACAAAACGCGGCACATCACTGAATTAAAAAACCACTGCGGTGAAAATGGTTCACTGTATTGCGCTTTGCGGGAAACCCCATTAAGTGTGTGTTTCAGTTGGCGCGCGTCTAATAAGTTCAGCAGGAAAACACTTAAATTCCTCGTTTTCCCCTGACATAGTAACAATCCCTTTGGATATTTTTTTTATCGAACACCAAGTGCTTCTTGTAGTAGTCACTGAAAATGTCGATCTCTCTGACTCCATTGAAGAACCTTTCTACTGCACAAAAAAACTGCTAAGAACAATCAGTCAACACTTTTGCTGAAGTACTGTGAAAAATTTGCACTTCAAGTTCACGTAGTTATAAGTAGTGAAAACCACGACCTGAACCACAACGGAGAGATGAGTCAACAGAAAACTCATTTTCAATGGTTGAACGTTTTATTGGAACACGTACAATGTTTTTTCTATATTAATTCCACTCGTTTATAATCAATATTGATATAATACATCCGATAAAATCTAATTTACAATACCCTCTTTCTTGCTAGGCAAAACGCCAGCAGACAAAAAACCACCAAGGTCATTTGAAAAACCCCAAAAAAAAAAACAAATTGCGTCTGTGTTTACAAAACATTACAAAATTTAAAGAAATATATACCCGTTTGTTTGTCTTTTTGGCTTTTGTTCAGTTTGTTTGCGTACCGGCGCAATCAATAATTTTCTTCTACCTCAAATAAATTATAACTATCTGAAATTTAAAGCTACAAGAAAAGTTATATACAACAAATATTTAACTCTGACTGTTAAGAAAGCGTTCTAAGATGACGGCTTTTGTGGAAAATAAATCATAGTTCTGATTTTCCTGTTGGACATGCCTCCTCAGCTCAGCCGAATGTCTGTTTTCAGTAATTGTTCTTGAGGGATCAGTGCTGTCAAGTCGTGGCAAACTTTTAGAGTTCGAGCAGCTTGAAGATTTAGCGGCCAAAGGAGAAATTCTCGATTTTGAAATGACTGGATGCGAAACTGCTCTTGTTAGTTCGTAATGTTGTGGCCGTTGAAGTCTTTGTACCCATTCAGATGAAGCTTGCACTGTATCAGGTCCCAAATTTTCTTTAGTTTTGTCTCTACTGCTCAAGTCTGGAAGATGACCGTTCTCTTGAGATCTTCTTCTTCTCTCTAGAGCTGACTTAAATATCCCTGTCCTCTCCTGGGATGAGAAGGCGATCCTACAAGCGCGATTATATCTGTTCTTCCTAGTTCAGATGGTGAAAAGGCGGGTGATATTATCCTTGACAGCACATTACAATCTAACGAACCCTCACGCAATGTAGGCAGATGAGTCTGCGAAATCAAACTTAACCTTCTTGAAGGCAAAATTTCAGGGCAAACTTCTTCATCATAGTGAGAAGGCTCAGGAATTGGAGTCGCCGTCCGAAAGGTCCTCATCGTGATTGACGAGTTAGTACTTTTGTGCTCACCGCCGAACTATCGAATGTGTTCTCCGTGAAAACAGAGGTGAACTGAACGAAGTCTTATCGGACTTCAGTCTATATGCATCATCGGTCACGACATGGTGTTTGATTATATGAACAATTACTGCGGGTGTTGACAAAAGGTCTGTGACATTCACTTAGACAGTCTTTGTGGGTCCTTCTCGTGCGCACGAATCACTGACAAGGCGGTTAACAAGTATTGTTAAGCTAAATAATTCAAAATAGAAAGGAAATTGCTTCCAGCGCCCATGAAGGTTTAATTGCTGCTACAGTCGATTGATTCTTTTCTTTTTTTTCGTGTCCTATTCCAAGTGAACTTTGATAAAATAAAGACGAAACGTGACTATCAAAACACACATAAATATCTCACTGACTGGTTTGCGACTTTTTTTGTGAAACCTTATATTTTTACAAGTATTACCCCATCGGCGTCTTTTGTAAAAAAAAAGCTTATCACTTAGGCTTCAAATTCCTTGTTTTCTGTTGATATAGCAATAATCCATATGTGGGGTAAGCGGGCGTGTTTGTTTGCACGCGCTCGATACGTGATAACCCCGGTCATGCTTGAACTACTTGTTCCGCGGTTTGAAAGAAGCTGTTACCATGGTGATATGTGAGCCATGTTGGGTATATCATGGATATAGTAAAAAGACCTTTTACGATCCATGGGTAAATGGATCACTGAATGACGGCTAACTGCAATGTCTAAATACTCGAATCGTGTATTATTTTGAGTTACCTGGGCTTGTTTGTTGGTTTTTGACAAGCAAGAAGACAAACTAACAATGAAAAACAAAAACCGTCAATAACTCGGCTGCATCGATTTATACTAACATGAACTTCGCAGCGCATGTTCAACTTTCCAGAATTGAAACATGAAGTAGAAGAAGTCCGAGCAGTAATCCATAATAAAGCCTCTGTTTGTTATTATCTGCCATGCCACCGAACAAATCAATATCATCACGCAAGGGGCGCGCGCAAAGGAATTCTAATTCTCCGCTTTCACATAAAAAAATATTCACTGTTAGTTCGTTTAATTTTCTTTTTAAAAGCCCAAAGCCATAGATTTGATATATATTTAGAATCCTTAGACGCCTTGACGCCACAATTCTAATTCTGGTCAGTCACTGGTTCACAGATTTTAATTATAGCAATGCAGCAAAAAAGTATGTAAAAAAAATGATTCGTGTCTAAAGAGCAGCCGAGGAGCCGGCCGTCTGCAAATATCGCCTGAAGGCGTGTGAAATAAAAACAATAAAAAAATTGTCAAACTTGGCCTGAAACTACAATGGAGGTCAAAAATACTCTAGACACTTGTGAAAACGAGCATTGAAAAGCGAAAGATATATTCCAAGGATAAAAATCGTGGAATCTGTACGCTCCCGAGTCTCCAATTCCCCTTTCTCAAGACCCCCCCCCCCCACACACCACCTCTCCCGCCCCCTCCCCCTAAGCAATGTTGGCAAACATAAATGCCGTGATCAGGCTTGTGCCGTGAGCTTGGTGTGTGGTATGGTCAATTGTCAACGTTGCCTAGGGGTAGGGGGTGGGGGGAGCACTAGCAGTCATTTAGCGCATAATTTGCAATGTGTCCCAACATTTTTGTCCCGCATTGTAGGTGTAGTAGGTACTAAACTGGGGAGAGGGAGATATAACAACAGCACGCGGATGACGATGGGAAGAAAGAAAAGAAAAGAAGAAAAGCCCGGCGCGTCACTCCTTTGAAAAGCCATAAAGCTGTGTGTGGCGCCAAAGGGTATGGTTTTCCAGCCGTTAGGGTTTAGATTTTGACTATTTTTTTCTGAAACAGGACATGGTTTGTGGACTCTGTAAGAAATGAGGTATAATTCTTGAAAGAAACCACTTTTATGATCGAAATAAATAAATAAATAAATAAATTAATTAATAATGTCGAGGATTTGAAGCCCTTACCACAATATTCTGGTTAAGGTCTGGTATGAAATAAGCGGTGCCGATTTTTGGGTCACGTCTGAAATAAGATAAGCAAAATCGCATATTTTGGTCCGAAATAGAGTAAGGGTTTCAGGTAGTGCGCCTCACACCCCCATGCCACCTATAAGTTTTATGAGAGTACTCTCTAGGCTCCCAAGTGGAACCCACTTTTCTCCCCTTCTTAGCTTTCTTGTAAGTGCTCAGTTCCCTGGTTCCCTCTTCGAAATGTCCTTATGGTTCACAAAACATATAGTCTGTACTTTTACTTGCAGTAGTTGATCATGGAACATGCATCTGACAGGAGTGGCATTTTCTGATCGCAAATGAAGTATTTCAGGTGTGAAGACAAATGGATCGAACTATTCTTTGAACACAGGAGTAGTTGGTCCAGAAGTGTGCTCGTGGTAAAGGGTTGTTCTGAAAAGAACTGTGGTTGGTGACCAAAGTTTCGACAATCGGAGTGGAAGACGGGGTGTGGCTAGCCTACGGGCCTGTAAGCTTGAGCCTGCAATTTTTTCAGAAATTGGAGAGCCTTCTGGACTAGCCAAGTGACTGCTAAGCGCACAACGTTTTATAACAGGATAAAGACAAATTCGTTTATTTAGTAACGAATGAAAATTGCGCAATTTTCTGTTGTGAATATATTTATATATAATTGCTATCGAAATGTAAATAAAATCACCAGAGGGAGGCGGACTTGTCGAGGATCTTTAACTGAAACACTCCCAGACGGACAGAGCATAACAACCTCTCCTCGAAAAACTGCCCTTACGGGACGGGCTATTTTTTAACGCCCACTTCAAGATGTCCGCCAACACGGTCATCGACTGGTAACTAGTAACCGGTTAGCATACTATTTATATGCACTCCGGTAAGCCTAGTATTCACTTCGGTTAGCCTACTATGTGCTTTGGTTATAATTAGCCTACTGTTAACTTTTTGTTAGCAACCTGTTTGCGGTTAGCTCTCTACATTTGTAAGGATAACACGTTAAAACTTACAAAATCTGGGAGCCAGCTCCCAGTAGTTTAGTGGTCATCCCCGTGGGGGGGGGGGGCACTCCCTATCGTGGCCTATGCGGAGAGGCTACGCCCGAAAGGGGTACCTTTTTCATGCTTCAGGTATATAAATGGGTAAGGAATTTCACAAGCTAAGGTATACAAAAGGGTAGGGATACCGCTCATTTAGGTATTAAAAACGGCCTTCAATTAAAAAATTTCGAACAGACGCACCTTATGGAGGTATCATTTAAATTTATTAAACGCTAAATAAAAATGACATCAAGACTTCCTGTTTTAGGCAGTTGTCCTGACTTTGCAGTATATGAAAGGGGTACCTTTTTTTAGTAAAAGGTATACGAAAGGGGTGCCTTTTCTGTCAAAATGGTATATAAAAGGTTAGGGGTTGAACTTCGGGGCGGAGCCTCCCCGTGCAAAACGCTTTTGAGTAGATGGATTTAGAAAGAACGGAAACCGTGTTGTAGGAAAGGACATCTATAGAGTGCCTTGAACTGAACTTTAAACGCATCGCTTCTGAGTTTGACTTGTCAGTTGCTATCAGTTATTTAACAAAATAAATGACAATAGGTTCCGGTTGTGTAAAGAATTGTTGAAGAGAAAGTCGACTCTAATGGAAAACACTACACTATGTGAAAATCCGCAGTAACCCGGCTTGCTTGTTTCATTATAGATGTCAAACCTTCAAGTCAGTTTGAAACAAAGTTTACAAAACATATTTTAAATTGAACTTCGCTGATAAGTCATTCCAGCACGAGCTCTTTACATGTTCCTGTAAGACGTTTGTCACTATAACCAGTTTATTCCCAGGAAGACCAATCGCGTTGATGAGAGAAAGGAACCCTGCAATGATTTGAAATGATGTTTGATCGCGCTGCAAAAGTAACTAGTATCTCTCCTAATCAAGTATTTAAAAGTGCTTTATACTATACAAGAAGCGTCGACAATTCAGTGAAAAATACCTTAAACAAATCTATTCCCAAACATGATTAACACTGGATTTCTCCTAACTTTACCAATAAATTGGCAATTTGATAGATGATGAGAAAATAAAAAAACAAGATATCGTAAAGTTCCAATAAAAAGCCTGGGCTTACTTCTAGTGAAGTTTTATTTTGTATTTTTATTATTTTGTGGCGTACCTGGAAATTAGCTTTAGGGCTAAACGTACTGACCACGCTCAATTATGATTGGTTGGACTGATTGACATCTGGGCATGATGCATGATCAACAATATATTTTTTTTATTTCTGTTTAAAAGGCTTTTTTGGGGGAGGGGAGGGTATTTTTATTAGATTATCGAAATGAATTCACGATTGGTCAAGTTTCTGAGTGCTTGGTTAGACCTTATAAACACAACGACGTCACAAAGATACACAGAATCACTTTACGCTGCCAGAAGATTATGAAAGCCACGAACAAAATTTCAGGAAAATTGTCTTGTTGTTTTAAGAATATAACAATTGTATTTAATAGGTAATAAACAGCACCAGACTTGGTGAGACGTAACTGTTCTTTGTTGTATATAGCTGTCATTGAACTGCACAAAACACTGAAAAAAAAATTTATCGTCATCATCATCATCATCATCATCATCATTTATTTGCCACTTCAGAATTAAACATACAAATTAAAATAACTTAAAAAGATAGGGCAAGGAGACCTCCAAGAAACCACAAGGCTTATGGGGGAGGCCACCTCGGGTTAGCAATAAGTTGGTAACTTCGCTGTGAATGTGCAGCTAGGCCAATTTAGATGGGCACAGCGACGCACAAACATGGCGGATGGCATTCCTTTTTTAGAAGTAACCGCAAAAAAATGTTCCAAACGGCGGACGTTCAATGTCGAAAAATTACCACAGTTTTTGATCGTTTTCATCAAGTTTGGAAGCTATAAGGGCTCGTGAAGGAAAGATTTTTTCTTGCTGAATTCTACCAATCTTAGTCGTGTTCATAATTTTCAATGGTTAGAAAACAGGACTTCTGGTATTCCTTTCTCCTTTAAAATCTGATTTCATAAAGGCACCTCAAACTTCACTATTGTAGGTTTAAATTGATGAGATCATTGAGTCAAAGATTTTACATGCAGAAAGTGTGATTCAGAATGTAAAATCACGCATTATGTATGTAGATTCATACATTCTGCATGTAGAATCACACATCCTGCATGTAAAATCACACATTCAATTCAACATGCAGAATCACACATAGTCTACAGCTAATTCGAAAAAGGTTGTCGGAAAAAAGCACGTTGTTTCCACGTGTCAGTAGCCTGCGTTGCAGACGAACAAAACCCCGGTATAGTGCGTCTGCGAATTAGAGCACAAAAGCTTGTTCCGGCCCCCCACGTGTTACCAGGGATTTCTATAATAACCTCTGATTGGCTTTTGAATGGGCCGTTCTTTCGTGCGCCGTAATTGGTTGAGTGGATCTCGTGAAACCATAGTTACGCGTTCGATGAATACCAGATACCAGATACAGTAAAACGTCTTGTCATAAATTTGTGCCGTTCTGTATTGGAATTGGTCATCCAATCTATTTCGCTTTTCACGTGTTTAGAAAGGGCACGATATGCTGTCAGTTGTATTATTTGGAGGCGTTTAAAGTTGAGTAGAGCCATAAGACATTGGTCTGCACGGCTTTTCTGTTTGTATATTTTGACACCTCTGTTTTACATTTGTCATATGTAATTACTATCGCGGTTAGTCTTGGAACATTCACATTTGCAAGATATTTTTTGAGCTTATGAAATATTCCCTCTGGTCCTAAATGTTTTGTGAGGATGTCGACTACTTGCATTCTGCATTTGTAATGCCAGGTCCGGCTGTTTATTGTGTTGCAAGGTGTGTTGCTTCTCATCACGGATGACGGATGTTCGTTGTATGACATTCTTTCACCACAAGACAAATGTAGATTATTCAAATTTAAACCATGACCTTTTTGCTTGTCAGTTGTGTATGCTTCTTGTCGTTATCGTTGTTTTCTTTTTTTATGAGATAGTTCGAACCGGCTGCTTTTTTACCGCTTCAAACGCTAATTCTCACCGATCTGGTCCGATCTGCCGTGATCGCCGCCAAGTTGTTTTGTATCTGGTCTTCGTCGAAAGCGTAACCATGGTTTCTCATAAATGCACTCGACCAATTACGACGCACGAAAGAACGGCCCTATTCAAAAGCCAATCAGAGGTTATTATAAAAAATCCCTGGTAACACGCGGGGGCCGGAACAAGCTTTTGTGCTCTAATTCGCAGACGCACTATACCGGGGTTTTGTTCGTCTGCAACGCAGGCTACGTGTCAGGAGAGATCGAAAACTTGCAAATTTGTGTTTGTCGTGTCGCCATCTTATTGGTATCCAGCACGTGCAGCAGCTCTCTACTTCTACCCATACTACCTTTTTGTCTTGTCGCGTGCACTTTTTTGGCTTTTTTCCGACAACCTTTCTCAAATTAGCTGTATACTAATCTATATTCTAACAACTTTACTGTGTAAGGTTAGTGAATTTGTGATATATGTTGAAGCTAATAACTTTTATAAAGATTGGATAGAAAGTTACCACAAAACCAACAAACGTCAGTACTTAACTTTGCACTCGGTGGGGGGGGGGGGGGGAGAGGGCTGTTAAGAGCTCATCAAGTAACGGAGAAATAAGATGCATGTCGCTTTAAAAACCAGTCCAGCTACTATAACTTCCTCTAACAGCACGATTTATAAATGTTATAATAATATGTTATGATATGATATAAAAAGTTTGAAAGAAAAATCAGTTCGTACATGTTTTTTGTTTAGTCTCTCAAAAAGCTGCTGCCTTTCAAAAGCCGGATGCTGGCCACTTAAGGATTAAAGATAAACCCTTCAGATTTTGAAGGGTTTATACTAATGAGTTTCAGTTCAAGTAAAATACTCTTATTATTAAAATAGAGAGTTTGTTGGGTCAGATTTAAATGGTTTTAAATGGACTCCTGGTTGAGCCGTTAATCTTCCAAAAGCGTGCAGGGGGACATGAATTGGTGACTGCGGAGTTCTCTGACGAATAGTTGTTTGTTAAAAACAAACAAATCATTGCTGCAGCTTCGCGGGTTCCGCTCGATATTGAAACCCTCGAGTTCCAAATTTTTTTTTTGATTTTCGGATGGCCTAAATAAGCAAGTAAATTTTTCAATTTTCGTCGTTCCCTACAGTCTATATTCGTTATAAACAATGCTCATTTTGTTTACGGTTTGTCATTGCCTTTTTGGTGATTCATGTTTTTAGTAGTTCAGATTTGTGTATCGCAAAAAATGACTTGATATCGTAGCTATCTTAAATGCTTGGTTGGCTCAGTTAGCATTTCAGTGAGTCAGTGATAGATTGATTGTTTAAATGATCAATCGATGACGGACTTACATGGCCTGATAGAACTTACGACCGAGAAAATAAACGTATCGGCAAAAACAGATAAACTTATATTTTTCATCGTCAGCGGTAGCTGTTAATTACATTGTTGCCGCAATTTTCGGAGCAGAAGAAATGTTGATCTGGAAATTGAAAACAGGCATAAATTAATGTAAACATTTATTCTCAACCAACAGGGTACGGGAATTATAATAAATTGTTTCAAAATGAAATATCTTCCATAAACTACCTCTTACGATGCACTATGGCGGAATAAATTGTTCTCTTCTTAAAATAGGTCGTAAAGAAACCTTTTAATGTTAGGTTTAGTCATTTCTTTAACTCTTCTGTTGTTTCGAGTTTCCATTGTTACATTTAAAATACGATTATATAGGATTAAATATTGTCATAACTTTTAGTTATGGTGAAAGCGTTTTTATTCTCAAAATGTCGGTTATTTTCTTTCTGAGCTCCATGAAGTAAAGCTGATAGCTCGAATTTAAATGTTGGTTTCGCATTGCTTGTGGAGGTCCAATATCCCAGCTTGGAATGAAGGGTTTGAGTCACTTTTCATTATGCCCCTGATTGCATTGATCAGATTGATTGGAATGTTATGGAACATTTGAGCCATTAAATATTTCTTTACAAAAAGCCACCCCCTGGATTCCACGAGCGATAGAATTCAAAGAGAAACACTCATTCTTCATTTCAAGGCGTAATGTAATCTCTCCGATGAAGCTGAGTGGATGGATGAGTCCAGCTTGTTTTTCTTTGTTGGGTTATTTCGCCGACTGATAAGCTCGTACGCTGTGAACAAGCGGAATGTGAGCTCCGTCGAGCTTTTGAAGGCGCGGAAACTGCGGGAATACTGACCTCGTCTCGTTTAACCGAGGGTTTTACCGAAAGACTGTCTGTTTTCGAAGAGCGATTATGATCCGAATGTGAGCGGGGCCGTGTTAGCTCAGTTGATCCAGAACAAATCGTCCCTCTTGTACAAGCACCCGTCGAGTGGGGGCGCGGAGCCAATGTTGGAAGACTGAGGTACCTTGAGGGACTTAATTGGCTGTTTCTATGCGTAAAGTGTTCGGCAGAACCGGCCAAGAGGCTGTTCAGCTTTCTATTCCTCCTTAACATAAGCAGCTGTTCCTGATTCCATGATTTCACTAAAATAGACTCATCCTTGTCCAGTTTGTGGCACTTCAAATTTAATTGCCGATCTTCAAAAGAGTTTTGCTTCGACAAATTGTTCCAAATTTCTTGCTCAAAGTACTTGAACGTCGCTTTTCGTTTTACTTCGTTCATCTCTGCAGCGTGTTTCCTTCAGGCGATGTTTAGATAACCTTAAAGGACGTTTTCACCGTGATTTTATACCCGAGACTTGAAAACAACTTTTGCATGTTGTTTAAGTGCTCCAAGTGAATTTAAACAATTGTGGCCGGAACTACACAACAGTGATGACGTTAGGGTTGTCACGTCACTGGGTAGCTTATCCGGTCGTGAAACATGCAATACTGCAATAACGGTATTTGTAACTTCTTAAAATAGCTGATACTTCACACGAATTACACGAACACATTCCTGTACTGAAATTGTTGCCTCGAAAATCAATACAGCTGTTTACTTGTTGATTTTCGCTATACATGCCATCTGACTAAAAACAACTTACATTGTTTATAACAATAAGTATTTAACTTTCAGTAGAAGTACGTAATAACATTTCTATGTATTTTTATTAATTTCGAATATTATCTTAAAAGTTCTTCAAGACGAGGTTTTATTGTAGTCCAGTTGGAAACTCCAGTGAACAACTTGAGGATTTTTTTATCGGTTAATATATTCTACCTCGAGTTTATCTGGTACAAGTGAATTTTGATCATTAATTTTACAAAAAGTAGAGCCGTTGATGGGCAGCTCATAAGTGTACTGCAAAGACATCTAAACTAGCCATGCAACTGAAAATTTCAGCATATATCGGCTCGGTATGACCGCTTTGATTAAAAATATTGTTGTAAATTAATAATGAGAAATTATATTTAGCTAAACTAAATCAAGATTAAACCAAAGTCATGCTTAGAATCTGTACATAAAGGGGCAATTGAATCGATATCTTGATAGAGTCACAAAATTATTTAAATCGGGTAAAAGAGCACATTTTACAACTCTTTTTTTTTTTAAAAAAAAAAAACATTTTTCCAGTCACTCGCCTGTGATGTTTTTCACGCGCTTTTCGAAGCGTAACGTATCACTTAGTTTTACTAATGATAAGTGACATCTATCACGCTCTGTAGCGCTCGCCAACTTCAATGACGTCACACAAGATTACGTGAAGGAAACGGAGTGAAGCTTCGACGGTCCAAAACAGAAACGAACAAAGAATATTTTCCTGTTCGATTTTTGAATATTTGACCGTTCCAAATTTTATTCTGATTTCACTCGTACTGCATCACGTTTTTCTCTTAATCTTTCCAAAGCTTTCTAAATATAAGAGAGTAGTACATTTCCGAATGCAGTCAATCCAGACTGACCTTTGACACTGACCGACCATGCTAAAAAACGTTGTTTACAATAAACGCTGATGTTTCAAGCGTGAGCATTCATCTTATGATCAGAGTTGTACTTTGGTACACGTGCGATGGCTGTGCGTGATTTCAACATTTCCGTTGACGGAAGACGACAATGAAAAAATAAATCGTTAAATTGCCGGATAACGTTCCTCTTGTGACTGTCGTCAGTTCTATAAAAAGAAAACAAACGCTATCCTCTTTGTATTGAATTCAAAACCTTCTCAAAACTAACATAGTGCTTAGAGTTAAAACTCTTTGCTCAAACTCTTGTTCAAGTGTTGAAGTTCCCCTAGTTGTTTTGTATGCTTAAAGATAACTTGACAATGATACACACATCTGTAAAACTAACAAAATGTGCATTTGCTTCTATACGATCTAAAGAGTGCTTTCCAAGCGGTACGTTGTCAATATTGTATCTCTACCCATGGCAAATATAACATTAAAGTAGAGAAACCACAAAATGATTCCTACGTGGTTTACCTCTTGAGCTGCCCAATTGCCACTCGAGCTCGATTGCTAGATTTCTTAGGTGCCATATTAATATTTTATTCCTTAGTACACGGTGAACTAATGGTATCAGTTCAAAGCAAACGACCAGCAATGGTATTAACAACCCTCTATCACTGACTCTTTAGTAAAATACAGGTAAAGTTTTGTTGTTGTCATATTTCTAGCTTTAATTTTACAAGACTCAGTGAAGACTGCATTATGTGCAATGCTGCAATAAAGACCCAAAACTAATTTATTTAAAAATAAAAATATGTAAATAAGTTGAAGACAATTCTCAAGTTGGATAGTTTGTTTGTTTTTTATAAACCGAATCAATACAAGTGTCAATATAAAACAAAAAAATGTTAACCTTTGATCAGAGTATTTATATTTTCACATTAACGGAAGTAGATCTACAAACTAAATTAACGGGAAGTTTCTCAGATCTCAGCGAGTTTCAGTTGCGTTACCTCTAATAAGACGGAAGTAGATAAAAAAAACTAAATTAACGGGAAGTTTTTCAGATTTCAGCCAGTTTCATTCGCGTTACTACTTAAAAGACGGAAGTAGTTAAAAATTTAATTAACGGGAAGTTTTCAGATCTCAGCGAGTTTCAGTTGCGTTACCACTGAAAGGACGCGTGAAACTTAATTGTGCAATCACCGGGAGTTCTTTTGTGTATCGAGTGATGACGTCAATCCCATAAAATCGTCATGCATTACGTCACAAAAGCCACGAACTGCCCACTTTTATATTAACGCAATGCGAATAGGAGTCACTCAAGGTCCTCAAGCCAAGTCTCTGGCAATGTGGCGTCACTAAATGAGAAAATTTTGAAGCTACCAGCCGCTTTAGAGCGTGTGAAAAATACTACAACAATATCAGTAGAGACAAACAAACAGCAGGAGAAATAATCATCTGAGGTAGGAACAGAAGCTTATTTATTAACATTTATTCTGTAATTTCTTGTCTGAACGCAGGAAGAGTAATTGCACGCCTCTTATCAGCGACGACATAAGCTTTTTTCAATTATGCAATAACTCTAAAATTGTCCGGCCAATTTTTGAAAAAAAAAAAAAATGGCAAATCAACAGAACAACACAACACTTGGGAAATTTCGTAATTCCGCTGTTCAGTTATGAAGATAATTTGCGATAATTTTTCCTAAAGGACTGATAAGGAAGACCTTCAGCTTATCATCAATATATACTCCCTTCTTTTAATTGAGCAAAAGTATTAGGTCCACTGACTATGTGACTCTCGGTACGTGCAGCGCCCGAGGTTAAAGTTTAATTTTAATATTTAAAACAAAACAATTATTTATCAAAGTGGGGGTGAATACTGAAGGATATCCGGAGTTTTAGAAGCCAATCGCGGCGCGCGAAAAGGACTATTCACTGTCTTGGCATATACTATAAATTTGAATATTTCTTGTTACAAAGTCCCTTACAGGTATCTGAATTTTTTAATTTCGACTCCTTTCGACCAAATATCACGTTATATATTTTGTTAGGCGATATTATTTTTCGGAGCTCCGGGACCTTTGCAGTACGCATATATTTCCATACACTGACTTTTAAACTGCGATGTGCGCAAAACTTAAATTATTTTTTTTTAAATAAAATATGGCAATTTTCCAGTGAAAATCATCATTTAATCATATCAAATGTAAGGTTACTCTCCCGCACCATATGTGAGAATATAACTAGAGTAAAGTAACAATTTCTCTTTTACCTAATCTACCGAGTTGTTTTACAGATTAGATGTTTCGATCTTTTGTTCTTTCCTATCTTAATTACCTAGTAGGTACTATAACCCTGAAATACAAATGGAAACCGAAATAAGTGATATTGCTTATGTGTATAAAAATAGTTGATGCAGTGCGTGTACATAGAGACAAAACTTCAAGGCTAAATTAGTGTGATGAGGTGTGTTGGGTATAGTAGCGTAAGGACGTTTAATTTGATTAGTAACAAACAACAGCTAGAACTAAAACACTAGCCTGAATTTTAATTTTAATTTACTTTTACCATATATACAGTAATTTCTGAAAAACAAAATAAAATATTGAGAAGTTGGTTTTTAAAATTTACTTCACGAACCCTTCTGGAGCCATTGCAAAGCGAGATGTGGGTTAGACATTAAGAAAGATGTGTTCATTTTATAACAATGTCATAACAAGTTTTGTAGTTTGTTTTGTCGCTGGATTCGCCTCAATGTTGTCTATATTATCGCATAAAACAAACGTTTATGATGAAATGCATCGATGATCTAAATGTGTACGTTAGTTTTAAAAACTATGGTGAAAGCTTGAACTGTTCGGGTTGGGCCAGCCCAACTTTCCTATAGTCCAGGCTAGGCGTTTAAATATACCATGACTACAAAAGGGAACTTCTAAATTTTTGTGTTACAAAATTTATAATCATGCAGAAGTTTGTACAGGGCAAGACACATTCAGCCTCACAGTGCCTTTTTATGACAGGACACCATCAAAGGAAAAAAAAAAAAAAAAAAAAAAAGGGAAAAACCGACCAACAAGTCCGGCGCTCTAACACCGGCACGCCAACGGTGAATTCTTGGCCAACCTGTATAAAAATGCTTCGTGATATAGCCTGCGATGAAATAGCATCTCACCCACTGGGTGCAGCAATACTTCATACTCCTGGATACTTTATCTATGATAGTTAAGCGTCTTCGACCTGATTCATTTGCAAGAAACTACTTAACATGCTGTAGCTACTGGTGTACTGCTACAAGAAAACTTGTTCAGAGAGCGACGCTTTCTAATGAAAAACGCATCTTATCAAGGTCATGTGTTGATTAAAAGTCAGGGTGCATAACTGTTCGCGACTACGCTATTAAGCTTATTCAGTGTCTGTTTTTAGAAAATCTTAGTAGTTTCATGCAGGCATAAAAGTTATTTACTCATTGTTCCTGTAAACTGGGAAAAAAGTTCAGTTCCGAAAAGGTAAGTTGACATCGTGTTAATAATACGATGGTATGGGGTACATTTTGCAAGCAGGAAAGCCGCCGTTGGTGTTGCCATCAACTCCGGCAGAAATCAAAGGTGCTTGAGAATATCTCGACACAGGTTCCAAGCTGACTTGTCCACACGATACTCTTCCCTGGTCAACATACCACACAGGTACAGTATAGATGTATCGAGGACTGGGCATTAGCTCTGTTGCTGCTGGCTGAGGAGGAACTTGGCCAAACTGTGGAAGGCATTGTACATTGACACTTGTGTTCTGTAATGGAGTAGCCACAGGGCCTTGGGGCACAAAAGTGACTAAACTAACTCCAGTTTGATCCAGGAAATTTGGGTCAACAGTGGCCGGGTTGCCTGGTGGTGCTGAGTACGGTGGGATGTTTCCTTGGTAGTAGGTCATTGTGTTCATCAGTGGCAGATTAGAGCTGACAGTCTGTATGCCGCTGACGCGTGTTTGCTTTTGCATGTTGAACGGAGCAGGGGGGAGCACCATCGGTGGAGCTGGATGACTCGAGTCATACTTGAAGTTACCATGAAAGCTTTGAGTGGTGCTGAAATTTGGGCAGTCCTTCTCAGTAGACCATTCTGTTGTACAAGTATCTGTGGCGGCATCCGCCTCAGAATTTTCTGGTGAAGGGCAGTCTGGGTTGGAGGCATCATCATCATCTTGCTGGATTTTGGGCTCTGTCTCGAGGTAAGCCAGGTCGACGTTGGCCTGTTTGGTGGGTGGTGAAGCAGGAGCATTGGAGCATTCTGGGCTGGCAGCATTATCTCTCTGGACTTTTGGCTTTGCTCCAAGGTAGGCCAGGTCGACATTGGCTCGTCTGCCATCAATGATTGGTCTCTTGTTCACGCAGGCTCTTTCGGCTCCTTCCTTTGTAGCCATGGTAACCTTATGATATAAAAGTGCAATAGCTTTCGTCAATCAATCAATCAAACAAACAATCAATCACAGTTAGGTACCGAGTTACGGTACAGCAAAATCAGAGAATGTCGATAACATGATGTAATGTTTGCATGAAGCCACTGATTACACTCTCTCGTTTTACGTACTGTTGACAACAGTATATGACGAATTTCACAAAGAGCATATAACGTTTGCACGACAACAAGGCATGTGTTTTTTTAGTTGTAGCTCCGATCTTCTCAAAGGAAAATAACAAAAGACCGCGCGTCTGTTTGCATTGTCGATGAGTTGATAAAACTGAATTGAGCTGGAAGCATAATGTCAGTCGAAAGCATTTCCCATTCAAATTGGGATTACGAAGTTGCAGAGTCGACAGGAAACTTAGAACTAAAGCGTAAGAGACGCCGAACAGCTAGCGAAGGAGGTTGCAAATGCATCTTTTTACTTGTGACAAATTTTGTGATTTTTTTTCTTTAAGAAAGTATGATCCGAAAACCAATCGTGTTCACTTTTAAACTCCAACTGGCCAAGGCGAGAATCAGTGTCATTTTTACGCAACTGGTGCAAGACCAAGATTACACACATAAAATAAGCAAAAATAAGCAAAAACAAAAAATAACTTACAAATCCATATCCCTTGGACCTCTGGCTGTTTCGTTCTCGGATAATGACCGCCTCCACGATCTCATCAAACTGTTCAAAATACTCCTTCAGTGTTTCATCAGCTGAGTGATAAGGTATTCCACCCACGAAAAGCTTAGTAAACTTTGTCTGATCTTCTTCCTCTGTCATTCTGGTTCAGTACCTAAAGAATAATAACATATTAGTCCTTTGATAGTAACTTAGTTTTCTAAAACAGTTCTGTCCTTGAAATGACATGTATTAGAAAAAGAGAAATCGTTTCACGAGTTTCTTTTCTGAATTATATTCGGTTAAGTTTGTGTTGTTTTAGTTTAACAGAAGGATGGATATGTTAAGTTGAAATAGACAAACATGGTGCCCACATTTCAAAGCAATCTAAACTCACAACTAAAGTTTTACGAGATTCACAAGCAATTATCTCACGTTTGGGGACGTATAATGTAGAATCTACTAACTACTCCTACTCTTAGTAAAACGGGTCGAGAAGAGTATATCTCAAACACAGCAGAATTCTTGTACTGAACTAAACCAGCTCGGCCTGTCTGTAGTCTTAAAAGATTAGGGATTGATTCACAGTCAGAAAACCAACATATTATATACCCTCGCTGGGTTTCTAATCATTCGAATTAGCTCCAAAAGTAAACAGAGTATTTAAAACTGACGGCATATCTTTTCTCTTCTCACTATATTTTTAAACAGCTGCGGCTTAGTAATAAAAATTTGATGAATTATTAATCCGCTTTGTATGAAAAAATAGGACTTAACCACGAAAAAAAAAATAAGTGACTCTGACTTATGCCACTAATCTAATGCTGCTTTTGATAAATGTTGCTTTTTAGCTGCTTGTGTATATGTAGTATAAGCTGTGCCTTAATTCAATGACAAAAACTGAATAATTTGCGTATTCCATACACCTAAAAGGGAGATTCTCCTTGCGAGTGGTCAGCCGTTTTTACTTTGCCGCTTATAGCTTGTAAACATACACACACAATAGGGCTTGTAATACATCAAGAGAGAAAAAGCTTTGCGCAAAAACAAATAATATTATATTTTGATATTTACCGGTTTGCGGTAGGAAATTCTAAACAAAAATGTTAAATACAGTACCAACAACAGATTTTGAACTGACCTTGATAGGGCCTGAAAAAACTAGCGAATTACGTAGACACAACTTCAATTCGCTAATGCTTTGAAACAAATACGATCAGAATGCTACGACAGTTTAAGTGTGCATAGCGTTCCTCGCAAGGGCATTGAACACTTCAAGCGGTGAGGATTATTAAGCCACTTTAAAGTAAGTTAGTTTTTCAACATTTAGACAAAAATTCGAGAGAGAATATTAGCACTGCTTTAAATGCAAATTTCTCCGTTACTACTTTAATTTCAATTGGAACGTTAAAATGTATCCGAATGTTACCTTTTTCCAAGTTCGTGGTCTTTAGATTCCCGCCTGTAAGAGAGAATCAATAGGATTAGCTCAGCCTGGCTTCAGTGAAGCTCTCAAAGGCAAACAGTTGAATGAAATAAAGTATAACAAAAACGTTTGAACCGAACTATTGTTAATTTGTTTGGATGTTATGCGCGCATATTTATGTTCAACATTTACAATGCGCTTAATTTGGACGCACCGTCGGCAGATGTGTGTGTATATATATCACAGAACTGTTTCTAAAAATAAAACTTCAAAACGCAATTATTCCAGCTCTCCATACAAAAGAAACTGGCACGAAAGTCAAAATCTTGTAATTTCATACGAATTGGGATTCCAAGTATCAATTTTATTTTTCGAAAAAGTTAAGAGTCATTTTACGTAATATGTGCAAAATAATGATCTTCCTTATTATGATCTTTCTTTGTTTTGTGCTAACTTATTGAAACTATTTTGGCGTTTGTCATGTACGTCAGTTTGCTTTTTATTTTTCGGTGGTATTATGTTGTAGATTTTCAGTAATGAGCCATGTCTTCAGTTATTGAAGAGACTGACTAAACGTAGTTTCTTACTGTACTCAAAATAAATTAGTGTGATATACTTGCATTAGCATAGAGCTCGCAGTCGGCCAGGGAGACTAAATCCTACTGACTCATCGCGAACGGAACACAGGAAATTCGATAATTCCCTAAATTCCATCAAATAAGGTATTCTCAAAACGTATTCCTAAATTTTCGGAATTTTTTTCCTGGGACTTTCCTCTCCCTCTAAAAAAAAGCGAAGAAATATGTGCGCTTTTCATTCCAATGGAACAGGAAAGTCCCAGGAAAAAAATTCCTGTGTTCCGTTCGCGATGAGTCAGTAGGATTTAGTCTCCCTGGCCGACTGCGAGCTTCACATGGACACGAAAAACAAAAATAGCCGCTGAAGCAGCTTGGCATATAGGTCTTTCAAATGTACAACATGTGGATATCAGATAATTTAAAGTTTGTCCTCCAGCAACCAATTCAGAACTGCTTCCACCAGCAGTAAATAGCAGGTTTAAAGAAGTAGCTACTTTTTTGACTTGCTCAATTTTCTAAGAAAAGTGTTGGTGGCGGTCACAATTGTAGCAGTTTGTTGTTAAAACATTAGTTCTCACCCCCACAATTCAGTGAGTTTGAGTGAGTTCCATCAGCCCCAATGCGTTCTTTAAAGACCGACAAATTGTTCTCGGAAATCAGCACAGTTCATCGGGTAGTTTGATTTTCATTTTAATTCAAAGGATAAAATCAAATTTAAATATCTCGAAGACCTTCACACCAGAAAGGAAACACGGTTTAATCTCAGCTGACCAACACTGAATTTCGTCATGAAAAAAGAGACCAAAACATCGATTTTGAAAACTTGGACAGGAAATAGAAATCTCAGACTAAGCGAAACTAAGACCCTATCAGGGACCTATAATATAATGCGAGAAACCGACCCCATCCAGTGGCACATACCCGTATAGCACCAACGATACCCTTTCTACCATCACATGCCCACAGACCCTCCTGCCCTCGTCACGATATGTAACTATAAGAACGCTGTGTCATACAAAAAAACTATGTATAAATTTAATTATAAATTGAACTCATTAGTGGCTTGCCGGAGAAAATTACTCTTTCACGATGCAGTGATTCCTTTTCTAAATTATTTTTAAATACAATACGTCGACTAGCGAAACGCCTTTTATATACGTCATTTCAGTCTTGCTCCAAAGCATTGATTAGTTTCTAATAGCCTCGCTTTCTACACAAGTTGACTACCGAGTACTAAAGCCATAAACAAGGTTTGGTTTTACTTTATTCGTATTTTTTCTAGTTAATCCTTGTGATGTTGTCTATTGCCTCATATGAACTTAAGTTTAGCCAAATATCTTAACTTTGTTGTGCTAAGCAAGAGTGCGTAGTATGAAGGCAGTTGGTCACTGTTCCGCAAAATCGTATTTGGAGAAAGTAATAAATTCGCGTACCGTTCATATCTTCTCCAAAAGTTAGCCTTGAAGTATTTCGTTCTTTTTTAACTCTCGCTCTTTGTTTGCTATGCTAATTTGTGGTTTCACGTTAAAGGATAGCTTACAAGTCAAGATTTTGCTCTAACAGAACGGACGCCGTTTTAAATCAATACCGTCAGTTAATACTCCATTCGACCCTACCAGTGCAAGAGCGATTACGTAACATTGATTTTGCAAACGTTTTAGCCTGACTAGACTCGAGACTTTCTTTCTGGGAGCGAGCTGAAAACACAAAATTCATCATACAAAATGAAAACATTTGAAATTGCTAAAAAAACGTAAATAAACTTTAGTCTTAACTAACAAAACTAATATCAATAATTATCTACAGCCACAGGGCATAAAAAATTGCCATGTCATATCATTTGACTGAATTACACAAAGTCTTGCAAAGTCATCACCATTATATTCAAAATACTAAGAAATGACTGTATCACCGTCTAAACTGATATTCTACAACTTTGGGCAGCATCAAGGTTTACACTCACTTTAAAGGTGACTGAACTTAATGAAACCCTTAAAACAAAGAGCGTGAGTGGCAATCATGTGATGCCGGGTTTAACATGATACTGATCTAAAATTGCTGATGTTCTTGCTTAAGTAACAACAGAACAGTGGTGAAAAAACTAGATTTAACAAAGAACAATAAAAAATAAAACTAAAAAAACAAGTAAAAGACGTGTAGGAAATGGCCTTCATATTGACTAACAACTTTTATAGCACTTGTTGCATATTCATGTTCATTAGTACATGGTATGACACACATTGTGTGTGAGAATAGAGCGCATCTTATTCATGTATGACGTTGCAAGTCAGACCACCTTACACCGAAAGAAAAGTGTTATGCGGCGTTCTTAAAGCCTTTCCCGACTTCTTTGTATGAGAAGGTGTGACCAAGGATATCAAAGTGATGCCATATATCTCAATCATTGTACGTTTTGGGAATTCAGAGCTACATCAGTTAAATATCGTCTAGGTGACGTCATCTCGTCCCAAACGTGTTTCACAATGTATTGTCACTAGCTGTTAAAGGACATTACATCCTCATTATCCATGGTAATCTGATAAGGTTGGAGTAACCCGCCTTAAATAATACGCTGTTAAGAAGGCTCAAAACATTTTTCAGTACTTTCCAGCCCTTTTACTTTGATTGGTCAGTGTTAACAAACATTATCAGTTACCGCTACAAAAATGGCATCAAGCAAATGCGCAATCATTGATAATGTTTGTAGCACTGACCCATCAAAGTATGAGAGCTGGAAAGTGCTGGAAACTGTCGTGAGCCTCCTTAATTTGAAAACTTTCTCAAACACCTCTGTGACCTTTAAAGGTTAAAATTTTTACACCTAAGACGGCATTTTTAGATACATGGAACATCATAAATAATTGAGAGCTAGTGTTACTGAACTGATCGTGTTCATAGCCTTTATTTATAATCCCTCTGGTAATAACATCTTGTGTTCTCTGTCTTAGTTTTTAAAAACCCGAAAAACAAAGTTGACGAGAGGCAACGGCCATGCAAAGAAAAGACTTGAAACTCAACCCAAGAAGAGGGACGAGGTACAACAAGACGAGCAACATCGGACAAGAAGAGAGGATTATCCACGCATTCCACGCATGCGCCGAGGCGACGGCAGCAAGAGCACCCCCGTGACGACAAGCCTTCTCAAACCCTTAGTGCTCAACCAACGCTCACGGTCAGAGGGGAACCTTCTTGCCGCGCAAACATTTGATCTGAAAAATCATCGTGAAGTTACTGTAGTACAAAACGATAAACGGACTTTGCGTCTTCCAAAGTTACACCAAGATACCTCACCAAGAAGCAGCCTACATATGGATACCAGTCCTGAACTTAAGAAAAAGACTGTTTCGAAACCAGTGATGGATGTTCCAAGGGAAACGTTAAGACCGTTAGTTATAAATAATAACGAACGAAGAAGAATCCTCAAAATGCATATAGAACAAGAGGAAAACAGTTATGAAGTTGACGACGCTAAGCGGGAGAGTTTATTACGGTGGCTGAGCGAACAAAATGTCTCAACACGTTAGGACCTAAATAACAATATCTAAGAATGAAAGCCAGATGAGTTTACTTTAATGTTCGTTTTAGCTGTATTAGAAGCAGTTTTGATATCTTGGAGGACATTTTGAGAAGTTTTACAGCCAGATTGTTGGAAGTTTTTTGTTTCGCGACGTTACATTACTTTACTTTAACTCGGTACATGTAAATACATTGCAGTTTTATTATTCACAAGAACGTTATTTATTACATTCAACATATTTATTGTTTACATTTACATGGTTATTTGTTTTAAGACAGCATTTGCTATTTAAACGGCATTACAAGAGAAAAGTCTTAGTCTTTAAAAATCGAATTGCTCAACAATTGCTAATTTGTTTACACAGGCAGTTCCATCCGTTGTCCATCGCTATATTTTGATTTAATGACACCACGGCTGAAATTTGCCATCAGAATACAAAATCATTATCATTTTAGAATACCGTCCCTTACCATCAATAGTATAATAATTATAGGATATTTCTTGTAGCATATTGAAATATTTTAATGTAAAAGTGCAGATTGTAAATAAAAAGAATGAATATTTTCAAAATAATCTCGAGGTCCATCTCATAATTCAGGCCATCACTTCTATATAGCCCCTGTATGGTGGCTATTTTCCCACTTGTTAATTAATCGTAAACAAATTAACGCTGGCTGAAATTTAAAACATGAAGGAATCTTACCTATAAAGGGTCGGAATTTTCTTATCAGTTAAAGTTCAGTTATGCGTGCTTCTTATTGTTTCAAAAATGTTGAGCGAATAGTTTGCTTGCAGTTTCGAAGAAAAAATCCGAAGTTGTCTTCGGAAGTACATTTGTAAGATTTTTTGTTTTTTACATTATACCTTAGCCATTAATTTCATTTTTGTTGAAGTTTTAATCATTTTTCAATAACAGCACTGCCCAAAATGAGGCAAATGAATGTAGTCTCCAAAAAAAAAGAATTCCAAATATTTTAATGTGTCCACTGTTTTATAACAGGTGAAATTCCCATTATTTTTTGGCCCAAAATGCATCCTGTCTTAATGATCTGCTTGCATCTTTAGCTACATCCTTTTATATTTTCTACCCATTTACTGTGTCGAAGTCATGGACTTCCGATGTTTACATAATTCTGCACATGTCCAATGAAACACATGAACATAAAACAAGAACTGTTTTTCAGTAGTAAACTCAAAGCTCAGACTAAAGGTTTTCATTTTTCTTATAACTGGTATTTCCTTTGGTGACTATCAGAGTAACCCTTGCTCCTTCCATGCGCGATATTCTTTCCGTCTGAATTGACACGTAGGCTAAAAGTTAAAACGACTCGTGGAGCTCTCTTCGGTTAATTTGACTTTACATGTTACTAAACAAAGCTCGCGTGTTAATTTGCTGTAATCTGTATATTTATATGGTTAATATCGTTTGATCTATTCTTACATATCTGGGGTGATTCTTTCCCACCTGTAAATCAGCCAAGATTCTAAATTCCTCGTGAGCTTTTCTTGCATATTAAGGTGGCCATTAAAAAGCGCTGGAACTGTGCCTATTCCTTCCGGAAACAAATCTTTTTGGCTTAATCCTAAGCTTGGATAACTCTTTAGAAGTACCTTTGTATTAACAAATGATCAAATCATTTCAGTGGAGAGATCTGAATGTCGATCGATGTACTAGTACAAAGGCATTATACACGATGTTTCGAGAGGGAAAAGGACAAAACCATTTCATCTTAAGAGAGAAATGAGGACATGAAATCATCCCAGTGGGAAGCACTGGGAACTGAACCAAACACCCCTCGACTCAAGTATAGATCACATGAGGCTACACGCTTAATAGTTTGTTTCTGACACAGCATAGTTAACCAAAATAGGTTTAGCCCATACCATGAATTAACTTTTTGAAATGTTTTGCAAAACACAAGATCTTCAACTTTGGCCGAATCTCTCGAAAGGTGCTGTGTTGGCAGTACAGGCGAAAGACAACTGTCGTAAGCGACCATCCCTCTGAGGCTACATGTATCTTCTACCATGCACATGTATTTGTAAGATCCCGCTAATTCCATTCGTTCATTGAGAGAAATAACTGAACCAATTCTCTGACATGGTTTGGTTTTTATTTCGTAGACTTTTCGATTTACATAAAATCCCGCACAAACGAACGTAAAACAAAAACAGTTCTTATTCAACTCAAAGCTAGTAACTGGGTGGTTTCGTTCACAGGAAACTCTTGCACCAGTTCCACATGGTTCCAGCTAAAGCTAAAATTTAAAAGGCTCACTAGGTTAGTTTTCTATATGGTTAATTTGGCTGCGTAAATAACTAAACAAAACTGTAACTTGTAACTGTGATATTTGCTGTAATCTTTGGAAAAATGTTATTGGCTCGATTCATTCGAATCAGTCGAATTGAGTAGGGGCTTGGGATGCATTTGATCTCTTCCTATAATTCTCGGATGGTTCTTTCCCATCTGTAAATTCAAGTCTCTGAAATGTTCATGTCAGGTTTTCTTGCATATTAAGAAAACCTCAAAGGCGCTGAAGCTGCATATTCTTTTCGAAAGCAATTTTTTTTGGTTTAACCTTTAACTCGAAGAAGAAGCTAGTCGAAGAAAGATAACTATTTTGATGTACTTATCTTTCGAGCAATAATCAAATAATTTCACAAATCCGAATGTTGGTGGAGGAACTAGTACAAGGACATTACATACGCTGCTGCGAGAGGGAAAACGACAAAATATTTAACCTTAAGAAAGGAATGAGGACATGAATTCATCCCAGTGGGAACTGAACCAAACACCCACTCAGGTACAGATCACATGAAACAAACACGCCTAGTAGATTGTTTCTGACACAGCATAATTAACCAAAACAGATTTAGCTCATACTATGAAATAACTTTAAGAAATGTTTTACAAACACGAGAACTTCAACTTTGGCCGAATCTCTTGGAGGGTGCTGTGTTGGTAGTACAGGCGAAAGACAACACCTCTCGCAAGCGCCATCACTCTGCGAGTCCACATGCACTTGTAAGATTTCTAAATTCATTCGTGTAGCCCAATTGTTGTAAACCCTACCACTTTGTCTAAATGCGGAGTATTCGGGGTTCTTTTTACTGAGCGAAACATTTGGTTGTTCGTGAAAATGATCTTAAACCAACACCTGTTTTTCAGAAGCATCGCGTGATCGCTCTCAAGTCCTTTTGTTTGACCACATCCCGCCAAAAGGGAAAATTTCAGAACAACGCCTTCTCGTGACACAGCACATGTAAAGGGAATTTGGTGAAGAAGGGAAGTCAAAATGAGATAGCTGTTGAATACCGCTGTGTTGTATAGAAACTGTTTTATTGGTTATTTTGTTGTAGTGAGTTTTGCATTCACACTGTACAGCAGTTTGTGCCTTTGCTCTTCATAATACTCGTGTATTTGTCATCGAGCGTGGCTGTGCTTGTTAGAATCGAAATGCCGTAAAAAGGAAAAACCTTTTAGAGATGAACAGGCTTCGGCGTTATCTATTTCCTATAGTTTGTGAAAGATTGTGTCTCTAGCGATCTCTGGAACTCTGGAAATATGGAGCAAATTACTCTGAACAGAATAAAGGTGAATCTTTTCGATCTATTTAAGGAAATTCACTTAGAAGAAGGCTGAAAAATTCATAAAACTCCTGAACATTTCAACGCCTACTGCAAGTTGACCTTGAAATGATCCCTTGAAAGTAGGCCTTATCAAGATCTTTGGCCAATAACTTCGATCGGTCAAACTTGCTGCCGTCATCAAATGCTTTGTTGTCTAGGTGGATCAGTCTAAACGGTTATGTTACTAACAAATATTTCTTGGAATTGGCTGTGTAATGTTAAGTATTGACGAATACCCAGACATCTATATTTAATGTAATTGGGTTCTTTATAGGTTGTAAAAAATAAATACATTGGCACTAGATGTTAATCGTTCACTGATTTAAGGGAATCTTTGATTTAACAAATAAGCCTTTGTAATGTCGGTGCATGGTCGAGTTCGTTCAAATGGTCCGCGTCACCTCCTTTGTACTTCTCAAATGAGGACAAACTTAGCAAACCTTATGCCTGTGGTGATTAGTACTAATTCAGTTCATATTACAGTAAAAATGACGACATTTAGGATTGTTTCTCCATGTAGCGTAAATCAATAGATTAAGCTGTGAATCCGGAACAAGATCTTACTAAATCGCTGGCTTACTGCAAGGCAAATTGAGCCTTGATTAGCAAAAACTTTAGGAGCAATTTTTTTCATTTTACACTAAGCGTTTCGTTCAAGGGGAAGTGTAACCGACTACTCACCGGAATTTCGAGGAATTTCCTTTTACTCTTTTACCGTCTCGATGTAAACACAATGCTTGCCAACTCTTGCAGCTTTCTGCAGAACTATCAAAGCTAGCAGTTGTATGTGCATATTTTTACATTTAATTATATTAATCTTTAGTTATGACAGGCGGAATATTGATTATGTGTCTTCCAAAGCGAACGAAATCTGTTAAGTTTTTGAGTCAGACTTAAAAACGTTTTACGCTTTGAAAATTAAATGGTTCAGTCGAATTAGAAAATGTCAGCTTATGTATCTTGTTTTTCAATACATGTTACTGAAAATAGTTTTAGGTCATTCGTAAGATGTTAAAAATTACCTCCAAATCCAGTAATGAAATCTCAAAATAATAACTTTCTGAGCTTGCGGAATAAAATAAATAAATATAAACAAGCTAGCTTAAAAGATAAAAACCAAACATAATTGAACAAGGATGACTTGCATTACGAGCGACGAACTTTTAAGAGTTTGTGGGTTCAATTTTTCAAGATGAACTGTCCATGACTTCATGCAAAATGACTGCAGTCATTCAGCGTGCGCAACTGTTCGAATTTTGTGTGTTATTTAGAATTCTTCCTGATGTTGCTTTACTTCCTTCTCTCCCCCCTTCCGTTCTTATTCCATGTGTAAACTGTCATATTTTATAGGTTCTTGTTATTAACCACATTGAAGTACATTTTTTGGTTTTGAAAAGTTCTCAACCAGTGTTCTGCTCTCTTTATTATCTTGTTCGCTGATGTAAACAACAATTAAGCGCAGCAAAGATAATAACAAATTCATCGTTTAAAATGTTTCCGTTTCGTTTCCTATAAGACCCTGTAATCACTTTTTTCCCTACATAGTAATTCTTACCCATGTAATCAAAAAGCGAAAATCGATGAAGAGAAAGGACTCCGCACTAACCTTTTGAGATCTTGATTCTTTAGCGAAGCAATTTAATCCAACAGTTCCAACAGCGACTTAGTAAAGAGTGAATGAATCGTCTTGTAACGGGTGCTTAAAAGTCATCGAAGGTGTTACAAATCAAAATGGTCCCGGAAAATAAGAAGGTTCTCAAATAAACGATCTGCGCTTAACTCCGGAAACGCCGCGGATGTGACGTTCCGGAAGGAACAACATACTTCCAGTCAAGCGAGAACATGCTGGATGTTTTGCAAAAACAGGAAGAAAATACAACTTCGAATTTATTAGGTTGTATTTGAAATATTTAATAAAATGTTTCTACAAGTTTCTGTAGAGTATCCCAGCTTCAGCTTCCAGCATCATCACAGAAACTGTTGACATTCGATTCGCTGCATCAAGCGTTTTTCCACTCAATAATTGGTAAAGTAGTGATTTTTTTGGCTTGTTTATGGATTATATGAACATCTCCGTCAATGAATACAAGAACACATTCACACCCTTTTGGTTGGGTTTCTCGTTTGAACGAAAATCTTTTTAAAAGACTTTATATCGATTGCAATGAGGGGAAAGAGATGGAAACCAAGCAACAACATTCAAATTTGATTTTTCCTGTTTAGTCACGTATGCTGCATCGCTTATATGTATGCGAAGGCCAGTCGACCTGAGAACAGCGCTGGAAATAAAACGCGAATTTATGAAGTTATTTATGATGAAATAAGTAAATTTCAAGTGATAAAATAGAAGTCTCTTCCGTGCCCATCATCATTGCAATCGCATTTCAAACTAAGTTTGTTACAAATGAACGTGTTTTCTCAATCGGAACCTCTTGACCACAATAGGATGCCAAGTTGAGTATTAAGACGTGGATATTAATTGTATCAGTAAAACAAACTTTTCTGACAGCCGTGCTTGGTCAGGTAAACGAGACAATTAAAGATAGATTTTAACATAATGGCAATGTGTACAGTAAAAGATATTAAACTGCGTTGTAAGCTCATGTTCCCCGGGTAGTCCGTTGCGGCTTTACTCTGAGGTCTCTCGAAACAATTTTTCCGCTTTTAAAGAAGTTAAGAAGAGTGCTAGAATCATGTGACGCTGTGTGCTTAAATTGTATGACGCTGAGAAACTTGTCTGAACAAAAAAAATCTTGTTAAGGTTATTACTTTGAAAGTAAGTTATTTGATAACAAGCTAAGTTAACATATTTTCTGTTTTAACGAGAAAGCCTTAAATTTATGGTTTCTCTAAGGCTTTGTTGTCACCTCTAACTTGGTTTTTACTCGTTTTTTTTTTCACTTTGTGTTGTGAAATACGTAATTGATTGACGATTAAGTATGTTGTTCAGTCTGGGCCACTAAAACGTTTTAATGTTCTGATTTTGTTCTTCCTGCCTGCCTGCCTGTACATCTGTATGGATACATGCCTTGATCTCCTCTGCCTGCTTGCCTGCTTGCCTGCTTGCCTGCCTGCCTGCTTGCCTGCTTGCCTGCTTGCCTGCTTGCCTGCCTGCCTGCTTGCCTGCTTGCCTGCCTGCCTGCTTGCCTGCTTGCCTGCTTGCCTGCTTGCCTGCTTGCCTGCTTGCCTGCTTGCCTGCTTGCCTGCTTGCCTGCTTGCCTGCCTGCCTGCTTGCCTGCTTGCCTGCTTGCCTGCTTGCCTGCTTGCCTGCTTGCCTGCTTGCCTGCCTGCCTGCCTGCCTGCTTGCCTGCTTGCCTGCTTGCCTGCTTGCCTGCTTGCCTGCTTGCCTGCCTGCCTGCTTGCCTGCTTGCCTGCTTGCCTGCTTGCCTGCTTGCCTGCTTGCCTGCTTGCCTGCTTGCCTGCTTGCCTGCCTGCCTGCTTGCCTTGTCATTGCATGTACATAAGTATACCCACCCACCTACCTACCTACTAACCGACCAACCAACCAGCCAACCAACCAACCTACCTATCTACCTATCTACCTACCTACCTACCTTCCTGTACCTCTGTCTCTGTTTGTCTATTTGTTTGTCTGCCTGCCTCTATAGTTGTCTGTCTCTCTGCATGCATGTGTGGATACATGCCTTAATCTCCCTGCCTGTACATCTGTAGGGATACATGCCTTGATCTCTGCCTGCCTGCCTGTGCATCTGTATGGATACATGCCTTGATCTCCCTGTCTGCCTGCCTGTCTGCACATCTGTTTGTGTACATGCATTGATTTCCCTGCCTGCCTGCCTGCCTGCCTGTACATCTGTATGGATACATGCATTGATTTCCCTGCCTGCCTGTCTGTTCATCTGTGTGTGTACATGCCTTGATCTCCCTGCCTGCCTGCCTGTTCATCTGTAATTGTACATGCATTGAGCTCCCATCTTTCCTGCCTGCCTGCCTGTACATCTGTATGTGTACATGCCTACGTCTGTCTGCCTGCGGCCAGTGTATACACATACGTATACCCACCCACCCACCTACCTATCAACCAACCTACCTACTTACCCACTTTTCTACCTGCCTACCTGCCTACCTGCCTACCCTACAAACCAACCAACGTACCTACCTACCTACCTACCTACCTTCCTGCCTCCTTACTTGCCTGCCTTCCTTCTCGTGAGTCCGTCTGTCTGTCTATCTCTGTCTTTCACTGTATGTTTGCATGCATGTACCTCTCTGCCTACATGACTTAATTCCTGCTACCTGCTGTCTAGTCTTCTATCCTACCTGCTACCTGATGTTGCATGCTACCTTCTGACTGATGCTTGCTGTCTGCTATTTGCCGCATCCTCACTTTTTTCCCAACTGTCCGCTCGCTACTACAATAATAAAAAGTGAATAAATACATGCTGATTTTTTCAAAAATAAATCATAGTCCAGAAACAAGGAACATAACATGACATCAACTTTATTTAAATGCCAGGAGATTACGCATTTCTGCTTATTAATTACACATAAATAACACCCTACTATACAATATTAGAACTATTTCAAAATTGAAGAAATACAATTAATGCATAAACGAAAATGAAAATCTGGGATAATTACTATATACAGTGTAAAGGAATTGGCACCAGGTTAGAGAAGGATGCACAGAACAGTAGGCTATGGCAATTGGCCTTGCTCCTGCGAAGGAGTGATGGGCAAACGCACAATAAGGAGTATATAGAGCACAAGGACACACGCAAGGCTAAGGATATAATGTCTCTTTTGATTACTGTTGGTCTCTAAGCCATCTGGCCAAATTCTGTGATTTACTCTTCAACGAATCAAAGTTATTGTTTACTTCTTCCACCTGTTGCTTTCTCAGTGGTGTTGCGGCTCTAAATGCTCTCTGTGGGCCTTTTGACAAGTCTGGTAAAACACATAAACTGCTTCTCCGAGGCGTTGCTGAAGTTATAGGTGACAATTCCTCAAAATCGTCAACTGACTGGTTGGCTGTTGCCTCATTTCTTTCACCGAGATATACTCGGCAATTTCCATTTCTTGGCCTCTTCACCGCTGCTGCAGTATATCTCTTGTGAGCTCTTCAGGTCCATGGTCCAAGAACGGTTTCTCCAAGCTTGAAGAGAAAAATTGCTCTCTGACTGTGATCTAACAAGGCGTCTTTGATCAGGGGTGCCAGGTACTTCTTTATCACAACTCGATCGCAATAGATCCAAATATGGCGGTAGTCCCACACTAAAAGCGCGGCACACTTTACGATTGTCATTGTTTCCTGGCTGATCACTACTTTGATGTTTGAGCCATGAATCTTCTACACTCTTCTTCTTTGACATGAGCTGAAGAACAAATGGCACGATTTTGTTAAAAGGAATTGTTTAAGGAGAACGTCTCACGCCGGATTAGCTCCAGAATGACGAGGAAAATAGATTCTAACCCTATGTTCTAAAGTTTATCGTATTAAATAAATTTTCTTATCTATTGTTTTTTAGGGCGCGAGCATTCGCTAGAAGATAATGCCATTTGTTCTCTATGCTATTGCCCTCAAAGATCAATCCAATAATCATCTTGCAAGTTTTATAATCTGATCTAAGATAGTTTAGAACTACTTTACTCACACACAGTATCCCAGCTGCACTACCTAGTACTCCACACTAAATTAATATATACTAGAGACCTACTAGTATATATTATATACTAGTAACATTGTTATATCTGTCTAGTCAAATGCTCTGATATAAGCAATACAACTTCCTCTGTCATAGCAGCTCGTTTGCAGGACGGTGTCACTTAACTACTGACCTCAGTGGGCATCTCTTACACTCTGCATTCATGCCAGAAAGAATTAGATCGGATAGACAATAATTCAATTGCGATCAACAATACAGTTACCTAGCTAATTCAATAAACTAATTTAACTGAAGGTTAGTTTTGTTCAAACCGTCTTTAATGTGGCTTATATATTTTTTTTTAATTTCCGTTCCCTGCATTACTGTGTCAGTTTTATTCTATCAACTTCATTGCAGTTCTTCTTTCTTCTCTTTCTTTCATCTCAACTCAAGTTCTCTAAGTGAAATATACATCCATGCCAAATGTACCACTGACAGTGTCAGACTTATGGCCTTTTCGTTTAGTAACAGATACTGAATTTACTTTGTGTTTTAAGAAAGAGCATTTTAAGAAATCGCTGCAGAGTTGATAGAGTGGAACTAGTACTCGAAAGCACAATTGTACATAATTTACATTCATAGTGTCCTCTTTATGCTCTGTTGTATTCCCTAGTACTTACCGAATGGTCCTCTTCCATATGTCTTGTGTCGGACGACCTCTGTGTTAGACGGTCAGTTTACGTCTCGAAATGATGCTTCTTTGTGATTCAATAACTTTAACAGGCGTGACGCCTTATTGTGAAATATTTGGTATTCATACACGATGATGAATTGGCGTTTTGACATAAACACGGTTCCTGCTGTCTCTAGCCTCGGGGGCGTGAATATCCATCATGCACAATGAAAGAGCAATGCAAAATTCAATGCAGAACCTTCTTCAATGTAGATTCAAAGACATTTTGTAAGTGTGGAGCTAAGTCATCGACAACGCATCTTAAAAAATTGGCCATTTTGTTCAATTTTGTAGTTCATGATCCGTCTTAATTTTCCTTAGTCATAACCATCCATGTTTGTTTCCGATTTGTTATTAGTTCTTTGGTGTCTCACCATCTCAGAAAACTGTTAATTTGGGGTTTCCTTCAATTTGAAAGTAGCTTTGTACATGCAAATTTCACCTATCTAATATAAATTAGGCCCATTGCAAACCTTTTCTTGACGTAGCTTACCGTATATATATTTTTGGGGGGCGAGATCATGGTTTGTAGCCTTGTGTCTGTCGACCGTTTCCTGTAGATAATTTCTTCCTCTTTTATCCTACCTTGGCCTTCTCGCCTATTTGAAGTTGCCCGTTTAAAACGTGTATGACGTACTGGTAGCAACTGCTAAAATCCCTTCCAACCAAAAGAGAGGGCAATTTAGGCCAGAATAGGGTATATTGATATTTTGCTAATACAAGTATCTAGGAACGTTACCTCACTGGAAGGAATACGAGAAAGAGATTATTTGCTATGCGAATAGAATTTTTATGTCTTTCTTCCCGGTGAATTTGGTTTATTTTAATAGTGCCACATTGAAGGCACGTGTGTAAGCTTCTTATGCAACAGTTATTGTTATGTAATAGCATAGGACACGTGCGGGGTCTGGACAGGTGGGTATGCTTTCTCCAATGTATTTGAGCCCCCGTTCGTGATGTTTTGACTCGTGGCCTGGCTACAAAGCACTCATTCATTCATTCACTCTTGCTTTTTCTCGCTGGATGAACGTTCGTTTACTCCCTCCTCCTCCCTTTCCTGTCCCTTTGTTCCCTTGTGGTTAGTTTTCTTGCGTTTTTGTGCCCTCACCTTTTTGGCTCAACACATTTTTGGCCAATGTTTTTGTTAGTTCAGAGTTTCGGCTTTGGGTCTTTGTCCTTGCCATTTTCTCCATCTGAATTGTCTGTCTTTTTCGGTCCCAGTAACGAGCGCGGGTATGCAGCCCACTAGTTTGTAAATCCCTAGCCTGGGAAGAGGCCAAGGCATAAATGGGTACCGATGAAATAGGGCAACCTGACTGCATTTTTATATTCTGTGGGGTATTCGTTGTTTGGCTGCTAGTCCATCGCAGTTTATAATACTGCAAATGTTGTTATTACAGAACTAAACTACGCTAATCCAATACCTAGTTTCCATGACTACGTACATAACAGTAGTTTTAGGAAATCAGCTGGGACTTTGAACCATCCATGTTTGAACTTATGATGGTTCTGGTTGTACGTTGATAACCACAACCATACAATAAGCAGGAAATTGCGTTGCGGAAGGAACAACATACTTTCTTTTGTAGGCTCGTTTTTGACGACAAAAGACATTGTTTCAAGTGATTCTCTTTTCTTCAAAGCGGCGTCCCTTAGGCAAGAATCAAAGGTTAAGGCCTTAAGGTTATTTCTCGATATTGTTTATCATTGTGGCATGTTTACATTAGGTGATTTAGTGCCGCTTTTGTTGCTTACTACCTCTTAAAGTAAAAAAAAAATAGGAGCCATTACCGGGCTCTTTTTTAAGGTTATCCAAAGAGGGCCTTAAATGAGCTTTCATTCTTATGACGTAAACCTGTTACTCACTTGTTTAACTGACTAGCGATTTGCGGAAAAACGGAAAGAGTACTAACAGTTTATTATGGAGTTTATTGTTCAATTCTCCTTGCGCTATTGTCTCTCTTATCTTTGTTTTCAACAAGGAAATAGTGCAATATTACTTTGCGGTTTTGAAGTTTCTTTCATAAACAAAAACATAAAGGAAATGTTCATGTTTGACTAAATAAAAAGGTTTACTGGTTTTTCCAGCTCTTCTGAATTATCATTGCGTTGTATCATCTTGATTGTCGGAGAAAGTTCTGTGATTGTTATTATTTCAGGCCTGGGCAAGTGAAATTTATGCCCGGGGGGCACTCCCTGCCTTCGGGGAGGCTCCCCCGGGGCCTTTCCGCTGGTTGGGTGGATTTCACAGTTAGGTTGTGAGGGTGGGTCTGTCATTGGTTTTAGGGGTCTTTTTTCAGCGCATTCGGCTGTATCATTTTTTATTAACACTATGGGACTTCCGTGTGGTTTCAGTCATTTAGGTTGTGGGGCTACCTTTTTTCAATAGGTATCGAAAGGGATACTTTTTCTGTCAAAATGGTATATAGGGTAGGGGTTGGACCTTGGGGCGGAGCCTCCCCGTATCAAACCTTTTCAAGTAGCCCCCCCGGGAATTTATGCCTGAGGGTCGTTTGATAATTATTCTTTTGTTTCCATTCTATTCCATGCTGCGCTAAACCAAAATATAAACTAAACGAAGCTCGATCTAACCAGCAATAAACACATGCAGTTTATATATATTTATATCACGAACAATAAAAGAACAACGAGCACAATAATGAATGGGTCTGCAACGAAATCCTCGTCACCGTTTGTACTCACATTCACTTATTCCTCGTTCTCAGTCAATGTGTCTCGACTTCATGGACTTGACGCACTTGGTTTGTCCTAACTAAATGTGTATTAACTCCTGAATTTGGCAAGTCATTTCCGTGTTTTTTTTTTTTTTTCATGTTTTGACTCTTTGAATAAAAGAGTTTAAATTATGTTATTTCAATCAGATAATTTCCGAGCGAGTGAGCCTGTGTATTCAAGCTCTCTGTAAAGTTTGTTAATGCTTCTGAAAAAACAAAAAGAAAGAATACTCTTAAAAATACCCGAAAATTATAAGGATCGATTGCGACAAAAGCAAAATAAATTTCATTAATTTGGTCTGAGTAGTATAATTTACAACGAGAAAGCAGTCCAGTACAATGAATTGATTTCTTGCAGTTACTGCTCTTTTAATATATGCAGAAAACGCAAATTTTTAGTAACATTTCAGAATACACCATATTTACAGAGCCCTAGCAGTACAAATTATTGCTTGAAAAATATACAAATGACCGATCATTAATACTCGGAGTATTTCTTACACACACGCTCAAACACACCGAAGGTTAATGTAACGTTCAGTTTTTCTATTTTTTTTTTCGCTGAGTGAGCGAATAACATTCGCTTGAGAGAACCGTACGAAAACGCTTACTTGTCGCTTTCTTGAAGCGATTTCTTTCGTTCAATTTCTCGCATTTTAAGTTTGTATTCAATAGCGTCGCTCAGGCAGTCATGCTGGATTTTCCTTTCAGGAAGAAAATGACCCTGAGGATGCTTTATTTTGAGCTGTACGCTTTAAACGTGTTTTACTACTCTCATTGTTACTGTCAGCGAAATGCACCCGACGAGTGTTGCGTTTTGCCTCTTCAAATCTGCGCGCGACTGCTTGGGCCCCAGCGTCACGCACAGACCGGCGGGACCCAACAGGCCTTCTTTGTACGAAAGCAGAATAGGGACCAGGCTTCATTTCTGTTCTCTTCTTTCCATTCGCAGCATTTGGAATAATCCCTGAATCGACGGACAAACTCCTGGTCAACTTTCTTGATTTCCGGCTTTTCAGATATTTTTGAATCATCTTTGAACCTCGTAGTCTTTCTACAAGCAAATCGTCTCTGTTTTCGCGTTTGTCTTCGCTGTTACTACTCCCTGGGTTGCGATTAATCGGAGGAAGAAAATTGGATTCGAGAATCTTTCTTGTGAGGCCGTTAAACGTATCCATATCTTCAAGAGAAAGGTTTTCCAAAGCGTACTCTAGCTGCTCGTTGTTGCGTTTCTTCTGTTGTTTTAGAGCATTTGTTCAATGCCTTTAAGTCTACTTTTTAGACGTCGTTCCTCAAAACCGTTTTTCTTTGTAGTTACGTCCGCGATTTCGCTCGTTAACGCTCGCCTTCTTTCGCCAGAGTTCATTCTCTACTAGAAATGTTCATTCAGTTTTAATTTGGGGGCTGAAATAAATAAATACGTGACTGCAAAAGCTATTAATTTAAACGCTCTGGTGAATTGCAACTTATTCCGATCCAAGCCAGTGAACACATGTATGGCGGCACGCGAATGAACCAAAACAGAATATCAGAGTTTAAAGTTATTGTTAACGGTTTTAAAGGTAATTTGAGTCCTGTGTCTTATATCAGCTTAATTCTTTAAAGGTAGCTCCATGTTTGTCTTTCCCGCGAAAGTTCACGAGTGCTTTAATTAAAGTGCCAATTTATGCTATGCTTTCCATTTTGTTCAAAGTCACGAATTAGACCTCTGGGGCATTTTGAAAGGCTTGGAACTCTGTAACCACCGATTTTTCTACTTGTTTGTTTTGTTGTTTCTCTTTTCTAGCTTTGTAGCATACAGTTTTATTTGCAAAGGATTAACATTGCACTTTAAAGAGTGTCACAAACTGACAAAGTTTTTAAATAGAGGTGGGCTGTAGCAGAAGGTCAGACTTTAATCCACGAGGCACTCATTTGGAAAGCTAGTTGACTAGACTATGGGCGGCATAAACACAAAAGAAAATGAACAAATTCACATGCACAATTTTCTTTTAAATTAACTTCTATAACTTGAAATTACTTAACTAAAAACCGTACTATATCAAAGATACACTATTTCTCAACCTGGTAGATTATATTCAAACAGCGTTTTAAAAAATTGGGAATTGCCTAACTTGAGAACATCACGGTGGTGGGTTAAAATAAAGTCACGTGATAAAGATTCACTAATATTTTGCCTTCTTATGCTATCAGCAAGCTGAAGTTTAGTTTTTCAGCGGTATTACGCCATAACCGAGGCGATTTAATTTTGAAAAGAAGCCGTAGTACTGTAGTTGCATATAATCAGTATCTAATAGCCTGCGTTGCAGACGAACTAAATCCCGCATAGACTATACCGAGGTTTTGTGACACGTCCGACTGCGACGCAGCCTATTGTATCTAACAGCAATGCAATAAGTTTGATGATATGTTTTCAAAGAATAAGTGTTATCTTTCTAATCACCACATATCAGAAAATTTTGACCACTAAAGTATAGGGGTCAGTAAACAAAAGTGAACTAATCGAATATTGGCATTATACTATTTTCGAGGGCATAATCTGCTCTGCAGTGCAATCCGCATTGTTCGCATTACTTGAGGTTATGTCTAATTGGGATCCATATATAATGTTTATCAGTGGCAACTATAAGTTTCCCACCTATAACTACCGACCTTTTTCAGCCATTACAATTCTCACTCTGTCTAATGAAGATAGAAACTCGAAGGAACACGGGGCAAAATTTTTCTACATAGATTTAAGAACTTGACTTCTCATGTGTGGAGCTGTTCGCCTTAGGGCATACAATAGCTTAACTCTTGATGCGTTCTTGCTTTCTAGCAAGCAAGTTCTGTTATCCTTTTAGGAAACCGTGAGTTCAGAAAGTCAAACTGAAACTTGGTACGCCTAAAAACCAAACTGAACACGTTTTTGAGTGCTTCTCTGGTCTTCTCTGCCAGAAGTCTTGAAAAAACCTCCATGGCAACCAAACAGCCAATAGCCAAACAGATAAGCAAGTTATATGCCATGACATGCCGATAATAATAATATCTTCTTACGGAGACTGTGACTAGCCGAGAGGGAACACAAATGAATACCGTCTTATTGTTTTATTTTCCGGATTGTCAACTCGTGCAGAAAGAGTTGGGTGCTTGACCTTTACTGTGTTGTGGTTTGATGAAGAAATAGCTAATCTATAACTGCAGCGAGTGTTATTTTAGCATTTCGCTCAATTGTCATCTGAGAGAGAGTGGCAATTACATCAAGGACATTTGACGCCAATGGATCAGGCAAAAACGCTGCGATTGAAATCCAGACAGCGCATTGCTTCGCTGCCAGACGCTTTGGGAGAATTGGGCAATCCTTTTGAGAAATTAGCGCACAGCTCGTCCAGCCCAAAGCTACCGAAACACTTATTAGAAAGCAGAAGGCATACGATCCATGTACCATACTCTGGCTCCCCCGTGCAGGATATAACCGATGATTTCAAGTTACTTATCAACCCCAGGTCTGAATCCCGCGGCGAGGCGCGTGGAGAAGGAAGCACGAATGGAGAAACTGACAATGAGATGAACGCAAGACATGCTCACTTGCCAACACTGCAAGGAACACGACTAACCCTTGAACCATCAGCTGACAAGAAAATTAATAAAAGACTGCAAAGATTTCACTTACATGATGACGGCGATGAAATGAAGGGTTCATTCCAAGCATGGACTTGGGTTAAGAATGGAGCAAATCATGCATCGCCTTTTGGCCTAGGCGCTAAATCTACATTTCCTGAAATCACGAAAAGTACGTTACAAGACAACAGAAGACACTCCCTTCCAGTCTCAACAGATAATATGGCTGACCTATTTTCGACGTCTTTTTCGACAACTAATAGAAATTTCGGAACAGGCTGCGTTGCACACTCAAAAGCAGAAAAGACAAATTCACTGCCGCAGGTCACTCATGCTAAGCTGATAAACCTTAAAATCAACCAGCCAGAAAAACACCGCTTTGACGAAACCGAATATCAAAGAAAGTTACCTTCAACAGACGTGAGTCATCACTGCTTTAGTGCTAACCAGACAATGTCTTGCGCAGAAGACAAGACTAAGTACCCTTACGGAAACGAAAAAGTGCAAGCTATGAGGACATATGTAGAGAAGGCAGAGGCTGAATTCGATAGAGAGGAGACGAGAGCTGTAAGGTTGTTTGAATGGCTTAATGATCAAGATCAAGGCATGGAGTAGTTATTCTCATGCTTGCTTCAAGTCGTTCTCATTTGTTTGATAAGTAATTTCTCTTTACGATGTCAATAGAACATCACGCAATGTAACTTATGAGACCTTAGCAAATAATCAATGAGGCGAAATTGAAACTGTTAAATACTGGACACAGCAAGAAACTTTTTACTGAAAAAAACATAAGTTAGAAATTGCTAAACGTGCATTTTTAATTCTTAATTGTTTTTAATAACAAAATGTTTTGTAAAACATAAGAAAATAAGCGATAGGAAAAAGAAGACGTTTGACGCATGTCATCGTAATAACGGAGTTCAGGCTTATATAGTGATCACTAAAAGCCTGAACTCCGTATTAAATTTAACTTGATAATGATGACATGGCGTCATCGAACGTCGTTCTATCTATCGCTTATTTTTCTTCTTAATTGTTTTTAAACTGAAACTTTTAGATGCAGTATATTAGATGCAGCTTTCTTACTAATTATTTTTATGTTTTTTTGTGTGTATTTACTATTAATTTGTTTTACCGGGCACACAAAAATAACAGTTGAATAACTGAAGTGGTCACCCTGTGTAAATGTTTTCAGTTATTATTACCATCACGAGGCAAAATTGTACTGATGCATAATCGAATTCTTGCAAGTGGTAATCCAAGAAATGTTAAGAGGCCAGCAAGGAGAATTTGTAGCTTTTTAAGCCGTCGTTATCTACAGAGTTCACAGAGAATTAACTGACGGTGATGGATTGTGTGTGCGTTTAACAATCAGTATTTTCCTTTTTAACCGTGCTCCTAAAACCCGGAGCTAAAAAAAAAAAAAAAACAAAAAAAAATACAATACTAAAGGTGTCGGCGAGTGTAGCCTACATAATCCGCATCACACGAATCACATTTAAATTTGTAAACAACACATTGTTGATTTAACAATGTGTTAAAATCAACAAATCAACAATGTGTTGTTTACAAATTTAAATGTGATTCGTGTGATGCGGATTATGTAGGCTACACTCGCCGACACCTTTTCCAACGCATTGATGAACATAAGCACTCAGCTATTGGAAACCACCTGCGTGACGCCCACAACCAGAGTAACAAAGATCTTAACAAGCAATTTACAATCTTGAAGAAATGTCGCGGGAAATTCGAATGCTTGATCTTCTAAATGCTTTTTATCCAGGAGTTAAAACCTAAACTGAACACTCAATCTGACTCCATTAAAGCAAAACTATTTAGTTCGTAATTAACACTCTATACAATTCTCATTGTATAGTCTTTAATTTTATGCAACGAGATTTTCACACGCACTCTTAATATATATTGAACTCATCAGAATCTGACTTTTTTAGAATTTGATAATGATGAACCGCGATTCATCGAAACGTCATTTATTTCCGCTGATTTTTATTCTAAATTGTATAACGAAAGCCTCCGTGTGTATCACTGACATATTTATACTCCATATTGCAAATAAACCCAAGTCAGTGGCGAGTTCATATTATATTCCTGCGTTAATCAATACGATAATCAAAGACCTTGCATATAGTTAAGTCTTTATACTTAACAAACTGACCTTATATATGGTCAGTGTCTGACTGACTGCGTACATAGCGGCACAAAATAAAGTGGGCGCACTCACGAATTGAAAAAGAAGGCGTATGCGAGAATGTAAGGGAGACATTTTATTTTGAAGATGCCCGGGTGATGACGCAACATGAAGGGGCCACATCTTGTTCATACATTCCCTCATGCATAGTATTTCTTACTTGCGGTATTAACAGATCGAGATAGTCATGACCAGTTCTGCCAGCTAGCAGTCAGTATTTATTATATGCTCCATTAAAGACCTTGCATATGGTTAAGTCTTTATACTTAACAAACTGACCTTATATATGGTCAGTGTCTGACTGACTGCGTACATAGCGGCACAAAATAAAGTGAGCGCACTCACGAAATGAAAAAGAAGGCGTTTTTCTTTCTTTTTTTTTTTTTTCTTTCACGCAGAAGATCACCAAGACCAGAAAACCGAGCACCAATGCTGAACCCGCGACCGAGTTTAAATCCACTGCGGGTTTGCCCTTCGTCAAAGGTCTTTCCGAACAACTTCGCCGCTGCTTACAACAACAAGGCGTGCGCGCTGTTTTCAAGTCGGAAACCACACTACGATCACACCTAGTACGGCCGAAAAACAGACGGCAGTGTCCCCAGCTGATACACCGTATCTTGACAAAACTAACTGTGTTATTAATTTGTCTTCTAGGTCCCTCAACGACGCCGAGATAGCACTGCTGCAGAAAGGAGTAAACTTCTCCGTAACTCCTGCGAACATCCCTGCCAAGCAGATTATCGCCAGTGTCGAATCAGCTGTCAGACAACTAAACGTCGAACGAGCGGACACGGTCAGAAGAACTGTCAAAAATATCCTTCAACAGGCAGAACCACCAGAGCCTAACATCACGAAGGAAATGCGAGACACGCTCAAACGCCTAAAGGAGGACGAGTCCATCATGGTTCTCCCAGAAGACAAAGGGCGTGCAAGCGTAGTCATGGATGCTGATACCTACCGTACCAAGATATCTACCCTGATCGATACCGGACCGTACCAGCGCCTGAACAGAGACCCGACAGACCGTTTAACCCGAGAGCTGTCTGAAAAGCTGCTTACCCTGAAACGAAACGTGGATCTATCAGAGGCCGTTTAAAACAAGATCAGACCTCGACACAAACAGCCGCCAAGAATCTACGGTTTACCAAAAATCCACAAGGTCGATATACCTTTAAGACCTATTGTATCATGCGTTAACACCCTTGCATGTGATTTATCTGCCTATACTTAGCTAACATCTTGTCTCTTTTAACAGGTACCTCGAATTTCACGGCGACTAATTCAGCCCACTTCGTTTCCACCATCAGCAGTGAGACGATCCTAGACAACGAGATCATGGTATCCTTCGACGTAGAGTCGCTGTTTATTACCAACGTACGACGGCGCTGTACAACCCAAACTAGAGAACAACTCCAGCCTTGCTGACCGCACAACGCTAACACCTGCTCAGATCGATATTACTGACCTTCTGACGTTCGTATTGAGATCCACATACTTTCAGTATAACGGATCGATCTACGAACAACGAGAAGGCGCAGCCATGGGAAGCCCGGTTTCCGCTGTTATTGCTAACCTCTACATGGAGAGCTTTGAGGAGCAAGCTATAACTTTATCATCCTACAAGCCTAAGATATGGAAACGCTACGTAGACGACACCTTCACCATCTTGGATCGCGAAATACTTAGCGTATGATTCACATCACCCTCAATCAGTAAAACGCGGTATTGTGAAGTGTCTTTTCGAGCGTGCTAAACGCCTCGTAACAAAACCATCTGTTATCTCCAAGGAGAAAAAACATTTGTCATCTGTTCTTGTATCTAATGGTTATCCTTTTTCTTTCTTGCAGAAGATCACCAAGACCAGAAAACCGAGCACCAATGCTGAACTTAACCCGCGACCGAGTTTAGATCCATTGCGGTTTTGCCCTACGTCAAATTAACTACCACGAAAAAAATGCAAACGACATAAGCAACGGTGCATTTGAAACACGCAGATCTGACTTTAATTTGTGGTGTTTGTGTGCATTTAGCCACCAAGGAGTAAGCAGTTATTAAAAATATAATACTTCTGCTTAAAGACTTCCGCCCCCGGCGTCTCCCTGCTCTCTGGTGTGCCGTTGCCGTCTCTTCGCCTCGTGCGCTCGCACCCCGCTCGCTCGTCCGCACCCCACATGAGCGCCCTCCCCGCCCCGGGCCCGGTCGCCGCTCCCCCCTCGGCCCGGTCCACCGCGCCCTCCCCCCCCCCCCCCCCCCCTCCCCCCCGCCCACCTCACCCCCCCCCTCGTCTCCGTTCGCCGCCGGGCCCCGCCTCCGTCCGGCGGGGGCGCATCCGTGCGGGCCGCCGCGCGCCCCCCGGCACACCCCCCGGCCCTCGCCGGCCCCCGGGGACTCCGCGGCGGTCCTGGGCACACACGTGGACCGCGTCCCGCGTGACCACCCCAGTCACTCTAAATGCGTGTTAATTCGTCTAAAACTATATAACATATTAATCAGCACAAATTAGTGTTTGTTTCTACTAGTATGCTAGACAGTATACAAAAGTTCTCCCTGTCCCCAATACGTGAAACGTATATTTATATAGTTAACCACTTACCTTGGCCGGAAATTGAGACAAAATATGACCACAATATAACATTTTTAAGGATTTGACAAATATACAAAGCCTTTACCTTAAATCCTGTTACGCTGACAGTACATTAATTTTCTCCGCAGCTGGTCTTTAAAGTTAAAATGAAATGATCGTGCCGGCTTACAAGACAAGACAAAAAACGATCACTTTACCGGCTTATTAACATACAGTACTAAACTTGTTGCTGTGCAAGGTATTTGAAGCAATTTAAAACTAATAGTCAGGAAGGGGCTTACGGAAACATTATTTTATCATCAATTAAAGGTGGTTCTTCACTTATTCGAAAAAAAAAAACTTTAATCAGATTGGAAAGATATGTTTCAGTTTTGTACCACGCAATTTTTTTTACACTGATTACTCAACAAAACATTAAAAAATCTTTAATGATTTAAATGTTGCCATGGCAACAGTTAGCAATGTCCAACATTGATTCCAGGTGAGATTTCAAAAGTGGTAGAAGTTTATAGCACAGCTACAATTCAATCAAATCGATGAGTTGAAGAATTAGCAGAGCAGCTTCAGAGCAAATGGGCCTACACAGAACACGTAGTATAGCTAAAATGCCGCAGGGAAAAATCCAAATTTCTTTCACGTATTTGTTAAATTCAACGAAAGATCTAGTATAACACAATTTAGATTGAAAGATAACGGGTTTAAAATTATGATAGCAATGTTTAATGACCTTTTAATTAACACCCTGAGCAACTTTAGTAATGCAATTTCAACGGCAACTGTACGGCTGTAATTCTCTCAAAGCAATGTGATTTCGCGCGATTTTCTTTGAACTTGAAAACTTTAATATTTCAGACAAGCGCGATACCTTGACATTCCTTCAATAATTGGCCAAACTTCACTTAAGACGGATGGGTTTCAGTAAAGTAATTAACTGCGCATTAGAGTCAACTTGGATGATTAATTGCACAGGATAATAGCTCTATAAGAACTTTTGAAAAGTTACCACAATTAATACGTGCTGCAACAATTAAGCCGACGCCAGCCGACATGGGAGGTTATACAATAGATTGACGAGAATCATTAGATCTTTGACCGCTTTCGTCTTAATAATTCCACAAAAGCACGTCGCTCGAATCAGAACACGGTAACTGAATGTGTCAAGGTTTCTTTGTATCAAGAGAGTTTTCTCGTAGAGGGGGGCAAAGGGTTTATGCGTGACACGTGAAGGGGCAAAATAGTCCGTGACACGTGATGGGCATATGACCGTGACGCGTGATGGGCGCCGTGACGCGTGCTGGGACGCGGTCCTCTGCTGTTCGTCGGACACGTGAATTGGTCGTGCGTCGGGTCAGCCCCCTTGGTCCCTCTCTCGTAGATAGAAATTGTCTACTGACAACTCCAGAACCAATAGTTCTTATTCATTGTTTTGAAAAGCGTTCATTAAAACGAGAATGATAACTGGTATTGATTTATTGCTCCATTTAAGGTCTTTAAGCGGTTATGTCATGAGATCTTTTAATAGCTGAGAGTTAAGAACTTATAATTAAAAAAGTTGATTTAACTTACACAAAACCGAATACAATTATCATATGAGTTTTTTTTTACTATCTATCCACAACTGTGTTGGACAACGAGATTACCATTTGCTTTTCTTTTTTAATTTCCTTAAGCTTCAAAATTCCAAGAAATACTAAAATTGATCATAATTAACTGTCTGTTGATTTTACATCGTGAGCGCCACACTAACGTGGAGTGGCGCCACGGAAAGCTAACTAGATAAAAACAACTTTGAACAAATTTTGGACTGTCGCCAAAAACGGTAAAAAAGACGGCCTCGGCCAGCAACAGTGCTTCGTTGTTAAAGCACAAGCTGTTCTTTCCTTGTGCCCAGATGTCGCTCGTAGTGTGGCGTGCTGGCGTGCTTGTTAGCTCTGTCCGGGGTCTCGCGGCGTCCGCGATTCGTCTCCTCCTCGCCTCGCGCTCTCTGTTTCCCGCTCTTTACCGACGAAATCCACACGCGCCAACTGTTTTTTTTTTGGTTGCAAGAGACTATTTTGCTCTTATTTATTGTAGCTTATGCCTTTGTGTTGTAAGCACACGCAAAAAAACAACCAGGGGACTCACCTCCCATCTACATAAAACATAAATTGCGCCACAAAACAAACAACAAAGTGGTCTCTACCTACTTCAGGGCTGAAAGGGGGATCACAGATCAACGCAGCTCTCCCTGGCACCGACACGACATTGGCTTTGGCCACCACGACTAATAGAGGAAGAAGCGCGAGTCACAGAGAAACTGCTCACACTCGTGAATAAACAAGAAGAGACCAGGATTGATGAAGAACAACGAAAGATGAATATAACGAGGGACTGGAACTTTCCCGCAATTCGGCCTTCCTTTGTACCACCTATAGCTAGCTTTCACTCTGAAGACTAACCATTTCAAACTTATCTGTAAGAGAAATAAGCTCGGCCCTGTTATGCTGTTCTGTCCGCTCTGTCTGCGGTGCTGTCCAGTTTGGGATTTACTTATGGATGGCTGACATTCCAGTCGGAAAATTAACTAACTCGTGATCATTGTTAGGTTGCAAGATTTGTCTCCGAATCGATATTTCAAACCCATGTAAATTTGCAAGACAATTCCTGGGTAACCTATAAACACTATGGTCTTCGAATTGAATGCTAAGTATAAACCAACATCTATAGAGCACTGTTTTCAGCTCAGTTAGCACTGTATAATAGAAGAACCAAATACGCAATAAAGCCTAAAAATTGCGGCGTGGCCGGTGACAAACAAATACTGGCCAAATGACAAGAAGAACTGAATAAATGATTTTAATTCAAAACGTCAATGCTGACTACAATAAATACAATTAGAAATTCCACTTTTTCTATTTTTCCTCAGCTTTCAGTTGATTGTTGTCTAAGTAGCTTTGGCGGTGACGCACTGATCGACTTGGGGACTGGAAACAAGTTTCATTGCGGCCGATTCTTGCTATTATCCATTCTATTATCCTGGCCAGTTTTTTCGGTAATCAGTTCATGGTCATTTAGCCGTCTACGGGAGTGGTCGGCGATTTTCACTTTGGAAAAAATGAATTTTTCACTACACTATCCAAGCATAGCTTAACTCCAGATAACAAAAAATGAGGTCTTCGTGATATTTCAATGTCATTTCTCTTTGCACAATTCTTCACTCTGTTGGCCAAATGTGCAAGTTCGGTTCTTAAGGGCACATTTGTACCTCGAATGCAAAGAACTTTCAGAAACTTGCAAACTTCCACGAGCTCAACAAGCGCTTCTTCTACACGATGCCTATTTACAGCGTAGAAATTGTACAACGCCAAGGTTTCGATACGATAACAGAATCTCTTAACGTAAGTAAAAACAGTTTCGGTTTTAATCGTGGCTTGCTTTGTGATGTAAAAATGCTTTAAGTTGCGCAGACTTCTCAGCAATGTTTCCAGTTCATCGTTGGAAGTGATGGCGCTCCCAACGCAAAGGGTTGTTAAGCGTGAACACTTTCTTACAAACTTGCAGAGCGCCTCTCCTGTAATGTTAAAGCTACTGTGTATATCAAGAGTGTCTAACTTTTGATACTTTGATTGTGACATTGCGTTCATGACATCGTCGCTCAAAGCTCTACCCCAACCGCAAAACGACAACTGAAGATAACGCAGTTCTGTCAGCTTCGGCAGCATTTCCATAAGCCCAGTCTCGCCTATACCATAACAATACGAAATATCTAGCTCAGTCAAGTTCGCTTGACTCCAGTCTGTTAGCATTATATTGTTATTCCGCACTCGAGTGCAACTCAACAACAGAGTTTGAAGACGTCTGCATTCGGTGATAAGACGCGGGAATGATGTACCTGTGACGTAGATGCATCCCGTCAGGCATAGCGATTCTAGTTTAGGACAAGAACTCGCCAAGATGTCGATATGTATGTCCGTGAAGGAAACGCAATTTTGACAGTGAACTATTCGTAAATTGCGCAAAGTGACGAAGATCTTTCCCAGTTCTGCCGTTGTACCAACGTTGTCGATCCCAAGACATTGAATGTTCCTGAGTTGTCTGAGAAGTGTGATAAAAACTTTGTATTCGTCACCATAAAGAAAACGAAGATCAAGATTTTCAAGATTCTTAAAAGAGTTAGTTTTCAGGCGAAAGTCATGTGTGTAGTCTGTAAAATGAGCGCCCTGCAAACTGAAAAGAAATAAAACTCGTCAGAACAAAACATTACCCTCACATTTTAGACACAAAGTTGATTTGCAAAAATAATCTCCTATCCTCCTAAAAACTAAGTTATACCTACCTCAAAGGGGCAAAAGTCCCTCCAATCCAATCTGAATATAGAACACCCACTCCCGTCCTCCCGCAAAATAAACGTAATTAAACTGAATAAAGATATCAAGCTAAGGGTTTTATGAAATTCCGTACGGCGTACCTAACGTCTTTATTTAAATTAAAATTGAAATTGAGGACGGTTCCGTGTAGTTAGCTTAGCTAACACTCCTACTCGAAGCATTGTTATAATCATATCTAAAGAACCCTTGGGCGAAAGATATGAATATATACCGTAAATGATCTAATAAACGCCTACTCTCAAATAAACGCCTCGTATCTAAAACCCTCCCTTGAAGTGCAGTTTGTTGACGCCCCTCTCTAATCGCCCCATGTCTTGACCCCCCCCCTTCTCTCCCGTGCTCCTGGTCCGCATTGTTGCTTTTGCTGACTCGACATCGGGGCCAACACGCTCGTGGTTGACCCTCATGACGATAAACGTCGATTCGAACTGAACAACATCTCTAGTGCATGAAGTCTCCTCTCGCCAGCTCTGGTCTCCCCGCTCCCATATTTTTTTTGTTGACGTTGTTACTGTTATTTCGCCTCTCTCTAGCGCCTCCCCTAGGACCCCCAAAATTCGCCTTGGGCGTTTATAGATCATTTACGGTAAGGGAAGTCTTCTTTGTTACTATGGCTACCATTTTGGCGCACAAAATCTGTTCTCGATAACACAGCAGACGCAATGGTTATAGAGGCTGCAATTCCTTTAGCCTGCGTAACAGACGATTCGATTCTTTCTACTGATGCGGAGCGCGAAGAGCGAACGAGCGCGCCGGGGAACAAAAATAAAAAGGGGGGGGGGGGGAGGAAGCGTTCCCCGCTTGGAAAGGAATCGACTGCTACGTAGGCTACAATTCCTTTTACTATTCTTTCTCTCAATACTCACTTATCAAGTGCACTCTGTTTATTTTAATGTTCGAGCATGTGGTTTTTTTTTCTTAATCAGTCTACAGAAAGCGGCCAGAACATGAGAATCATAGGCCTTATATTCAGGAAGTAGAGACGGGGAACAATCCACCCTGCTCTCGTACGTACAAGAATCAATGCTTTCTAAACCGACAAGAAAAAAATGCCTCTTTGTTCAATTTATTATCCTGCCTTTTCGAGTTCTCTTCTCTTTTTTTCTTTTGGAAATGGGTTACGGGGCTTTTGTATCTGATTTTTCACCATGTGGTATGTGGAACCTGTGATACCGGTTGTTTACTATTTTGGCTATTCATATAGCAGGTGGATCTATTAAATTTAAACCGCAAATTAAAGGTATTATTGTTTTAAATTATCGTTTGACAGGGTTTCTGACCATCTTGAAACCACTCGGCTGACCGCCGGTAGAATATATGAAGGAACATTGCATACCGTGAACACTTAAATAAACCATTTCTTTTCCGATACAATATTACTGATTTTTATCTGAATAAATTTAATGTGTTCAAAGGCGAACAATATTCAATTTACTCAACACGTTTTGAAACCTTTTTTCAGTATCGGAACGTTTCCTCCTTAACCCACTACAGAAAGATTTTTAACCTTTCTAGCTCGCGAAAGTCTCCTTTTTTCGGCTCAAAGACTCGAAAAACCGGTCGGATGCTCTCCCGGGCTAAATTTCATTTCTGCTTTGTTACTGATTTAATATAACTGCGACTAAATATATTTCACGCAGATTGCAACAATTCAGTGTTGATCTTAAACTAGCCAGTTGATTTACCGTCTAGAATAAATATCGTGAAAACCTAGGCTAACAAATTTTGGAAGCTAGAGTTAGTAAAAATTCATTTGACTTTCTCGAGACGCGTGGATAAGCGAGAGAGTTCAATAAGAATAAGTTTTCTAGCACCGGTTCTTTCCATGCGCGAAAAGAAAGAATTCAAATAACTCAAAGAAGTTTAGTTGTCTGCGGCGAAGGGCTACCGTGGTCCTCTTCAGATGACATTAGTTGTCCAGAAAATCATTAGGTTCATTTTTGGAAATTGCAGGTATCTAGGCTGGTGAAGTGTTTGGTAGAGGCATATATATAAATCTAAATTTAACTTACTCCTCAATATCGGTATTTCACTACTTCTTTTTAGTTTAACGGCTGTTATTTTACATCTTGTATGACTTATTGTAAGCATGTTTGAACTGCCTCTAGCTATTATAGCGAGCAAACTTACCTTAAAGTTTTTAGGTTGATGCACTTCTCAGCTATAGCCGCAATAAACGAAACGGTGAGCGAACATCCACTGATATTCATCGTAAAAACAAATGGCGAGATTCTATCAATCAGAGCTAAGGTTCTTTCAATGAGATTCAAGCCACGCAAATCTGCGTTCCTCCAAAGCGAATGATCGTAAGCAATCCGACGCCATTTTTTGCACACCATCGCAACATGTCCGAGATCTTTAAAAGCACAGCAATGAAAAATATTAAGCAAGATTGACTCCGGAAGCCTGTCGATCATTTTTGCTGCCGTTTTGGTGTACGATGTTTTTCGCACGACGTGGTTGACACAATCTCAGACAAGTCCAGTCACAGCACTCAAAGGAATGAGTGAATGACATGAGCCGACCACTGTGAAGTCATCAAAGGCATAATTAGCGCGCGCACTCTGGTATAATTATGCCCTTTCCCAATTATTTCAACAAACAGCGTCAAGAATTTTTTAATTTGCAAAAGAGATGATAAAAAGCGCACAAGAAAGTACTAAGGCACGATCTTTCTCTTGACTTTTCACTTTGCTTTTAAGATTGCGTGATCTGCGAAAGTAACGCCAGTTTTCTGTCAGTCACGCGAATGTTTTGGAAAGTATTTTGGATTGGATGCTTATATTACAGAATCCACCACCAAAAAATTGATTTTGTGGGTTTTTTCTGCTCTATTTTGTTTTATGACTTTTTGATAAAAGTCCGGTCCATAAATATGTTTTTTGTTTTTGATTATTCGTGTTACTTGTCAAGCTTTTCGCTCGATTTCTTTTTATGATACAGACAATACATTCAAGTTTTCGATTATTCCATACAACTGAGATGTTTTATACCTTTGCCGTTATGTCTTTTTTTGAACCGGAAAAGTAACTTCATATTTTAAGGACCGTTAGTACCTCCAGTACCTCCCCCACAGTTCAGATCCTGATCTTTGGGGTAGGGTAGGGTGTAATTTTCGAACTGCCCATAAGTCCCCGCGCACCAGGTAATGGCCTCTTCGCCATTTTCTTTGCTGCTCGAAGATTCGAGTAAGGTGAGTGATCTTCATCCAGTTGTATTTTGTGTCTTTTCAAGGCATCTGTCCAACAGAACATAACCATTGATTACCTTATTTCCTAAAAAGTGCTATGGTTGAAGTATTTTATGTTGAAGTTCTTTGCTGCGTCGAAAAATTACGTCGATAGCATGTAGCACTGATTGTCTTGAAATCAAAAGTTACCGCTTTTACGGAGATGTTGTGTAAAGAACAGTCTGTTGTGGAAATAAAAAATGTTAGTTTAAAATAAAAATTATTTTTTTCACCTTATTAAACTGGTCGACATATCTCCATCTATTTGCTCATTAGGAAGATATCTTGTGATTCACGAGTATCGCAACGTGTTATAGAGTTACCACATGATTCGAGGCTCAAGTACAGCGTAGTTCTTTGTGAATATTCATTTCAATTCTCGACGTACACGTGTTTTATGTTGTTTATGCATACTGTACTGCATACCCTATCACCCTGCTGTGCTCGAAAACTATGAATATTTGTGTTGATATGTTGATAGTAGGTCGTCGAAGTATTCTGTTATCATCTTCCATTGGCCTAAAAAATTTTTATTGAGTCTTATAATTTTTGTTTCCTTTAGCCAAGATGGTTATGCCAGCAAATAAACCCCGGATTGTAAAGAAACGTACGAAGAGATTCATCAGACATCAGTCTGATAGATTTCTCCGAGTCAAGGTTGGTAACTTTCATATAACAAAAACTGGAAATTGTAAGGTTACTTGTGTTAGGTGTCAACTTCATTGTACAGTGTTATAACCAAGCAACATTCTTTCCTGGAGGTAAAGCTAGTCACAGTTTGGCCTTTAAAAATCAGGCCTTTCACTTGTTAGTGGAATATTTTTTCATTGCCAACAAATAATCTGCATGCAATTCTTCCTGAAAAGCACACACAATGATACTTTTGGAGACTTTGTCCTCCTTCCATGCCAGCAGCATTTAGTATGGAGAAGCACTGTGTCATGATCAAAATAACAGCTTCAATGGAGATATTTTTAAAGGAGCTGTGCCATGGGGGTCATGGGTTGGTCTAAACTGTTCTGAAATTACTAGTAGGCAACTAAACCCATAAAAAACATCATCTTTGAACATCTTAAGGAAGATACATGTATTAGTAGGGGGCGGGGGGCGAAAAAAAAAAAAAAAAAAAAAAAAAAAAAAAGAAAATAAAAAAAAAAAAAGGGGCAGAGCGGCTTAGTGTTTTCTTAGCTACATCCCTTTAATTACCTTAATTTGCAGATAGAAATCAACCTACGACTATAAATATTGATTTTTTTGATGATGTGCTGAAACAAATTGAAAACTTTTGCCTAACTTTTTTCAAGTTGCAATCCGTTTCCATCTGAGCCATCCCCAGCCAAAGATGCTCATTAACAGTTTCAGTGCTCTAATATAGCAATTTTTAAATAGAAATTGAGTATTATTTTATGGTTTCTTGTGACACAAATATAATTTTGGCTGTTCAAACATCTGGTAAAATCCATGACATAGTCCATTTAAGCTATGGTGGATCTGTTTTTGTTTACCTTCCCTTTAAAGCACCACACTCTGAACTAAAACCATCTGCATTTCTGCTGCTGGCTTAGTAATGAAAGTGTTGGTTGTCCAAGGGAAGGAGAGAAACTCATTTTGTTTGGGTGAGGTACATAGAGGACCTCTTTCTTAATGTCCCATGTTATGAACCTCAATCCAAAATGTACATTTACCATTCTTATGTTAATTAATGCCTGTGTTACAATTTTTACTCCCACCATATTCTAGGGAATCTTGTTGGCTTTCATGAAGCCAGAAATAATATTTCTTATCTTTTGCACGTAAGATCTGATTGTTAGATGTATAAATTCATTTCCCTCAATTTTCATCATTTCCAATGTAACTGCTATGCTTTAATTCACTTAATTAGAAAATGTAAATGTATAAATGCTACTTGGGCATTTTCTGCCATGGATGCTCAGTGCTGCATGAACTAAAATAGCATTTTGTTTGTTTCATTAGCAAAGCTGGCGCAAGCCAAAAGGTATTGACAACAGAGTCCGCAGGAGGTTCAAAGGGCAATATCTTATGCCAAGCATTGGCTATGGCAGCAACAAAAACACAAGACATCTGATGCCAGATGGGTTCAAGAAATTTGTTATTCACAATGTTAAGGTGACCACAATGATTCATTCGTAATAATATTATGGTTTTGAATTTACTAGGATTACAAAGTGGGAAATAACTTGTAGTTAGTGGCATTCTTGTCGGTAATGCTTAAAATATTTATGCTAACAGGCATGTAGTTTCAGAGAGGGTATTATAAAAGATTGAATATACTTGAATCTGGTTTACTGTAGTTAAGGCAGTAAGGTAAAGTCTGCGTTGAGCCAAATGGCCCATACAGCTGGAGCTTATCTTAGTTTCTGTAGCATTAAGGCTACGTTTACACGGACACGGTTATCAATCGACACGGTTTCATGACCTCGAAACCGCATCGAAACGACACGGTTTCGAAGTGTTTACACGGAGCCTTTTTAACGATTTCCGCTGTTTTCGATTGTGATTGTATAAGCAAGCGCTGCTCTCTAGCTTGTTTCACCATGTTTACCCTTCCGCCAGCCAGTTCATGCCAAAATACATGGCCGTTTTCAAATCGATGCGGTGTCGTTGTTTTTGACCGTTTACACGCAACGAACCGATCGGACGCTCCACTTTGACAGCGTTTTCAAACGACCCGGTTACAGTAGTGGTCTCGATCGGTGCCGTGTACGAAGGCGTAACCGCATCGCTTTCGATGCGGTTACAAGAAACCATGTCCGTGTAAACGTAGCCTAAGCAACTAGGGGTATTTCTACTCCCCCCTGGATGGGATGCTAGTCCATCACAGGGTTACCCACCAGCATTAAGTTCCCCGGTACCCATTTATACACCTGGTTGGAGAGAGGCACTATGAGAGTAAAGTGTCTTGCCCAAGAACACAAGGCAATGACCCTGGCCAGGGCTTGAACCTGGATCACTAGATCAGGAGTTCATTACACTAACCATTTACCCCGTCTCCCACAGTTTAGACAGTAGAAAACTACAAACCCTTCCTTTAAAAAGCACCTCACTTTGAACTAAAACCATGGTCACAGCAGTTTGATTGGCATAGCCATTCAGCTGTTGTAACTACTGGAGTAGTCATGACAGTGCTGGTTGTCCACAGGAAGGAGAGAAATGCAATGTTAATGGGTGAGACTGGAGAGGACCTCTTTCTTAATGTCCAGTGTTCTTGGTTCTCAATCCACATTGCAACATTAAAAATAAAAGAGTTTATGTTGTATTACAAAATGAGTGCCGTAATAAAACTGCTTAAAGGAGCCCAGTCAGCCACGCCTTTGTTTTTGTTTTTATACGAGAGTTTTGGCATTAAAATTATTTTGTGCTGAGCATGTCTTAACGAAATGAACGACTGTGAAACTGTTAAAGATAATTAAACAGACTTCAAGGAACACAAGTTACAGCAGCTCAATAGAATTTCACAATGTTCATAATTTCAAGGGCATTCAAAATGGTGGACGCTGACTACGGTCCTTTAAAAAGATAGTGTTTATCAATGAAATAACAATTTCAACTTGATTTGATTTATGTTGCTTTTAAACTGATAAGCACAAACAATTGAAGTCAAATTCTGTGATTTCCTCATGAAATCAGTGCAAAGTCAAGCATTCATGTAGGAGAATTCAGTAACCAATCCTAAAAGAGCAATAATTATTGTCTTTATAGAATTTTCTTTTGTTTTTTTTTTCTTGTTAGGAACTCGAGGTACTCCTGATGGCCAACAAGAGCTATGCTGCTGAGATTGCCCACAACGTTTCTAGCAAGAAGAGGAAAGAAATTGTTGAGCGTGCACAACAGCTGGCAATCAAGATAACAAATGCAAATGCAAGGCTGCGCAGTGAAGAAAATGAGTAGATAATAACACATGTACCGTACCAACTTGTGTAAAAAATAAAGACATTGTTTGGATTTATCTGACTTTTGACTGCCTACACCTGTGTCAGTAGTGAAATATAGAAAGAGTATAGCAGAATGCCTGGTTTCTTGAACCCTCGGTTTAATACTTTAAACTCCTGATTTCTCGAACCAATTTTCATTTCCCTTGGATAGTACTTCTCTGTAATTTTACCCCTGATATCTTGAAGCATTTAATTTTTCGATTCCCCTGGTGGTTTTAGAAATCAGGATTCTACTCTATTATTGATTTTCGTTCGAGACTAGTTTCCCCATGCAGGTGGTTGCAGGGGGTGTGACACTGCACCCATGCCACGCAAGAGGAGTGTAAGTTGGTTAGAACACTCTTGATCTTTTGGATATGTGTAAAGGGGTGAAAGGAAGAGTAAATTTGGTTCTGCTTGTTTAACCACTTAAACCCCAACAGTAATGTGAATTTGAGAAGATTTAGCGTTTCACATTGTTGAATTTTTTTTTTTTTTTTTTTTTTTTTTTTTTATTTTTTTTTTTTTTTTTTATTTTATAATTTTTTTTTTTTTTTGGGGGGCCCCCCCCAAAAAAACAATTTACAGATGGGGGCTTCCTCTCTAAAAAATATTTTTATTATTATTATTATTATTATTATTATTATTATTATTATTATTATTAGGATGGTGTTGCAAGTAAAAAAGCTCTCTTTGTTTTGTTTGGTAAACCTTGTCACTGATTTTAATTAAAAAACCCTTTAGGGAGCGTCGATAAAGTATGTATGTATATGTATGTAATTGTAGACATGTTGCGGATTTACATAAAATTTCAATTTTAACAGACCCCTTGGTTTATTCCTCCCCCCCCCCCCTCCCCCCTCCACCCTAAATGTAGACCCTCCCTGCCCGCTTCTCAAAAAATTAAGTTTTGGTTCCTGGCAACAAAGTGTAGAAGCTCTTCTGAAGTCTGTGCCATTCTTAGGCTACCTCATTGTGTAGCTTTGAATAGTTTTTCGCCTATAAAGGATACGCTAGAAAGAGGATGAATGACTAGATATTAAGCCGGCAAGAAGATAGCTCCTCCCACCACCTCCGCCGCCCCCGACCTCCGCTCACGTGATTAGGCCAGTGACACTCATTCACTCGATCCAGTGTCTGGCCGGTTTGGTTTATTTTGTTTTATCACAATAATGCCAAATAGTTAGACCCGTTTATGATCGGGAAAATCAATTCTGGGGTGTTTTGACGATCCCCCTTGAGCAATCTACACAAATTAGTGCTTGTCTGCTGTATCTGGAACTTGTGATGTCGGTTGGCGCGCATTGTAGCCCTCTGGGCAAAATGGCGAAAATCACAGACTTTCTTTATTTAGGAGGGCTAGCAGCGGCCAAAATGGAGGACTTGCTCAAGGAGAAAGGAATAACTTGTGTTATTAACGGTAAGCTTATACACAATTCATGTAGACGGATCGATTGATAACGGATTTTTTTTCACAGAACTCTTTCAATTATAACCAATTGGGGTGTCCCATAATAAGATCACTTCTGAATTTTGAGCTAAACTTGTACGGCTCGTTATTTTGATCAGGAAGCTTATTTTTATTTCCTGTCATTGAAGCTTCGATAGAGGCCCCTGACCTGAACTATGAATCTATCAAGTGCACAAGGATAAGGCTTGAAGACAATGCCACTTGTAACATCGGGATACACTTCGATCTGGTAGCGGATAAAATCGGTGAGCAAATGTGTGACCGGTTACATTTTTTGGCGATCCTGTTTTACCATTTTTATTTCGTTTACTTAAGTTGTTCTGATATTTTTTTTGCGTGATTTTTGCTCATTCCTTATCTGTGTATATTGTAGATAAAATTCGGAGGGAGAGAGGAAAAGTTCTTGTTCACTGCATAGCGGGAGTAAGCAGGTGCTTTTCAGTTAATTGATGTGTGATGAATTTTTGCGGCTTGATATAATTGATATACCGATAATTTGCTTGTATAAAATCATTGTTAAGTTATAGTCTCAATATTGTTGTATCAGTTACAATTTAATGTTTAAAACCCTGCAAATTATCCTGTCAAACTATGATTTCAACATCTTCCAACTGCCTATTAAAGTTATACATGTTTATTAAACATTACACTGTTCATCAAACATTATTATATTTTCACTAGCTGGAGAAATTTTTCTTTTGTTATTGCCACTTAATTTACTATGTAGTTCCAAAATATCTATACCCACACCATGGATTCCTCCCTCCTTTTCGTGCCATTGGACGCATAAGGCCTCCCACACCATGGATGGCTATAGAAAATTACAAAAATTACCTTTATTTCCAAACATTGTACACCCCACACATGAAAATACCCCTCCCTCCCTACCCCAGACAAAAATCCTTTTAGCCAGAACCTTACAGATGTTTTGTATCATGTGTCATTACTAAAATAATTTTAAGCACAAAACAAGCACTAGAAAAACATCACTTGAAGGGGTGCATGGGCTAATACCCTAAGAAACCTGATCTATGTATAATTTTCCCATTGATTTACACACATACACAGGGAAGATTGGTAGGAGAATCTAGCAATTAATCAAAAGTCAAAAACCTAACAACATCAAAAGTGTTTGGCAAATTTCAAGCTAGTAGTTTCCATTTCTGTTCAGCTTCTGTTTGTATTTTGTCAGCTGCGTGTTGTTGATGCTGTCCAAGTATGTGAAAATATTCATCTGTGCATGCATTTACCATCACTTTAAATAAAAAAAAATAAAAAATGAAATAAGGCAAACTTTATGAAACTTGCTCCCACCTGAGCATTTAAGCTGACAAAGTTATAAACTTTCTTGGCATTCAGTGCCACTTTCATAAGGGTGATACATTTTTTTGTTGATAGTTAAAGTTTTTTTTTTACAGATCAGCAACATTGGTCTTAGCTTACCTGATGAAATATCAAAAGATGAAACTAATTGATGCTCATGCATATGTCAAAACAAGAAGGCCACTTATTCGACCAAATTCTGGTTTCTGGAAAGATTTAGTGGATTTTGAAAGGAAGCTCTTTCATAAAAACACAATAGATATGGTTGAATCAAAAATTGGTGGGTACCATAATTAATATTATTTTCACATTATTGCAGTTTTCAGTGATAGCGCGAACTCTGAAATTCAATATCCAACTAACGATTGTGTTTTTCACTGCCATCGATCATAATTATGGCGACAGCTAATGAACTATTAAAAACAGAAACAAACAAAATAGATCCGTCAAAACCTACCAATAAAAACTGAGGGTCATTGACCTTTTGACCCGGAAAGTTAACTTCTGTTTCCTGAGAGGTCTGCTAAGATGATTGACGTAAACTGTTGGTTGAGGATTGAATTTCAGAGTTCGCATACAATATAATACAATATAATACAAATTATCTTAACGTGGTCAGCACGCTTACCTAAAAAGCTATTTTACAGGTGCTGAACTCTTTAAGTCAGGAAGTCGAAATCGTGGATACTAAATGAAGTTTGGATCACTGTGGTGGTTTTCTTCAGTCAGTTTTCTTAGGAATTGTCACAAAAACATTAACATGCAATGAAATGAAACTTCTTAAAAAACTGGCACCCTGCTATCTGTTGCAATATAAGTATACCATGCAAAATTCTCAAATAATACGTACAGATTGGAATTTGAATGAAAATTTGGCGGATTGACAGATCTGGCTAATAACATTAATGTTAAGCTCATCAGTACCTGGGGGGGGGGGGGTTACCATAAATGATTTATTCAGGATAGTTTGCTGCAAAGTTAAGGCTTGTAAACCCTCACTATGTTAAAGGTTAAAGGAGAGAAAATTAACCAACTGATGAATTTTTGCTGGTATTTTTTTCTTTCAGGTTTAGTTCCCAATATCTACAAAGACGAAGTGCAGAAATTACTGTGGTGACAAGAAATTTCACAAGTTTTCTTGCAAATAACATTATGTACATACACAAGTTCAATTTAATTATGATATGAAGCCAGCTGGGCCATGGAAACTATTTGTTTTTATTTTTGTTTTGTTTTTAAGGGTCTCACCCGCAAAAAGGGTGTCTTTATTGCCCCTTTATAATTTTTGGATTGTGCTCCTGGTGTGATCCTTAGATTATTATAGTTAATTACAGTGCATAAACCTCCAGCTAAATGAAAAAAGATATGGTCTGTAAAAATAAAACTACCTGCAAAACTTTCCAATGCTACAGAAAATAATTAAAAACGGCTTGTTTACACTGTTCTTTAAGATAGAAAATCAAGGGGCAGGAGAGAGAGACCCTGGGAACGAGGTTGGGCAGAACAATATTTTACTACCAGTCCTCAGGAAAGTTCTGGAAATCTGTTAAACTCAAGTAACAAGTGAATTCTCAGAACTATCATAATAAGAAATGTATGGCAGACAGTAAGGAGAAAAAATATTGAGATCTCAAAAGTGAAAGGGTTAAATATTTTTTATTAATGTGAATTGTGGATTCCTTGAAAAATCGATCTGAGTCCTTGAAAAGTCCTACAAAAGTACTGGAAAATTGGTTGTGAAAAAGGGTATGAACCCTGTACTAGATCAGTCAAGAAAGTAAATAATCCCTTACAAATAATTTTCTTTAATTCCCAACCTGTCAGAGAGGCTGTGTATATTTGATTAATTTATTAAAGCAAAATGTACAAACTCAGAAAATTAAATAAATAAATTTTTAACAGAGAATTTATTTTTTTGTGTGTGTCTTAGAATTCCTTAAAAATTCCCTAACATCCTATTTGTCCCTTGTAAGGCACAAGACTGGAACTTTACTCCTTTAGCAATCTTGGTCTTTTGCAACCTTCAGAACCTCCCCCATGTAGAGCTGTACATGTGTGATATTGCGGTTGTAACGACTACAGGCAGGCCTACCATCCAGCAATGTCCATTGTAACTCAACTTCTATACTGTTCACAGACAAAGAAAGCAAAGAAAAAAAAACGTGAGAGCAATAGCGAACGTGGAGCGGGATGCTAAGGGATGGGAGGGGGGGGGGGGGGGGGGAGTAGGGAATGAGTTTCACCCGTTTCAAAGTGTCTCCACTTCTGGTACCTGCAGGGAACCAACAAGTAGAGGCTTTGTATACCGTGTTAACAGGTGTGGCTTTCAATAGCTTAAAAAATAAAAAAAAAGTTTTTTTTTTCGTGTATATTAAGATTGTTTCAGAGGAACGGAACTTTTGGTAGTTCCACCGTTTTCCCGGTGGGACGTTCCAAATGGAAATTTGTGTTTCACCGTTTTTTCCAGTTCCAGCCCTTTCATTCATTTCATTCATTCCGCCTTTACAGCCATGCAAAATTTTTCAGTTCAATCCAGGGGTTCAACGGTAGGTTCTTTAATTGACCTTCTTTGGGAAAACTTCAAACGGAAAATTAATTTCCCACCGAAGTTTCCGTTTTTTTTTTGGAAATGGCAGACGACCAATGCCTCCAGTTTCTTGTTGCGTCTCTACAATCGAACTACGAACGCTTTTAGTTTTCGTGATTGATATTAAATAACCTTTACCGATGATATGAAGCATCGTAAAACTTTTGCCGGCGTGCAGGGTCCTCTACCCCCACCTCTCCCACCCCCGAGACACATCCACCATGCACGCCAGCGACGATTGTCTGAGAGGCTGTGACAATCAGCTTGTCAACACGTGCTGAACGCTTGGCTGATCACGTGTTGCACCAAAACAAGGTGCGTGACATTGGCTATTAAAAATGGCGGCCGAGCTTGAGAAGATGGAACCGCCATTTTCACTTCACTCAATGAATTCCGTGAGTAGCACAAGTTCTTTTGATCAGGATATGGACTTGGTAGCTGATGAAGAAGACGAGGAACACGGACATCAGGGAGTATTCGTTTTAAGAGAGAAGAGAGGCGTTATTTATCCGCTTGACTACAAGTACAGAGTCGGTGAGTTTTAATTTGATATTGCTCACTGTGCGAACGCATGACTGCCAATTGCGGTTTTAAGCTAACAGCTAGCTGAGGCTGGGGCTTTTAAAATTACAGTCGCCACAAAGAATGTGGGTAAAGCAGGATGGCAGTTTTTAGTTTTATGAACTTTGCGTCGTCGATTTTTGTAGGTTCAAGTCAGTGACTGACCAACTGGCAAAACAACAGAAGCCTTAAAGCTAAACCTACTGTAATGCACGTTAAGCTTAATGTTTAAATGGAGCCCCTAACTGCATTGTTACACCTTATTTTCAATTCAATGTGGCGCCATATAAATTTAACGAGTCTGGACACGCGTGCATGCAAAATAACTTTTAAGCAAAATTCGTTTAATAACTCCTTAATAATTAATTAAAATTAGTTTCCATGTAATGGAAATGACAGTTTTATACACAAACTGGCTCAATCTAATCTCAATAACAGGACTGCGCCTTTTATTATTACTTATTGTATGTCCTTTGATTAATTTCATTTGATGACTTTATTTCACAAGGTTCGTAATAATAAAAATATATCTTATTTACCATGCGCGAGGGCCATACTGGGCGAATATTGGCCCGAGGTCTTGACAGTACAGATCGAGTGCAGCGAGGTCTGTACAAAAAAGACCGAGGGCCAATAATCGCCCAGTACGGTTCCGAGCAAGCTTGGTTAATAAGAGATTTATTACACGACTGGAAACTTTGGGTAGTGAGAATTGCTACCCGGTAGATGTTGTGGAAAACAATCCCTGGCAAAACTTTTACCCGCGCTAAAAGAGTTATAGTTATTTCTGTGCTTAAGTTCATTTCATTTTCAAAGCAATAAAAACTTCAAAAAACTCTTGCAAAAAAAATCTAGCAAAAATCTTGCGCTAAGTCGCGCAGGAATTAGCGCGGGATCATCCAGGACAAAACCCGGTCCGATACTTGGAAAATATCGGCCCTCGCGGGACCGGAAATAAAGTAATCTGATTGGCTGATTTAGTTATTGGCCCTCGGACCGCCTTAGTCGTGTAAATAATAAAGATGGTAAATTTTAAGCTTATTTACTACACATTTGATGATTTCGACATTGCTGATCCTAGCAGTATGCAGGACGCGTGTCACATATCAACCTAGTAAATGGCCCAGCTCAACAACGAGTCTCTCGTAGCTCAGTTGGTTAGAGCGCCCAACCGGTATCTGGGAGGCCATGGGTTCGATTCCCGTCGTGGACTCAGATTTTTTCTTTGTCCCACGCTCGTGTCATGTTGAATAATTTCTTCACTATTTATCACCGAGCTTTTAAAATTTACCATCTTTATTATTTATTAGTAACTTGTAGTGTCAGGAAAATAACGTTTTCACCAATGAATAATGATTTGCCATCTGTTTGATGCCATAATTGTTTCTTCAACTGAAAGAGAGTCATAGTATAGTTGAGGTGCTGAAAATGGCAGGAAACTATTTTGAGCCACCTTCAATTGCCTTGTGCCCCTTTCCTGGGTAAAGCAGCCCTGGTAACAAGCAACCAAGATTTCAAATTTAGCCAAGTTGGAAATTGGTAGAAATTGTCAGTTAAGTCAATGAATATTTGTAGATGTAGCCTGAAAATCTTTACTAATATTATATTTAGACATTTTCAAACAAGGACAGAATATTTGCTACATTTAGGCTGTGTATATTAAATGCAATAATTATATTACACCTTGCATGTCTGTCTTCTGGTATTATTGATGTGAATAGCCACACGTACAGAAGCTTTCCATTCTTTTTACTGAAAATGGCAGGAAACTATTTTGAGCCACCTTCAATTGCCTTGTGCCCCTTCCCTGGGTAAAGCAGCCCTGGTAACAAGCAACCAAGATTTCAAATTTGGCCAAGTTGGAAATTGGTAGAAATTGTCAGTTAAGTCAATGAATATTTGTAGATGTAGCCTGAAAATCTTTACTAATATTATATTTAGGCATTTTCAAACAAGGACAGAATATTTGCTACATTTAGGCTGTGTATTTAAATGCAATAATTATATTACACCGTGCATGTCTGTCTTCTGGTATTATTGATGTTAATAGCCACACGTACAGAAGCTTTCCATTCTTTTTGCCAAATTCAAATAATGGCTGAATTTAAACTTGCTGTTTACTTTCAGCTGAACTTTTTAGCCTTCATTTGAGGGTGTTTGTTCGAATGATATTGCCTCAATTCATGCATCAGTACATACCATTAACCTTAGTTTAAAATTCCTGTTTGATCATTTTATTGATATTAGAGGGTATTAGAGCTTGACAAACAAAATTTAAATTATGCTTAAAATCTAAAGTACTTACTTCACCTTTCTACATGTAGTATTTATAATTGTATATTTTTAAAAGAAACTATAAATGAAGCACTAGCTCTTTCCTATTGAGGTGATTTCTATTCTCTCGTTACTCAGCAGTTTCCATGGCATTTAAAGGCACTGTATTTACATGCATCAATTAGCCTGAAAACTACTGACAATTAAAAATATTTGAGGATGACAAAAATTTACATAATAGTTGTTCCGGCTCCTCTTTAGCTTTGCATGTTAACCAGTAATTTTGATACACGGTAGATTTTGTTTATAAGTTTGTTTTTGTGCTCTACAACGGACTGTCAGGCTTCAACAATGGAAACACTAAACTGTGATGTTGTATACAAGAATGCAGGTTTTGTTAAATCCAACTTTGATCTTAGTATTTCCCCTTAATATTCTTAAAGTTAATCCCTTGAGAATTCACTCCATGACTAGTGCATCTAACACACAAACTTACATGTACGTGTGAACAAATACAATTGGACTTACTTTACAAGGTTGCTTGTTACAAGAGACCTTGCAATGTGTATCCATTTGTATTTTGTTGTAATACATTATTCAATTGAAGGCAAACATTTCTACAATCTTTCAGAATGTATTGCTAGTCTATAGGTTTTATCTTAATGCTTTTGTGACATATTTAATGATCTCAGTAGCAGAGTATATTGTGGATTTTGTTTGGAATATGTGATTGATTTGCTACAATGTAAAGTTTGTAGAATTCTGTTTATCTGAATCTCCATCCACAAGACTAGTCTATTAGTTTAAATTCTGGGAAACTGCCAAGCATTTGAAAGTTATTTATTGTTATAAATAACTCATTTATAAATAATTCCCCAACTCAGCTCCAACAAATAGAAAATTAAACACAATTTGTTTTTGGCACAGAGAGAGGTTGATAAGAATATTCGCTATGTTTAGGTTTGTCTTGTACCTTGTAGTACTTAAGTTAATGTACATTGTAAGATGAAAGAAATCATAGTAGTAGAGTTTCACCCCTGCCCCTTTTTACACCCTTACTTATTGCCCTTCCTCTCATCAGGCAAGGACATCTAGATCTGCCACATGAAATCACTGTTAGGGTGCATTTCTTTGGAAAAATCCAAAATTGGATCATTAATCTCAGATCACTCGGACACTTTGCTCCCAAAGAAATGAAGAATCTGAAATGGATTTTTTGCCATGACAACCTCATAAACACATTTCGAACAGAACATAACGGAACAAATTTATTTCCATCATCCTAGCTAAAATCATTTCAACATACAAAATCTTTCACATAAATCACATGTCGAAATAGTTCTTTTTTAGCCTCAAGCACAATGTGGTGAGAACGCATCTGAGAGTGAAGAATGTTTGCGAAATGATCAATGCAAACTTCACTTGTGACAATTTCAAAAGGATACATCGAGATATAACTTCGGTAGGCACATGTTGGCTGTTCTAGAAAACCTGCAATAAAATCTTTAATGACACTTCATACTGATCAAACTACGGTTTCCTTTTATCGTGAATTATTTCTGTATCTTGATTGAAATAAGTACCTGAAAAACTTACTGTATGACAGTGTTCACAAAGAGTGAACCTGTATTTTCACAACACAGACTGTACTTTTTTCAAATCCTTTCCCAAAGAAACGCACGGAACATGAATCCTAAAAATCCAGATTTAGATATCATCAAGATATATCCAAGTGTGTATTCTTCAGATCATGGATCCGAGATTAATCCATTTTTCAGATATAGGTAAAGAAATGCAAAATCTGTTTTTGGATACAAGAATCCGGATTTGGATTTTCCCAAAGAAATGCACCCTTAGTTGTAAATACTGACTGATGTAAAGCTAATAAAAGCTATTAAAATGTATTTGCTTTTAATTGACCTATCCATTATTAAAATGTATGCTGTAGTGCAGTGATCAACCTATAAACAAGATTGACTTACTGCTATTTTTGTATAATTGCAATAGAATATTAAGTTGAAGTGGTTAGTAATTACAACCCAAACTTGAGCAGGCGGTGGCCAAATGGCCACTAAGGAAAAAATTAAACTTGGAGGGTTGAATTAATAATTATATCAATTGAATGGTTTTTCACTGTAACTGCATTTTTTTCAGATACCTGTTATCCTGGATATTATCCTCGTTTTGTCAATGCCCCAACTGTTATTACACTGGTTGGTCTGCCGGCAAGAGGAAAGACGTACATGGCAAAAAAATTGGGCCGTTATCTCAACTGGATTGGCATCAAAACAAAAGGTTAGTTCATATTCATATTTATATGTAGTTCATATTCGTAAAATAAAATTATAAATTCTGATTTCTGGAGCCCGTGATTTCTCAATCCTCCAGGTAACTTAAACAAAAAGTCAGTTTCCTTAGATTTTCTACACTCAGTCAAATAAATGCTGCAATTATTTCCCTAAATTTCTCAAACTCCCCGATTTCGTGAATAATTTCTCTTGGAGGTTGGAGAAATCTGGATGCCGATAAAATAGATAAAAGAATGTTTATTCAACTTGACTCTTTTCTTTTCATCTTCTACAGTATTTAATGTCGGTGAGTACCGGAGAAGAGCTGTTGGATCAGACAAACTGCATGACTTTTTCAGAGTGGACAATGCTGAAGCCCAGAAAATTAGAAGGTGTGTATAATTGTTGCTGTAAGCGCTGTTATGAGAAATGTTTCAGAATGACATTTATTATGTTATGTTAGTCTTAGGCCCCGTCCACACTGACCAGGGTAAATTTGAAAACGGAGAAATTTGAAAACGCCGCATAAAATGTTTTCCGTCCACATTAACCCGGGTAAATTTGATACCCTTTTTTTTTTTTTTTTTTTTTTTTTTTTTTTTTTTTATTGCTCTTACTGATTCATGCACACTACATTACAATACAATTACTGACAATTACTTACAAAGACGATTCTAACATTCTAACATTCTAACATTCGATTCTAATTTGATACCCTTCATTAGTAAGTAAAAGTAAAAGTAAAGTCTTTATTTAACGAGGGTAGCACTAAAATAACATAAAAATACTAACAAACCAGTGGCCCTCTAAAATTATTTACAATAAAATATAAAAATACACTATTTCACGCTCCAAGTCCAAACGCTCATTGGTGAGCGTTTTTGAAAAGCTCCGTTTTCGGTGACCGAAAACGCTGTTTCAGTGTGGACGGTTGGCCTAACCAGAGAAAAAAAGATGCGTTTTCAAATTTACCCGGGTCAGTGTGGATGGGGTCTTATTTGGTGGGAGGTACACTGTACAGTGTTTATAATTATATTTTGCAGCTTGGAGAAACCAGTTTGTTGATTCCACTGGATTTATCTTTAATAAAAATGTACCAATGTATGAAGAACTTATTTCAAAATCATCTGAAGATTCTAAAAACAAAGGTCAAACAGTCTTCTGTATTTTTACTCAACATTTTTCCATTTTACTTTGAAAATAACAGACAGTGTGCTATAGACTGCCTGGAGGATGTCAGCAAGTTTTTGAGTCTTGGAGGACAAGTAGCAGTATGTATCATTCAGTTTCATTAAATAAATTGAAAGTTTTAAAATTTAGCTGCATTTCTACATTGAATTATTTTCTTTGCACCATTAGATATTTGATGCCACAAATACAACAATCGAGAGAAGAGCCCTGATAATGGACTTTTGTACCACCCGGGGATTCAAGGTAAGACACAGCACTTAAAGACCTCAGTACCTTGTATGCCAGCATAATAGCTCCGGTTTTTTTAGCATTCATGATAAGGTTAAACTATAAAGCTAGACAGTCAGGTTGTTTTCTGCTGAATAAAGAAGCTAGTTACATATAGTGTGTCACTTGGGGCTTGTTCTCAATTACTTTGTTGATGTCTGCTATTGTGTGGTTCCATGTACATACGTGCAGGGGGGGGGGGGGGGTTCAAAGACCAAAATATTTTATGGAAAGAAGGAAGACTAAACTGGAATTTCCAGAAGCGTGGGGAGGGGGACCCAAATAATAATAATAATAATTTAATAATAATAATAATAATAATAATAATAATAATAATAATAATAAACCTGTGGGGGTGGTGAGGGAGGATATTTTATGGAGCATTAACACATTTCCCGATGTTAACCAGCCACTTTCCCTTCCCATTTGGTACACTGTACCTGTACATTTTAAATTTTTGCTGTGTAGTTTGGCCAGGAGTGTGTCCCAGTTGTGTATGAGAAGTATGAGATGCTAGTCCTTTACAAGTTATTGCCTGGCAATTTGTCAGTTTGCCTTAACTTTTTCTGATCAGTACTAGAATTTACCCAATATACACCTGGATGGACTCTGAGTTGTGAAACAAATTTATTTAGGATAGGTAACTTTAAAATTCTGCTTATAAGCACTCATGGTTATAGACCCTTCCCCTGATATCGCTCCAAATATTAAAATGACATTGATTTATTATGAGTTTTTTAAGCATATTAAAAATATTAAAAACCAGTAGATGAAAAACGCATTTCGATCAACGCTGCTGTAGTTGTATAGTTGTATAAGCCAAAAGCTTATATGTGGAATTTTACGGCATGCAATGCAACTGCTGTCTTATTCTCACAAAAAGGTGGCAGGTTAATTTGTGTTCAGAGAGTGTTTGGTTGTCAGACATACATGTACATGTAGCTTCTTGTTAAATTGAAATAATAAAAAACAGATGTCTTAAGCTTTTTACATTTGATATACATGTATTGTACTTTTTTTTTTCTGAGGTTTTTTTCATGGAGTCCATATGTGAAGACTCAGATATAGTAGCTGCTAATATAAAGGTAATGTTTCTATGTGACTGATCAGTTCTTTTCCTTAGATATGATTGCAGAATTTTTTAATCTTGTGTGTTCTCCATGGCCATATACTAACGTAATTCATACAATAAATCTGTGCCATAAATTTGACATTTCAATGAGAGACCCAGGGAGGGGCCTGATAGGCCTGCCCCTCTTTTGAGCTGTGCCCCCCTCCCTCTCAAGCACCTCAGTTCTATAATCTACCACTGCTTTAGCACTTATTACCATGGTTTGTACAAGTCATGAAAATTTGCTGGATCCTTGAAAAGTTGGCTTTTCTTAAAAAAAAACTTTAATTTTGTTGATTAAATTAATTTACAAGTTTGAAATTTACTGAGAAGTTTGTGAATGCTTGAGGCATCTGGAAGTCAAAGTCGAAGTTGAAAAAAACAACAAGTTGTTTTTAATCATAAACAGTCTTAAATAAATTGTGTCTCTGATCTGCCCAGATGAATTTTTTGTGTTCTTGAGTAAAATTAGTCCTTAAAAAAAAACAAATTATGGCTGTTTTTTAATTATAGCAGGTGATAATTCTTAAAATAACTGACATGTTTAAAAGCTTAATATAGTGCATGAGCTAAGCCATGAGTGAATGAGAATGTTACAATCATTAAATTGATATGAATATTAATTAAAACTGGGTCACTTTTTTTATAAAAAAAAATGAGATGCAGGCACCTCAACAGACTTAAATATAAAGTAAATTTAATGTATCACATTAAAAATGAAACTTTACTTAAGGTAGAAGGCAGTGGGGTCTCAGACTTCCTAAGATCATGTTTCCTTTCATCATCATCATTGAATTGTCTGTTACCTTTGTGTGGAGAATAGGCTGCTTGCCCTCTTTTTCCAGCTGATCTATCTTTTGCTGCTGCTGCTGCTTCTGCCTCTGCTGATCATGTACATACAGTGTAATATGTACATTGATCTTGAAGCCAACCTGGTATTGTTCATAGTTTTGTATTCATCCATTCATTCTTTTTTCATTCATCCACTAGTTCATCCATTTGTTTGTTTGTTCCTTTTTCTGTTCATTCACTGAACCCATTGCATAACTATTAGTTCATACATTTGCTCATTCCTTCATTTACTAAGCTTCATTTGTCACTTTCATGAATGAAAATGTGAAATTAGTTCCAGTAACTGGCATGTAAATTTCAATCACTGTTACAAGTTACAGCTCCCGTAATCTGAATTTGAAGTCCTGTTATGTAATATTTGCATGCTTTCTTCTAAGTATAATTTAATCAGTATTGCATAAACATGTTATGAAAAGAAATCAGAGAATAGAAATTTTAATTTAAAACTCTATTGGAGAAACCCTTCTCTTCCTGCTTTTGAATCAAAAGATTTCACATTTTGGCAAACAAGACTGCCAGTTTTGGCTACCATTTTTGTATTTGCTTTTTTCTACCTTTGGGGGTTATCCTTCTTTACTAAACATTGTTCAGTGAAATCTAGCTTCCTCTAACCTCCAAAGGAAATAAAAATTGGTTCAAGTAATCCAATCCAATCCAATTATTTACAAAACAAATTTTATAATAAATTGTCTCTAAATAAATGGGGTTTGAGAAATCGTTTATGACTATGTAATTTTTTTGTAATTGTTATTATTATTATTATTATTATTATTATTATTATTCAAAATTAGTCAACCGTTTTGATGTTGCCATCATTAAATTTTTATTATCAATAAAAATTAGTGATTAGAAGTTGGCACAACGTTTCAATGTTGCCATCATCATCATCATCATCATTATTATTAACGGTAATAATTGTTATTAAAGTGGAGTCAATGTAAATAAAGGAACAATGATATGTTATTTTCTTCTTGATCTTCAAGGTAATGGGACATGAATTTTTTACAAAAGAGGAGTTTAAGTTATGGGAAGTTTGGGTGGACTCGCCAGCGTCAACTTTGCCCCAACAGGAAGTGAAGGTGTTCAGCCCTGATTATGTGACTGTGGATAGAGACACAGCTGTTGAAGACTTCAGGGAACGTATTAAGCACTATGAAGATGCTTATCAGCCACTGTCTCTAGAGAAGGAGGGGTGAGTGGAAAAGAGTGTAAAAATACTGATTTGATCAAAATTATGCAAGCTCTGAAGCTCATAACTGAACCCATCACTGCATTTTTTGCTGCCGTCATTCATAAAATTAATTTTAGTGACTATCAAAGAACCTAAAAATGAAACACCAACACTTGAAAATTGATTGGAATCTACCAATCACAATCTGCAGACATGACCAAGGTCTAGAACCCATTGAAGCAAATTTCTGTTTCCTGAGAGGTCCACAAAATGAGTGATGACAGGAAGTTGCAACCAGTAGTTACGATCTAAATGTTGGAGCTCACATGATTTTAAAAAGGATGGTAGAAGCTGGTTTTTTAACACTTTTAGCTCACCTTTTTTTTAAACAAATTTTTAAGCTAGAAATTTTTAATCAGGAAATGCGTCGCACATATTTAAAGCTTTAAAGCTTTGAAGAATTTTATTCACTTTATTTTATTTTTGTTTTATTTTCATTGTGGCTTACCTGTAAACTAGCTGGTGCGTTCCCGCAGATTTTGCTAACCATATCTGCGGGACGCATCGAAACCATAGCTAAGTGTAATGACCACATTAAACATTGTATTGCATTGTTGTATTGTATTGTATTGATCAGATCAATTCTTGGAAACTATGCATACTAGATAACGACATCTTTTAGTTATGAAATGAATGGTAGTTTAAACTGTATTGTTTCTGTATATATTGCCTGATTATCCAATTTTCTTTATGTTCCTGTTAATGAATTCTTGTTTCAACAGAAGTCTTTCATTTATCAAGATCATCAATGCAGGAGAACAGTACCTTGTAAACAACATTGACGGTAATAAAGCTCAATCAGTATTTTGATTAATTTTATGATTATTACATTTTTAATGACAAATTAGATTAGCGATGAAACTTGCCTAATATGTGACCAGGAAAGTGAAAATGACCACTTTTAACCTTGTTATGTTCATTTATAAATTATTTGTTTCCTCTGTTTCAGTGGCATGCCTGTAAACTATGAAGCTAAGTGCATGACCACTATTAACACATATTTATTATTTTATTATTATTATTACCGTTAAATGGGTAAAATAACATTTTGTAAATGGATTATAAACACTTTTACTTTTTTTTTTTTTTTTTTTTTTCAAACGGTTCAGCTGTCCGTTTAATCTGTGGTTAAATTATGTACAGATAAAATGGCTTAATACTTAAATAAACTATTTCTTTGTTCTTGTTTACAGGTTACCTTCAGAGTAGAGCTGTTTATTTTCTAATGAACTCACACATCAAGAAAAGGTCGATATATCTTGCTAGGGTAAGCTGTATTCCCAACCATTTTGGATGATCTTCTGATCTGCAAAAGAGAGCCTTGCTTACCTATTCAGTTAAAAGAAATAGACAGGAATCTTGTTCTTAACAAGCTATGTCAAACAATAAATTTTCATTCCAGTTGAATATCTCAGGTGCAGCCAGGCCTAGGAAAATGCCCGAGGTGGGGGGGGGGGGGGGACTCCTATATGAAAGGGGGCAGGGATGCTGATCAAAAAAAAAAAAAACTAAAAGAGACCGATCCATAAAACTACCGGTAAGTGTGGAATTTCTAAACGAAACCATTTTGGCTAAAAATATTGGCGTTTTGTCTCGAACACCCTAAGCAAAACCAATAATCCAATATTTACACCCAAGCGAGACGATGAGCATCCCTGCCCCTTTCATCTGCGAGTCCCTCCCTGGGGGAAAATGGTCTATACATTTGTATCTGTGAGGCAGAAGTAAGAGACTTAGAATAATACATAATTTAGAGTTTGTTTGTATTTTAAACTAAGGGTTACAAATATACAGCCTGTCAGTGTATTTCTTATTTAATTTAGTTAATCCCCTTGCAATTAATTTAGCATGGAGAGAGTGTATTCAATGTTCAAAAGAGACTTGGAGGAGACTCAGATCTGACAGTCAGGGGAGAAGAGGTGTGTTGATCATGTTCATAAATTATTAAGCAAATAATGTTATTGTTTAAAGTGTTAGGCTGTACTCTGATTTATATTGCAGTGGCAGAAAATGTGTGACATCTCAATTGGTTCCAATTTATGTTGAATAAGAAACTAAAGATAAGGTGATTGATCAAAAGCAACCCAAATTTACAGTTATGTACAAGTGAAATATATATTGAGTTGTTTCAGGAAATATCCATACCCCTACTACAGAGGGTTTTTTGGTTAAAATCCAGCGCCCAACCCTCTGGAAATTCCAGTTAGACCCCATACTTAAATGACTGTGTTTATGGTCAAGTTTTTTGAAAGAAAAAAGTTTGTAGCTTTCAAATTCGAGAAAACATCATTAACCTTAAATATCTACTTTTGTTTTTTTATTCGTACTTGGGTTAGGGTCAGTTGTCAATGTAAAGAGTAGTTCATTTTTTCTGCAGTTTTCATTTGCTTTGGCAAGATTCATTGAGGATGAGAAACTTACAGATTTAAAGGTAGGACACTCTACTTTGATAATTAAGTGTAAATGCTTTTTTTAATAAAAGGGGAATATAATGTAAGACTATCTCGTCAACATTCATAATTTATGTCGATTTTAGGTTTGGACAAGTCAGCTTAAAAGAGCTGTGGACACTGCGCAGTATCTTAAGGGTGTGTCAATTGAGAGATGGAAAGCTCTGAATGAAATGGATCATGTAAGTTGTTTCGTGCATGGAAAATAAATATAAGACGAAGAAAGTTGTTTTCTCTGTGAGTATTCGATAATAATGTTGTCTCTAAATATGTGCTGGTTTGCTATCTGTGCCAAAACATTATTTGTTTCACTTTTTATTTTAACAATGAAAGTTCTAAGACAGTGTTTCTAAGAACAGTAAGTCTGATAGTGTTTCTGTTTTGTGTACTATTGTCTGATGTTTCTCGTAGAGCATTTTAACCCATGAATGTTGTTTGGGGCTAAATTTTTAAATAATGGACTTGGATTTGTGCCCAGGAGCTTTACGTATCAGCTTGTAGCCCCATGAGCTCAGTGTTAATTGATAATAAACAGTTATTGGATGAGGTTTTTGTGGTGGAATAATCAAGGTCGAGGTAAGTGTTATCAGCCAAAGCCGAAGGCTAAGGCTGGTAACACTTGCTGAGATCTTGATTATTCCAGATATCACAGAAACCGAATTTAATAATTGTTTTATTATACATTGTTTTTCTGAAAAAAAAAATAAAATAAATAAGGACAAAACGATTACAACCGTTCTACTAATTCCTACTTGTCGTCTTGCTTTTGAATGCTTTTCTCTCAAAGTATTCGTGGAATAGTTCCTTCGCAATCTTTGTCGGTCATTTTGTGTTTTCCGAGAATTTATTGTCCAGCAATTTTTCAATTTAGGTAAAGGTTTTGCTCGGTTGAAGAAGCGAATCGACGAACTATGAATTTCCTTCGCTGTCAGATGTGTCCCACAGTCCTCTCAGAAATCATGTATTGCGCGCGCAACCTACAGATTAGTGAATACTCTGCTAGCAGATTATTCACTAATCTGTAGGTTGCGCTGATTCTCAGAATTAACTGTAGGCTCTTAGCCAATGAGAAGACAGATAGTGACTACAATGTATAATAATAATAATCATTATCTGTTGTGATATCATTTATATCAGGGCATCTACGATGGTATGACCCTGGACGAAATAAAAAAGATGGACCCTGAAGAACACAAGGTTATAGAAGAACATCCATTTAATTACAGATACCCCAGGGGAGAGGTAATGTTTAGTTAATGTTAGTAGCTTATTATTTTATATTTTAAAATACATAACGGAAATGGTCAGCTTCACCCTTCGGACTGAAATACATCAGTATTCTCCCACAATACTATTTAACAATTATTCGTCGAAGGCGAAGTGAATCACGGCGAATATTCCCCGATTAAACAAAGGTACTAGATATCTGTCTTTTTCGTAGTGTTTGTTTTGTTTCGTTTTATTGCTTAAACTAAAGTGTAAATTCTGTTTTAGAATCGATGAATTAAACTTGTTTACACGTATTCAAGCGAGCACTTGTGTTTTTTGTTTCCGTGTTTTAGTTCTTTATTTCATAGTTCTTGATATTCACCTCTGAAAAATAGACTAAAACAATTATTCGCCTGAGGCTCAGTGAATCTCGGCGAATATTCCCCCGAGGCGAATATTCGCCGTGATTCACTTCACCTTCGGCGAATAATTGTTAAATATTGCCAGTAGCTGGCCCAGTATATGAATGAAAAATAATGGTTCTTGTATAGTGCATTTACAAAGCTCAATGCGCTTCACAATTAGAGTTACGGGACGAGATCGGACACCACAACAATGGAAACTCTGTGCCCTACTCTTTGCGGTATGGTGTGTGAGTTCTTTAACGTCCACTGCTGATCGTAACACTGATGTTAGGAGATGGGGCCTACTTATCGTACCTCATTCAAGAAAACTAGAACATCTAACAATTTGCAGATGTCATTGCAAAGGCAGCACGTTCTCCTATACAAATTACAAATTTTACCTCTGATTTGTTGATCTTACTCTTTGTAATAGACCAATTTCGATATATTAAAATTCAGCCTAAAACAATAGACATCACTACGAGGCTCCGGGGAATAAACCCCACGAACTCTATAGTTTAGTCCCCGGAGCCTCGTAATGAGGTCTATTGTTTTAGGCTGAATTTTAATATATCGAAATTGGTCTATTCTTGTGCAGACTACAGTAAGAAATGTAGTATTTTAATGTGGCACTTAAATGTTTTCGTTGTTTTTATTAGTCGTACAGCGATGTGTGTGCTCGACTTGAACCAGTGATAATGGTAAGTTAAATGATAATTCAACTAAAACTCGCTTTGGAGTGAAATGTGATGGTGACAGTTGACAAATATTGCAATATGTCTTCTCTTTAGGAACTGGAAAGACAGTCCAATGTCTTGGTTGTTTGCCATGAGGTGGGTGGTGCAACACGCTTGTTTTTATGCACTCATTGACACGTTTGTAGTAAGTTTCTGCATGTTGTGCATTCCTTTAGACCAAATTTAAAAACAAGTGCTAAACAAAGACAGTTTATTATTATGAACACCACTGCCATGAAGAATACGTTTATGACTTTTTAATCCCAGATTAGCGTTAATCAGCCTTCAAACAAGTGAATAATATTTCTGTTCTTCATATAGGCTATCTTGCAGTGTCTCATGGCATACTTCTTGGACCACAGTTCAGGTACGTTGCTAGAATCAAATGTAGTTCATAGAACTGCAGTTGTCTTTTATTTTCTTGTTGCAGAGGGAGGGCTCAGTTATAGCTGTTCGTAGATTGCACAGGGAACTGGATCGAAGCATGTTTATAAATTTTAATTAGATCAAGCTTCAAAACGAGAATCATCATATTACAATAATAAAGTATTATTTCGTTTGTCTCACGACGTAGTCACGTGTGATGGAGATCGCAACGTTTCGACTGCATACTGCTAGTCTTCATCAGGCGATAAGGTCGACTGGTTGTGCGTTAGCTTATAAAGCACACGGCTGCGCTGTGATTGGTTGGTTTTCAACAGCTCTGATTGGTGCATTTCGATCCTCAGTGTTCTGCATGCTGGTGTACTGTTGCTCCCTCGGCGGTCCGCAGTCGTACAGTTCTCCTGTTATTGTGTTTTTTGATCATGGGCATCCATGCTTCAGGAATTTCAATTCCACTGTCCCTGTTGATATTATTAGGGTGAAGTCTTATGTGAATCGAATTGCAATGTTGTGTGCTTCCAAAAAAGGGTTGGCTACCAGCTCTCACAATGTCTCACATGAATGACTCGCTACTTTTCGAGAGAACAATGGAACAAAAGGAGTAATGCCCCTAGCCCCCCCCCCCCCAAAAAAAAAAAAAAAAAAAAAAAAAAACAATATCAACTGCTACGCTAAAGGGCCAGTAGATTAACAAGCTTGCGAGAGCTGCTGCACTACTGCCGAAAAATAGACAAAAGATTTGATTCGTATCTAATTCTGTCATTACGAACTGTGCCCACTGCGCAAGGAAATCTTTCTGCACCCTGGGTATACAGGCTGGGTCTATACCTAGAAGACAGAATAGAATGTAACCTCTAAAAAAGAAAATAACAAACTCTTTTCTCTTTCTAGGAGAACTTCCAAATCTCCGCATTCCATTTCACACGGTCTTCAAACTTACGCCCATTGCTTATGGTAAGTTTGCTCATTACATCAATATACTAGCTGTAGCTCCCTCAATCGATCGGTCCGTCAGCCTGCCCTTTCGTGGGTGTCTTTGTTAGCTCGCTCCTCCGAATCAGAAAGTTTCCTTACAAGTAAAAAAAAAAACAACTTTATTTTCTACTAAGTAGTAATCTATGAGGTACTTTCCTCGCATCAAGTACGATTTTGGTTCAAGTTAGCGCGAGGTTCGAGTTATCGGTAGTCGACTGTACTTTCCTCACCTCTAGTACAAGATCAGATGCATGACACACTGGGTCAAAATTGAGTAAACGTTGTTTTTGACGCCGCGAAGCAGTCCGTATAACATTTGATACATATTTTGGTATTGTGTAATTTCAGGTTGCAGAGTGGAGAGATATCCACTGTTTGTGACTGCAAATTCAGCTGGTTCAACTTTACAGAGGTAAGTATCCACTCTAGACAGCTGGTTCCACTCCCATCGGGGGTCAGGTTTTTTTTGTCGCACGCTCGTGACAATTGAAGTTTCGTCTTTTTTTCGTTTTCGTTACTAAGAACGCTGTTTTTAATTGCAGTGTTGAGGAAGGTGGAGATGAGACAAATAATTGAGAGAATGCAGAGTACATTCATTGTAATTTGAATCAAGACAACCATGCAACGAAGTACAGTATTCCGTACTGATGACGTAACACCACAGTGGGTTATGTAGTCTCTCTGATTGGTTGTTATTATCACGTGGACGGATCGGTACATCTTCGTAATCTCGTACATGTCTCTCACAGGCTTAGGATCAGGAAGCGTGCAACACGGAGCAAGTGACGGTTTTCTTATGCTACATAAAAATATAAATTGAATATATGCAGCTATAACCGCTGTAAATTAAAATAAGTAAGTTAATATTAAAGTAAATGGTTTGAACCCAGGAGTATCAGTAGTTCGTACAGTGTGATCGTCCGGGTGAGAGTAGTTCTGAGAAGAACTGTTGTTGGTGACTGACGTTTCGACAACCTGAGCGGAAGTCATCTTCAGAGTCAAGTGAAAAGTTGTTGTCAGTCGATGATGTTATAAGTCTGGTCCGTTGAAGCTGATTGGTCAGTTAAGCCGTGATGTTATTGGCTGTAAGACTCGTGTAAAGTTTGTCATCAGTAATTGGTCAGTTTCGATCCGTCTATTGTTAGTTCGGACCAGACTTATAACATCATCGACTGACAACAACTTTTCACTTGACTCTGAAGATGACTTCCGCTCAGGTTGTCGAAACGTCAGTCACCAACAACAGTTCTTCTCAGAACTACTCTCACCCGGACGATCACACTATACGAACTAAACTAATATTCTTACTCGGTTCCCTGTATGATATAAGCGAGCGGAGTAATTTTTTTAACTATTGTACAGTAACCATTTGTCTTTATCGCAACAGCCGTGCATTTTTAGTAGGATCAGGAGTGAATAATTTGTTGTACCCTTGGACCTTAATATATTTTGTAAATAGTATTTACCGTCATATTTGTTATATCTACAACCTGAAGAGATCCAGCAATCGAAGAAAAAGGTTTTAGGCAAAAAGTCAGCGTGTAAAAATCAAGTTGTCAAATTGTTATTTTACAATGAGGTTACGTTATACAGGTTATATAGTTATGCACCTATCAATGTTAAGCCCAAGGGGGGGGGGGGGGGGGTTCGGGCTAACCACGGGAATTTGATCGTGAGGTCGGTCCCCAGGGTAGGGATTTTGGTCGCATATGACCCCCTGCAACAAGGTTTGAAGGACATCTGACCACCTTTCATTGCTCCCGGGTGGGGATTTTGACAAATTATTTTGTCCCGGGGGTGGGGAATTTGACTTTTTTTATAGAAAATGTCAAAATCCCCACCCCTTGCCCGATCCCCCCCCCTCGGGCTTAACATTGATAGGTGCATTGTATAGGCGTAGTGTTGACAATTATTTTTCCAAGGTTTTTCATTTGTGCGAGCTATTTATCAATAAGATTTGTACGTTTTCAATTCATGGACTGTATTCAGGGTCTGAGATTAGACAAGCGATGCCAGTCTTGTTATCTAAAGTTATATAAGTTGTAAAATGTGACAGCGTGTCAATTGTTTATAATAAATGCGAGAACTAGTCTATTGTTTGATTGTTGTTTATTTAGGAGAATGCATGGGTATGCATTTGGGACTATTTTAAGAAAAAGGACGTTTTCTAGTTAGAAGATGTGTCGATAGAAACTTCTGCCAGGGCTGGCTGTTTAAAATACTTGATGCAAGAGACAAACTGCAATATTCAACGTAACAGGCTTTAGCTGGGGGTTAGAAATTACAGTGAAACGAACTCAACCGGGGCCACCCAACGTTTTTTAGCCAATCACAAGACAAGTTTTAAACAAAAGAATTGGAGTTCCTTGGTCAGGGGACCAATCACAGTGAAGGGCAATTTTAACTCTTCGCTTGACTGAATACGATGCGAAGGCACGCTGAAGTGTTGTTTTTACGGCGAAAATATAATTTTGTTCATTTCGTTTACGGTTAAGGCGAAAGTCTGCCAGTAATTTGGAACACTGGACGGAATCAACGTAAATACGTTTACCGAATTACGGCCGCGAATATTTTTGAAGACTGAAAGGAGCGTATCACCGAATTACGGCGAGCAATTTTGAAGACTTCGAAAGACTGAACGAAGTGATGAACGTAGCGAAATAAATTTACCGGCCGATTCACGGCCAGCTCAATATTTTCCGAAAGACGGCTTGGAATGTCGAAGACGAAAGCTTGGATAATTCTTAATCGAATATTACGGCCGGGAGTTTTGAAGACTGAACGGACGCAACGTAAATAAAAAATTTACCAAAGCATGATCGGCTATAAAACTTACAATATGCCACACATTTTCCAAAACACGGCCGGGAATGTCGAAGACGAAAGCTTATGTCAGTTTTCCTCGAATTTGCGGCCGACATTTTTGAACACTAAACGGGCTCAACGTAAATATAAATTTACCAAATTAATTACAGCCGCTAACTGGTATGCGTGAACCTGTCACGTTTCTGCACGTGTTGTTGAGTTTTATCCGGCGATGAATATTTATGGTTTGAAATGTTCGCCGTTGTAAATTGTTCATTAGGTACAATGTTCTTTTCATCACTGTATCACTGTATATATATCACTGAATGTAATACACTGAGTTTATCTCTTTGCTGACCGGTGTTGATTCGCTTCGGCAAATTCCATATATACTGGTTTGAGGAAAAGTCAGGAAAAGTCGTTTCGTCTTCACAGTTTCAGCCGGTGTCAATTCGGTAAATAAATTTTTGTCGAGTCCGTTTTGTCTTCATTCCAGGCGCAGGCCGTGCTATTTTCGTTGAGTCCGTTCAGTCTTCAAAATTCCCGGCCGTCATTCGGTAAACTGATTCCGTCCAGTGTTCTAAATTACCGGCAGACTTTCGCCTTAACCGTAAACAAAATGAACAAAATTATATTTTTTGCCGTAAAAACAACACTTTAGCGTGCCTTCGCATCGTATTCAGTCAAGCGAAGAGTTAAAATTGCCCTTCACTGTGATCGGTCCCCTGACCAAGGAACTCCAATTCTTTTGTTTAAAACTTGTCTTGTGATTGGCTAAAAAACGTTGGGTGGCCCCGGTTGAGTTCGTTTCACTGTAATATTGCAAGAAGTTTGCGCTCCGCTACCCCTCCCTCCAGATTTGATTGTGCATCTCTCTACATCTCATGGCATTTACGTCTCTAACAATGTCAACATTGAGCCATCTGATATGACCGTTTCAGCTCAAAAAACAAGCAATTTCAAAGTTCAACTGAACCAGCTTTATAACTTTATTGTTCGAAGTGAAACAAATTCCAGAAACATCGCTACAATATTTACGCAACCATATTATTACCTCTTTCTGTAGGTCAATAATACTAATTCTTACAACCGTAACTTACAAAAGTAACCTACCTAGGGGCATTTCGAAAAAAACTGAAAACGAGGTTTCTATAATTTTGATTCTATAACCTAACTTTGTTTTCAATCATTTGGTCTACATCTACTTTATATTATATAATAACCTGAATTCTACGCGCAATTTTGATTGGTTCTTATGATCTAAAAGAGTACAGACAGATGAAGTCACGCGATGCTGTGACTCGCGCGCGTGATCAGAGCTCATAGTCCAAATCAGAGTTGTCGGCAAAGTTTTTCAAACTCGCGGGGCCACAACAAAGCAAAAAAGTTCAGCTTAATTACAAATCTATAGTGAGAAATAATAAGCCAAACATCGTTCTCCTTTCGAAGCATTTAACTGGGCTAAACAAGCTTGAAGAAGACGGTGAATTATTCGAGAAATCATCAAAATCTGAAAGTGTTTGACCGATGTTGTACATTTTGACGTCATCTGTGATCTACAACTGAACAGACGCACGGCAAAATGGAATCTATTTGTTAAATTTATTGTAAATCTGCCTGGCAGGCAGACGTTCAGGTATATGTTAGCATTTGCAGACGTTTCTGCGACCGCAATTACTAAATTTATCTCTTCAATTTAATTCGTCTCCAATTTATTATATATTTTTGTACTCTGTTATTTTATTTGTATATATTAACTTGTTCATCTCTAACTGTACGTTTTACATAAGAAACGTGTCTTGTTTGCCAGAAAAGATTTAGAACTTTTAAACAAAAACTACTTGAAATAAAGATCGTCCTGCAGAATAAAAAAAAAACCCTCAGAAATGCAATGCAAAGCTGCCAAATTCATTACCAGGGTCTTGTTTACTCACTGCCCTCTCTCAACTCAGGAGAATGGGGACGGGAAGGAAAACAGAAGGGCCCTGGGAACGAACTCATGCAACCACCAAAACAACTTTTCATTGTGGTTTTCAGTGATATGCGAACTCCGAAATTCAAAATCTAACTAACGATTGCGTTTTTCGCTGCCGTCAATCATAATTATGGCGACAGCCAACGCACCATGAAAAACAGAAACAAACAAAACTGATCGAGATCTACCAATCACAACTGACGAATGTGACCTTTTGAAGTGTTCTTCTGTTTCCTGGGCGGTCCGCTAAGATGACTGACGGCAGCAAAAAGCGTAAACCGTTGGCTGAGGATTGAATTTCAGAGTTTGCATATCACTGAAAACAGCAACTGAATTTCCCACAACTAACGACGATCTGATTTACGAACCTGACAGTTGTAGGTTAGAAAGGAAGCCAGAGTATGAATGCGACAAAGGCGTTGTGTTCTTCGTGCTATCGCTCCCTTTTATCCTCGTCAATATGTTTTTTACGTGGCTATAATAATAATAATAATAATAATAATAATAATAATAATAATAATAATAATAATAATAATAATAATAATAATAATAATAATAATAATAATAATAATAATAATAATATTTATTTCTAGTGCATTACATTAAAAAATCTCAATGCCCTTACAAGTAAGACGATGGTAGCACACCTGAGTCGAGAATGACGACATTGTCACATTAACTATATAAAAAAATACAAAAGATCCTCCCAGCAAGAGTTAAAAAAAAATTAAAAGCACAATTAAAAACAGTCGGAGGAATAAGTACAAGTTGACAGCAATATGGTCTAAGCTCGCGACTTTTGTAACCAAGGTTACTAAGCAACATGACGTAGTTTTATTGCGTCATGCTGTTTTCAGACTTGTCGTGAGTGCTCGAGCTGCATTTTGATTGGATAATAAGATCCGAAAACTCCCGAGTGCTAAGCGAAGATTTGCAGAGAAATAGTACTTGTTCCCCCGACTGAGAGAGAAAACCTTAGCTAGAGTTCAACGTGAGAAGCGACTTCTGGCGTGAAAAGCGGTAATTTTTCCAGCCGCTTTTGTTCCTTGGCTTTTCGGAAAATTTCCCAGGCATCCTTTCGTTGCTGCTCGTCATGTTTTTGTCGTAAAGTAAACCACAACGCCAAGGCACACCGCCGCCCCTCACGAACCCCAGCCACACCGTGAAGGTTCTCCAGTCCAGCTGAAAAAGCCACGGCGCGTCCACATTCTGGTTTAAGTTTGGCCTGTGAATCAAGAATACGAAATTCTCAATTCAATAGATTTTTTAAAAAGTAACAACGACGCCAAGAACGGCGTCTATAAAAAGGAAAACTCAAAGGGAATTTGTTCCGTTTTCGTCAAATTTGGAGAGGCGTTTAACAGCATACAGTGTTTCATGTTATTGTTGCTGAAGGCATTGAATAATACCTGGATAGAATCATCAGGGTTAGCAAACAGGAACTCTCCTCCTTTGAAATCACCATTCAGATACAGCAGAGCACTAAAAAGAAAAAAGACAACTTTAGTAAATTGCCACTAAGAATCATGTACATTTTAAATGTAATGTCAGACGTAGTTAGCGTTTAGATGCAAACTTTTATCCTACATATTTAATGTAATTTTTAAATGTAACTAACACTACACGACCCCATAAGCTTTAAGCTTTAAATTTAATTTATCGTGTATAAATAAAGGTATATCTATCTATCTTACTTATATCTTTAAAACACCAGCGCGTTCGTTTACACAGGCCTCCCTTATACAAATGACAAAACTTGAATCAGGTGCTATGATCAGAGGCCGTTTTCTTTAATTTTTTCAGCAAACGTAAGGCCAGAAATGCATAGGCGTACGGGCACACTCGGACTTGGGGGGGGCGGTGATCTTCTTGCCCGAAAAATTCACACAATGCCCGAATGTGAAAGCGTGGGAATTTGGATATAAACAAAAAGGTTCACAATTTACACGTCTACTGAAACTGCTATAGTAATGCCTCCAAAACCAGTTGTTTATAAACCTCGCATACTCTATGAAGCCTATTGACAAGTCAGCTCATTTCGATTAAATTAAAAAAGTAATTAAAAGAAAAAGTTTTTCCTTCCGTGGCGCTGTCCGAAAGTGTTAATAATTCTGTCCATACTGTTTACAATAACTTGATTTCCATAACAGCGCTCAATGCACACGATGGCGAGGTTATTTAGCCTATTTTGCCCCATCGTGCTCCTGAGGTAGGTCTTCAAGCGTCGGAGTCCGCTGAATGAGCGCTCCGCTGAGCAGGACGTTGCCGGGATGACGGCCAGAATGGACGCGACCTTTGAAAACTCTGGGGTCATTTCATAAAGGCTGTTTTTTCTCAACACTTCGATGACTTCTGCTGGTGTTTTAATTGATTTCTCCACGTGTGCTGCCTTAAACTGACAGAAGAGGCGTTGGTCTGCCTGGAGTAGCTCCCTGTCGAGGTTGTAGTGCCTGGCAACCCGATCGAGGCTAGCACTGGTTGGCGAATCACTTAGAGTGATGTCACCTAATGCGCAAAGAACATCTTGATCATTGCCACTGAATCGAGTTTCGATTTCGGCCAGTACCTTATCCAGGGAGGTGTAAAAAGTGTTCACACGATGGTAGTCCTCTGGTTTTGATGGCGGAGCCGCTGCATTGACGTTTTGCATAGTTTCCCCGACCAAAGCTTGTAAGCGAGTTGAGGGTTGGCGTCGCGGCACACGAGCATCGCGGAATGAAAACTCCGAGTCAGAAATCCACGATTTCATCTTATTACCGATGCATTCACACAGTTTCCACACTAAGGTGAAACTCTCCTCATTTCGGCAGCTTCGTAGAGTCGCCAAAGTCAAATTGGCATTCCGCCTCGCCGAGATAACATCCACAGTTTTTCCCTGAAGATAAGCACTCAGGCTGCTTGTATTAGATAAAATAATCTTCAAAACACACAGACCGAGGACGAACTGGAAATCACACATTCCATGCAGAAGCGAGCGACTTTCCGAGTATGTCTTAGCGTCCTTGTCGGTGGATAATACTAACAATGCCTTCACTATTCGCTCGAGCTGCTGGTCGACGGATTTCACCGCTTCCCACCGACATGCCCATCTTGTTACACTTTGAGACTTCAATGTCTTAAGCAGACTACCTTCTTCAGTCTCAATGTCTCCAAACAAAGCGTGTCGCTTTGGACTAGCCTCTAGAAAATTGTACAGGCTCTGAATTGTGCCCAGAGTATTTCGCAATGGTTCCACTGTTGTCATGGTGTCTTGCAGTGCCAGATTTAACAAATGACCATAGCAGTGTACATAGATTGCGAGGGGGGAGCATTCTTTCATTCGTGCACTAAGTCCCTTATTAACACCACTCATGTTACTTGCTCCGTCAAAGCACTCGCCGACGATATTCTGGAGATCTAACTGCAGGTTGTTGATAACTGTTTTCACTAGTTCGTAAAGAGTTGCACCGTCTGTTGTTTTTGTGGCACGAAAACCAACAAATGCTTCCTTCTTGCTACCATTTGCTATGTAGCTGAAGCAAAAAGACACTTGCTCGGCTCGGCTTATATCGGACGTTTCATCAATAATGATCCCATACCAACCGCTATCTTTCACATCCTTACAGATAAGCTCAATTATGAGGTCAGCAAAAATTTCAAGCAGCTCATTCTGGATGGATGGCGAGGTCCACTGAGCGTGGTTTTGTAACTGAGTGTTCAATGTCTCTTCCAGCCAAGGAATGTCTTTACACCGAAGGTGCAAAAGCTCTAGAAAATTACCCCTGTTGACATCTGATCTTTGTCCGAGGTTAGATCGATTTTCTTCGTGACCTCTTTGAGCGATGTTTTGTTGGGCAGTGTAAAAAAGACAGAGAGTGCGCGTCACTTTGGTGGTGTTTTGTAAGGCGCTCAGGTTTCTTCCAATTGGAAAACGTGAAAGCGTTATCCTTTAAAAACGTCGAACAAGCATAGCAAGTTGCAACCTTTCCATTTACTGAGTAATTTAACCAAGGATATTGCTTGAACCACTTTGGCTGGAAATTTCTAGTGAATGTCTCGGTCCCAAATCTTTGCGGGTTATATTCGCGGAGAACCGGTTGCTGCGGCCCCTCACTTGTGACCAGCCCTGATTCACGTACTGCGTTGTCATCTCTTGGTAACGGCACAGTCATCTCCACTTCAGGCTCCATCGGTACTTCTACTGTTTCAGGCGAGGATGGTTGAGGCTCTTCAGTTCCTTCCTGAGAAGAGACATGTTCATCTTGGTCATCCTGCAGTTCCATAACCACCGACGCAGGCGAGATTTCAACTCTTTCAATGCCATCAGTTTGTACATTCGAACAGGAACTAGTGTTAGCTTGGTCATGCGCGTCAGCCTGGTTGTCCGATCTGAAAAGCTTCTGTGACGGCCGTGACTCCGCGGGAGCTCTTGGTGAAAAAAGCAAGCTGACTCTGATTACGCTCACGTACCATCGTGAAAGCAACTTTCTTTCCTTTGTGCACAGTTCTGGAATGATTATCTTTATAATCGGAATCGAGTTCCTTCTTACATACACCACAAATAACGCGCTGGCGATAAAGGCGTTTTCTTTTTCCTCTTTCAGCCTCTTGATCCGTCATAATTCAAGTTTCACTTCTACCTTTTGATTTCCAGTCTGAAAATGGGACGTTGAATAGAGTACTTACGGTATCCGTTTACGTTCTGAATAAATCGCTTAATCGCTTTAAATTATAGAGTGAAGCATCGGATTTCGAGCGTGACAAAAAGACCGTAACGCATAGCATAATAAAACTAAGTTGCGGAGCATAATGCATTGTGATGTTTTTATACGTACTGAGTAATGTTTATTAAAAATTCAAGATTATAAGTTTTCATTCAAGGATTTTTTTCTTAAATTGTTTCATGTATTTTTAATACAAATCGCACGGGACTGTACACGATAACACTAAGATGAAACACACGGTCCTTTTGCACACGTGGTCGGCATTTTGCTATCATGATGGATCAATTATGCATCGGTCTAAAAATATACAAGCTTTCACTGAATGAGAAATTTCGCCTTTAAACACGCCGAAGGGCACCCTGCCAAAATTCTAAAAAATATGCCGTTTTGGCGAAATTGTCATAAGCGTTTCTTCTTATCTAAAATTAACTGCAACGCGCTCACATTGTTGCTTTTAATCTGCATTCACGCAAATTTGGAGAGTTCTTCCAAAACTTTTCACCTAAGATGAACGCGTTTAATTAAGACTACACCAGAGGAAAAAGATAAAAACAGTCGGGCAAAGATCCGAAGAGCTAGCCTGCATTTTTGGCACATATTTATCTCAGGCTTGGTACAAGCCGACAAAATGCCTTGACTTCAAATAATTATTATTTATCTTTCGCCTTGTCGACCGCTTGACCCTAAGACACTTTCTTCTTGATCTTGAACTTGAACTCCTTTCTTGATCTTAAACTTGAACTGTTTTTCTTCTTCCACAACGTCAACTTTGACTCCACGAAGGCCTCGACAGAAACTAAACTTCATGTGAGCAGCACACGATTCACAAAGCGTACGCCGGTACGCGTTCTCCCGCCTTAGTGAATTGGCGCGAATGTTTGGCGCGAACTGCAGCAAATGCCAGGCTGCTAGCGATTGGCAGATCGGCAGCAAAGCCATTTAAACGTTTTAAGATTGACCGTTTTGTCGTGTTGTAGAAGCCGGACCCAATAAATAACTACATATTTTAATTAATGTATAAAATAAGTAAATTAAGTTAAATATAAATAATTTTTATCTCAAGTGCTTTTGCCCGAGTTGCTTGCGTTTTGCCCGAAAATTTTCGCAACTGGGGGGGCTGCAGCCCCCCCCCCCCCCCCCCCGGCCCGTACGCCTATGCAGAAATGTAACGTGACACTGAAACACCTAGTCCACCTTCTCTCCACCCAGGTGTATAAAGGCTACCGGAGAATACAATGCTACAGGATAACCCTTGGAACCCTGTGATGGACTAGCATCGCATCCAGGAGAGAGTAGGAATCCTCTCATCCTATTAACGAGGATAAGCACCGATCAGTGCGTCTTTAATAATTACATCTTGTTATTAACAGGTTGAAAGTCCCGACAATAAATAGAAACCTTACACTGCATAAGGCAGTCTCTTTTGGGTGTCGGTAAAACGCCGACTCGGGGTCGGGGTCAATTTTTTATTTTTTTTTTAAAAAAAAACTTCACCGATTCAGAAAAGAAAATTACAAAGTTTATATTAGCGTGTGGGGCATTTCGAGTCGAAAAAAGCATTTCCTTCACAAATTCGCCACAAACCTTGATCCTTAGAAGTTCAAAAGTATAAAAGAAGACATTTGTGGTCTCACAGGCGACAGGTGAAATTCTCTAACAGCTTGGCGGATAGAATTTGCTGCCGACTTCTTTCTGAGCGCTATCTCTTCGCCAACACAGCATGAACTTTTTCAGGTTTAAATCAAATTGTACATGCGTCTGTGCAGCAAGAGAAAATTAATTCAGGTTTATACCGTTAAAATAAAGCCGCCTTTCGTATCCAAAAACATATTTATAAGGAAGCAGAATTGTTTTGTTTAGACAGCGAAGCTCGCATTAACATGTCTCGCAATCTTTAAGTTTCTAAATTCTGTTATTGTTTTAAATATAAGTGGAGGTATCTAGCCATTTCTCCAATTTGCGTGACCGAAATGCGGAAAGACATTTTAATTGAGGTTATGCTGACGAGAAAGTATCACACCCGCTTTCAGTGTTAGGTGCATAGCGGACCGAACACGGATCGAAGTCCGCCAATTACAGCCCACCAGAATGACCTTTTGACCTTGTGGGTGAAACCAACAAGGGTATCCATCGGTGTTGAAAGATGATGTCGAAAGACGCACGTAGAAAGATAGCTATGCACGTAACATTAAAAGCGGGTGTAAAATATTCGATTACAGAGAAGTAAACAACATCTTATCGCTAAACTGTATGTAAAAGTAAAATTTCACCTCTCGCCTGTTAGACCTTAACTAAAATGCTTCTCTTATACTCTTGAACTTATAAGGATCAAGATTTGTGCCGAATTTGTGAAGAAAATGCTTTTTTTTTTCGACTCGAAATGACCCACACGCTAATATAAACTTTGTATTTTTTTCTGTGAATTTTTCAGTGAATCAGAAAATTAAAAAAAAAAAATTAAAAAAATTGACCCCGCCCCGGCCCCGGCCCCGACCCCGAGTCGGCGTTTTACCGACACCCAAAAAAAATTAAAAAATTGACCCCGACCCCGACCCGGCGTTTTACCGACACCCCTTTTTGCTCTAAAATCTACGGGGACAAACGCGAAAATAGCGAGCGAGTAAGTGTGACTCGACGCTCATATATCGCACTTGCTCGTTATTTTGGTGATAGTCCTTACGCAAAACAGAAACTGCTCGCAATTTATGGAAACCTTGAACTCATATCCTAATCACGAAATAGTCTGACATACCTGTAGTCTCTCCACGTGTAAGCTGGTGATTTTTTGCGGCAAGAGCCCAGTCCATCGACGTTCATTATACAGTTGTCCGCGTGAATAGGGTGGCTTAAGTGGAAGCCTGGATCGGGTCCATTGGGATCTGAAAAAGAATAAATTACATTGGTAAGATAATCAAAGTCTCTTCGAGATATCGACGTTTTTGCATGAAGTATGAGTCGAAGGTTTATCCTGTGCATTGTTCTTCGAACTTATCATTACAGTTTCTTTGTAGTTTAGTTTAACAATTTCCTATCTTCGCGGAGGAAATGCAGCCATATAATTTTGTCAAAAATGGCTCGTCCGCGCCGGGTATTTATACACATATTCCTTAACATTACACAAATAAACAGTGCAAATTTCACCGAGATCTGACAATTCTATACTTTAAAATTGCAAGGACCTTTCGTGGCAGTCGATTACGGCAGCGAAATTAGCCAATTATTGCGACGCCATATCTGAATTGTTATAGGTAGACCGCTGTTCAATGTGTTCAAGGCCGTATCGTTACGATTGCTCCACGAAAAAGCACGAAAAAAAAATACGGATATTTCCGACTACTGTCGGAGAAAACATTGCGCATATATATCAAGACTCAGGATTAAACAAAAGCCATATATACAGTGAATGCTTTCGAATTATATTTGAAGATGAAATACGAAAGAATTTTGCTGTCTTTGACTGAAATTCCACTCGAACTGCGTAAATACGATCGCATGTTGTAAAGCCGATTCATGCAACATTTCTGTCAACGCGAGGTCTCGTCCCTAACGACCTAGGCTGATGTAGCGACCAAATTTGGCTTAATTTTTAACCGCTCCTAAGTTAAAAGAAGCCCCCATCTCTTGCATTTGCTTTAACTTCAATAATATCTTTGAAAAGAGCGAGTTTTTTGGTATGGTTTATTTTTGACGTTTGTAATTTTTAAACGATGTAAGTGCTAGTGATTATTTATTCGTGTTTTAGTTACGCAATCCATTGTTTGTGCGACGCTTTTAATAGATCGCCTTTCAGACACACGTGCGTTGAGATAAGAAAAATGACATGTCACTTTTAAAATTGTTATATAACGTTTGTAAATGTGACAAGTCACGTTTTTTCCATGAGATCGCAAGTGATCACCCACAGCGGAAAGTAATCCCTTGAGAAATTAAAACAGTCCCTTGAGAAATTAAAAAAGTCCCTTGAGATTTTACAAATATGTGGTTCCAAATTTTGACCACATAACCCCTATTCTACGTTTTTAGCTTGTAAACAAGCAAAAACGTCGAAAAAAGGTGACAGCGTCTTAAAATCGACATCACTCCATATTGAACAGATCTGTTATATCGCACATTCTCGGATTATCTTTTTCTGTTGTTTTCACCCTGCTTGACTAATATTATTAAAACATCAAGTATAGAGCGGTTATCACTTGCGTGTCGAAAGTATTCACATTTACTTTGGTTTTGCATTACTATGTTTTGTCATTAGTTTAGAAAGCTTGCGCCACTTTCTCAACCAATCAGAAGTAAAAAACCAATCGTGACTCGCTCACACAAGTTTTCCGGCGCTTCGCGCCAGCTATGTGTACTTGCTTTCAAGTTTGATTGGTTCAATGGATTGTCTGTGTTCTTTGTGAGTAGCTAAAGTGATAACTTTGGCTTTGGTTTTACGACACTCATTTGAAAACCGCTCTATCTTGTCGTTAACGACAAGGGAGGAAAAGGAGAGAGAGCCTAGGATCGAGGTTGATAAAATGTACGTGCCACAGTTTGCTCTTTAATTGGCCAAAAAGCTAGAAAATCAGTAAAAAGACGTCAAACATAATCAAGTCTTAGCGAGTATAAATGTAGGTGCTTTTCACGTGAGCTTGAGTAAGAAAAAATCAAAGGAAGGTTTTGCTTTAACGCTCCATCCTTACCAATGATCGAGGTTCTACAGACCAAGTGAGAATAGGAAAAGTACAGCGGTGTCTCCAGCTGAAAGTAGTCCTCGGTAAACTGCCGAACTTTATCACTCAAGTTGAAGTACAGCTCCACTTCTTCTATTGGTACTTTCTTGTTAAGAGCCGCCTGTTGACGAAATCAAAGACAACAGTCGGTTTTATAACAGTCCCGGGTGGGTTCCTGTCAAAACGAGGCCCAGGGAACTTGGGCAATAGTTATTGAGGGTCCTGAAGGGGGGGTACAAAATCCCATTTCCCAGCCCAAATTTTGCCCAAATCCCATTTCCCAGCCTATTTTTTGTCCAAATCCCATTCCCAGTAGTAAAATTCCCAGTGTATGGAAAACCGGGCTTAACCGTAATATATTTGTTTTGATTGTCCTAAATGTAGTCCACTCCGTGAACTCTCCCTTCGGTGAACCCAGGCACAGACGTCGTTGAGCGAGACCAGAAATATTGACCTGCATACGCATTCTCAGAAATCTGTCAGCCCCACCCCTCTCCCACCCCCCCCCCCAAAAAAAGGGGGGAAGCTGAAGAAACCAAACCATAATCGACAGCACCTTTGGAAACGCACGCACAGATGTTAAATTCAAAAATTTAGTACTTGTGGGTTTAACACCTATTCATTACGGCTTTAGACAAAGGTTACGACAACTTTTCTTGCAGATGTCGCGCTAATTTGTTGCGTAGTTGAATTTTTCATTTTAGCGAACTATTTTTACCCTAGCGCACACGTTGCATGTATGAAACGCCACACGTCTCTGTGGTTTTTCATTGGTTTGTTTTAAGCATGCACATGCAAGTTATCCTAGACTGTCCCTTCTCGCACCTGGGTCGCAGAAGGAGTAGTTCAGCGAATGGACTATCCAACTTTTTAAGAAATTACGGGCAACTTTTTGGGAAATCTCGAGCAACTTGTGGAAAGCCCTATTTGTGCCCATGCTCAGTCATAGCAGTTCCGCTGAGTAAACTTAATCACTTACACGAAAATTGATCGACACTTGATGGACACTCGTGCGGTGTAGTGGTTTCGTTTCAGAGTTAATTTTCAGCTATTTAACTATTCTATGCCGGACTTTAAGAATATTATAGAGCGTAAAATATGCAGGTTTAGTCATGTACTGACATGCTTCCCATTCCCATTTTTTGTTTCCGAATCCCAGCCCCAGTTACCTAAATCCCATTTTCCCAGTGAAAATAAACGCAAATCCCAGTCAAAATAGGCAAATCCCAGCTCCCATTTTACCCCTTCAGGACCCTCGTTATTGGATGTGGAAGCAAGTGGAAATAGTTCAGCAGTCTTCGAGAATAGACCCTTTGCTGCTAGGGGAAAGTGGCTTCTTTCTGATTATAAAATTTATATTACGGTCTGTGACTTAATTGTAAGATCACGTTGAAATTAGCAAAAGGCCAATGCGAGGTCCCTGGCATTTAAAGGAAATGTTACACAAGGCAATTTTCCTCGCAACTCGCAACGTAAGGTCGAGATCAAATTTGCACGCAAGTCAACGTAAGTTGTTTACCGTTCGGCCACTCAACGCAAGTCAACGCACGTTTTGCTGTTCACTTCAAGTACTGAATTGCAGCGCGCGCAGAAGCATTAAAATGGCTTTTATTCACAACTTGCGTGAACTTGCGAGTAAACTTGCGAGTCCGTTTGGCCACCCTATGCAAGTTTGTACGCAAGTTCAACTTGCGACTACTTGCGTCCACTTGCGTTACCGTTTGGCCACGATGATGACTGAAAAATATTGCAAGTTGAAGATGGGGTTTTCTGCAACTTACGATGTGCCCGCTAAAATCTCTTGAAATCTCGCTCTAGCTAAGGACAATACAATACAATACAATACTTTAATTTGACACTCCCCTTACGGGGCTTTTCAGTGACAATAAATTACAATAGAAATAACAATTTTAAAATTACTTCACAACACAATGATTGTAATGAATGGCAGTTTACTAAATACTAACGCATTAATTATTGTTACAAGCGTATCACGCTTAAACACATGTTTTACACGACTAATTTGAGCTAAACTAGACATACACGATGAAACTGTTTTCGAAATATGGTCGTCGAAAGTAATATTCGGGTCAAAGTTGAATGGACGCGTACCACCTGGTATCTGTGGTCTAGATAGCTATGGAACCACGCGAGGGAAGAATTTGAGATGCCAACATCTTGTAGTTTTAAGAGAAGGATGTTATGATTTAAACTGTCAAAAGCCTTACTCATATCTAACAGAACCATGGCTGACAATTCCTTTTTATCAAGGACGCGCTCTGATTGTCTCATTTTAACAAAATTGCATTGCAGGTTGCAATTGACATGTCACATGCAGCAACTTGTCTCGCAACGCTGCGAAAAATAGAGGAAGGTTCTAGTTTTTTCTGCAATTTTGCAACATTTTGTTGTATAGCGGGTTGCCAAACTTAGGGTGTTACACGTGAATTTTATTTTTTTGGCAACTGACAATGTAACTTTTGTTGTGTAACAAGTTGCAAGGAAACTTGTCTCATAAAACACGACCTTTAAGAGGAAATTTTACAGTAGTTTGAAGCTTTCAAATATTAAACCATTTGTTTGGAAAATATGACTGGAAAGCAAGAGAATTCTTGATACATTGGAGCCTGGAAGGTTTAATAAATATCTAAGAGCAAACATAGTATTCCTCTATCTATGCATACCTCTGAAGCAGTCAATATGGTGACGCCGGAAAACAGTTCTTTCTCAGTAAAAGAAAATGGCTTGTCCTTCTCATTCCTGTTGTCATATCCATCTCCAAGTTTGGCTGTCTTCTGGAACAAATCAAACAGATCAAGACCCAAATGTATAGCATGACATGACCCTCGCTGATAAAACTCCACGAAAAAACGTTTCACGGCAGAATTTGCGAATGATCCATAAATTTCAGTCACATGATGCTTAATGATGAACTGGAATTAATTACAGGACTATAAGTTCAGGATATGCAATCGCTAAATAAATTATCATAATTACTATCCTTCCCAGGAGACCATGGTACCCGTGATAGTTCAACTACCTCGTCTTTGGGGCGCAATAAAGGTTGATCACGTGCCACAGGGCAATGTTCCACGTGATGCATACAGGCATTCAAGCCGCCAGTTGGGTTTGTTCATGATCGATTACTTTGAAGATGGCAAACGAAATATAGTCGATCATAGTCTACTGGGAATGGATTGTACACTGACAAAAATTCCACATACCCTGATACATTATTACACATATGCATGAAAATGACACAAACATGAAGCTTAAACATTAAGACCCACTGTCCAACAGGGGGGGGGGGGAGGGGTTCCCCGGGAAGGCCAACTAACAATCAATCAACGTCAATCAAAGCCAGGCAGACAAGTGCATGAAACAAATTATTAGCTTGCATTTTTACATTGTTTCACTTTGTCAAACTGACATTGGATTCAACTCTTTTATCAAAATTAAAAATACATCGACCAATACGTTTTAAATAGTTTTAATTTACATATTGTTCAGGCCATAAGAGAAAAATAAGGAAACGCTTCACAATTACAAATGTAGAATGTTTTAGGTTTTAAAGTGGAGATAATTTATTTTATATAAAATTAATTATAGTATTAATTTGCAGAAGCTTAGCATCCAAAAGTAAATCAGATGGTGTCAAAGATAGGAGGAACACGTCCCTTTAACAATATGTCTTCATGTTTAAATACAAATACTTGCATTTAGCAACTGCATATCATGAACTTAAAACAAAAAATTAAGCCTTTTTACAGTCTGACTGCAACTGATTTTACAATGCAAAGTCTATTAATTACAACACTGTGCCATTTTTGAGACACAGGGCCCTTGACCTTTAGCCATTTTTTGCTTATTATTCAGTATTAGGAATCAAACCTTACCAAACAAATAAATTGTATAAACAAAAATAAATGAAATCAGTTTTAAATTTAAGTTATTTCTTCAACTTTTACAGTGTATCAATGCCTTAATTGTTTTACCATTTAGGAGGGTCATGTCTTTATTCTTTAATGTATTTATCTTATTACAAGCTGGCAACATTCAATTGAGTTAATGATTGCACTTCATGCTATTATAGATGGAAAATACTGGCCGTTTGTTAACCTGAGTATAATTAGACATATTTTCCCAGGTTCAGTTCATTCTGTGGGAGAGATGACTGAAATTTGACCGAAAAAATCCATACCTTTGATGTAACTCTACAGAATGCAAAGTTCTAGAGTTTTTCAACCTCCCCCCCCCCCCCCCACACCCCCAACCCACAGATTTGTTTGGTTTGAAGACCCCTTCCAGCTCAGCCTTATACTTTCCTTTATATTTCCTGGAACTTCACAATATTGGTTTTTGCTTAGTTTAATGAAGTTTCACATGAGAAGTATTATGACTGGGATGGGGATGCCTGTCAACTAGTTTAGGGGTGTAAACTTTTGGAATTTGGTCTTAATAGGGTGGTAGCCACCAAGGTCCCGTTTAGGGTTGTACATGAAGAAATAAAAAAAAAAATACTGCCACGCACTAAAAATGGTCTTATTTAGGGGGTCGAAAAAGCTTGAGCCACGCCCAGATTGGTCTCCTTTAGGGTTTTCATTCAAATTTTCTGATGAGTATCGCCATCCCTTTCATAAGAAGGTCCCCCTCCCCTGTACATCTCTGGCACAACTCTGTAGAGCTCACTGATCATCAGAATGGAATTTTTCAGGTCTTATTTCATCAATGTCTTTCACGTGAAGAGCTTTTTTAATTGTGACTAGAAGGGACAATCAAACTATGGGACGCTGCAAGTTCAAGACGGCACATTTGTGCTTAAAATAGACTGTCAAAAGCCAATCAGTTCTTATATTATAATATAGGTATTAACTTTGTAAGCACTTTCACTACAATCAAGTGGAAGTTGCCAGCTTGTCATTGACTGATTATCACCGCTTACGATTAAAACTTAAATGCTGGCAGCAGTCTGTGTGGACACTACAGCAAAACAAATTATAAACACAATCAAGGTTAAAGTCAACATTGTTAACTCCTGCAAAGCAAATACATGTTAAAAAAAATTACCAAAAAAAGCAAAACAAACTTTTTCCCAAAAAAATTACACAAATCAACATGCTGGCTGTCATGATTATTTTTATTTACAGCTAGCCTTATTTAATTTCATTGGAATTATTATTTCTGTGGTGTGTTCATTTAAGGTGTGTGCTGGATATGGGATGGGGTCCACCACGGTACCATAGCAATTTTACCTTGATAATTTTCATATCACAAAATAGAGATTAGAATCAACTGGATGGCCACCAGCAAACTTTTAAGATCAGTTTTTGAACAGTTTTAGGTAATGATTTTTTATGCAATGTTTCCACTGCCTACATGAACTTGAGTGCAAATTTAACAAATAGATTCCATTCCGTCAAAATGTGGTTTGAACAGAGAAGTGGCCCACGAGGCGCTAGCCGAGTGGGTCACTGATGTTCATACCACATTTTGACGTCTTCTGTGATCTATAACTGAACAGACCCACGGCAAAATGGAATCTATTTGTTTTATATAATAACACAAGACTTCAGTACACTTCAGTGTGAGCAATGTCGCCGTAAAGATGAGCTAAGTTGTTTTGATTTAACTATCAAGTTTTCGTTAACACGAAGCACTGTTATAATCCGATTAATTAAATAAACAGAAAAATGGTCAATTGAAAGTCAATGAAAAAACAAACCTTTATTCCGATTTGGAAAGTTGTTCAAATCTGTAAACATAACCGAAGCGTTCAACCGCAATTCGTTTGTTTCCCGTGGCGTTGTCCAATTGCACAACATCGGTCAAACTTTCATACAGATTTCGGATAATTTCTCGAATAATTCACTGTCTTCTTCAAGCTTGTTTCGCCCAGTTAAATGCTTCGAAAGGTGAACGATGCTTGGCGTATTGTTTCTCACTGAAGATTTGTAATTAAGCTTAGCTTTTTTGCTTTGTTGTGGCCCCGCAAGTTTGAAAAACTTTGCAGACAACTCTGATTTGGACTATGAACTCTGATCACGCGCGCGAGTCACACCACCACGTGACGTCATTCATGTGTCTGTACTCTGACTAATAGATCATAAGTAAGAACCAATCAAAATGTGGGTAGAATTCAGGTTATTATATAAAACGGTTCTTACATGCTACCAATAAATGGTATCCTAATGGCATAAAGGGAAGCTTGCATATTGATTCATGTAATTATATTAAGCAGCTAAAACAAACTGCATACCTCAGCAAGTTTTATCAACATCTTACACTCCTCCTCTGTTGCCATTCCTTCAACAGCAACCCTCAATGTACCGTTCAAGTCTTTCTCTGTCATCAAAATCTTTGATCCCTATTAAAATGGACACCTTGTCAATTACATATATGGACAGACAGTCAGAGCAGTGGTGGTGAGCATAAGACCACACAGTGCAATTTAAATAGATTGTTATAGTACTTATAGAGAGTGGAACCTCACCCTACGATCACCCTTTTATGTGACCACCTCATTATCACAGCCATTTCTTTACAACCTCAGTCATTAATACCACTTTAACAACCACCTTTTAAAGTTCCTGAGCCTCAATTTATCCCTGGGCCAGTGGTATGACCCCTTGAAACATCCAGTGAGATAAGCACGAAAAGCAAAATAATATACAAAGGTGCCTAAACTGAATGCCTTTCCTGTGTTCACTTGCAAGCAGGAGTTCGGACGGGGACATCTGTCATACACAATGTATCAGATCATTTGAAAGGAAATTATCCTGCAGTGCTAGTCTTACCACACTTTTATGGCCTTACAGCTGTTGTCAGGATATATAATAGGGTTCCAGTAATGAAATGGCAATAAGCATCACAAAACTAGCCAAATCAATTGACACACTTTTGCTTATTAAATTACCTTGTATCTTTCAAAATTAACAACATCTTGTGGATTTTCCACTGGTGGTTCATTCTTGAGAGGTCCCAGGCCCCAGAGTTTCTCCACAGTGTAGTCATCCTCACCTTCCACCAGGTCCTAAAAACAAAACAAAAACTCTACATGACTTTTATATACACAGTGAGCCTCAGTCTCACTTGGCCTGTCTATTCGCAGACTTACTGTCGATTGCATCTACCTGTGAACGCACGCACTGAAAACATGTTTTCAAATGATGTCAAACGTCAGCGTTTCAGGTGTCAAACTTTGAAGATTAGCAGTTCGTAACGGCAACTTTCGCGCCGAAAATTCAACACATTCCGGTTTCGAAATGGCGGAAAGATTAGATATAGAAACTTCTTCTGAGAAACTGATGCTGATCTGTGTCGATATGCATACACAGGTTCACTTGAATCATTTCTAGTGTAAAGTTTCGCCCGTACTCAGTGTTTATGGTGAGTATTTTGAGTGCAAAAGTTCGCGTTTCAATCGGCTAAACTTCACAGTTTGACGCCTGAAACGCTGACGTTTGACGTCATTTGAAAACATGTTTTCAGCGCGTGCGTTCACAGGTAGATGCAATCGACAGTATAGAATCCACCCTCCTGCTAGTGGGTATTTGAGGACAAGAGTGATAATGCACCTATGCCTGGCCTCGCCCCCAGGGGCCTAACATTGATGGGTGTAGAAGTGTCCGCTTTGGAGAGATGTCCTCATACAGTACGGCGGAGGGTGGGGTCTCAAAAAAGTTATAGAGGAAGGCTCTGCTCTAAGGACCACACCCTTACCCTTTATTTATACTTTTTAGGACAGCTTAGCTTTATTTGTGGAGCAGTTCCTTGCAACTTTTGTCAAATTTTTTGTTTTTGTTTTCAGAGCCTTTATGATTCAGCATTTTTTTTATTTCTTGCTTGGTTGAAGAAGCGAAATGACGAGCCATGTTTTTACTTTGCTGTGTGCAAGATGCCACTCACCACACGTGAACTTGAAATTGCTCTGGAAATCATGGATTGCCCGCACAACCTACAAATTATTTACTGATCGGTGAATAATTTGTTCACTCCCAGAATTAGCCATAGTCTCTTAGCCAATGAGAAGACAGATAGTGACTACAATGTTAAATAAATCTGATAATCATCTATCTTACCTCAATGTTAACTTCTTGCTCAACTGGGTCGTCACTTTTTCCGTCGTCAAACCATACATCACTGTCATCAAAATCTGCCTCTTCCATGTAAACATTCGCCATCTGCAGCAGCTTTCTTTCTATTGTTGTTTCCTTGAAATACCGAATTGCAGCCTGAAATTGAACAGTCAATCCAACAGAAAAATTGCATTTCTTATGCTAATCCTTACCCTTGCTAATGATAAATTATTTTATATACACATGAAGCCTATACATGTGTATTTTCCGGCAGATGGCTTTTGTGGAAAAAAGGCACAAAAATCTTAAAGTTTGTAAAATCGTAACTGCATGCATTTTTGGACATAAGTGTCAATAAGTTAACATGAGTTTATTAACCCTTTACCCCCTAAAGTGAATGGTCTTTATTCGTAAATTAAAAAAAAATATTAACCTGATATCCATATACATGTATGATACACCATTTGAAAGTTCTTGATCAGAAAATTTCATAAACCACTTGAACAAATAAGAAGAAAGATACAGTTTTGAAAAAAGTTGGTTGAAATATCAAAAAGAAAAATATTTGAAATATTGTTTCTGTCTGTATATAGTAGGTATACCCCTAAACTATAGACCTATAATATTGTGCAGCTCTCAGTTTACTGGTAAATTTCAGTAATGTTGCATGTCACTTATGTGTCAGGCAAAAAAGTTGCAAAAGTTATAGGGGTGGTCAATCATGTTACAAATAGGGGAAAGGTACAATGTTTATGCTTTCAATATGCAGATCTTTTGAAGACAAGTGTGGTGTCAAAAATTCAAATAAATTGGACAAATATTGACCAAGTTATGGCTCTATGTGCCAATTGACACTCTTAGGGGTTATATTAAGGGTTAATGGATGCAGTTAATTTCTATATAATTCACCTTTCTAGCTGTTATTTTAATGGTTTGATGCCCCAGCTCCTGTTTAAAGTATCTCAAGTTGTCAATCATTGTGTCGTCATCAGGATCTAACAGTAGATAAGTTGCAGCACATCCAGCTGCTTCCCATAACTTCCCCACTGCCAGTTGTGATCAAGAGAAAAATTAAGTTATTTCATTTGTATCAACAGGAAAATTTATTTATATAATTATGTTTATTAGTGAACTGGACTCACTATGCTCAGGTATGTGCACTTTGCTCATTGCTTATTGATTTTGATTCAGTGCATGCCTTTTTATGCCTATTTGTTGTGTAATTGGCACACGATCATGTGGGTGTCCATTTACGCCTGTTCAATTACAACTTTTTTTCAGTAATTGGATGCCTGTTATCCATGTACCTATTATTTCTGCCACTCAAAGATAAAATTCACATCTTCTCGCCAAAGAGAAATATCCTCTATTTCTCTCAAGAGGTTCTTAAAGACTTCCCTCCCTTCTTTTCCTTCCTTCTTCAAATTTGATATATTACAGAGCGTTTCACAAAACTTTTGACAAACGGTTTGCGAAATTCGTTTGAAATTTCCGAAGTTCGCTGCGAACTTGGGAATTTCATTACGTAGTTGTCAATCAAATCGCGAACTTCGAAACGAAGTTGCGAATTTCACGTGCGACGAAGTTGCAAGTTGCGAAGTTCGAATTGCTTTCAACGAGATAGTTCCAAGTCTTCCGTCTATTTTCGATTGTAATGGCAGACTTGCCAAATTGTATTGCTGTGTTTAGGGCCAAAAAGGACGAAAGACATAGCAGCTATAATGCTTGAATTACTCTCAGCGATTGGAATTATTTACAAGTAGACTTCAGCTGAAACGTCTCACTTCGGATCAAGTCAATATGATGTTTTCAAAGAAACTAAGCTTACCTTTCGATGCAAAACACTCGCTGATGTATCAAGTTGATTTGCTGCAGGAAGAATCACTGCTCCCAATTAATTCGAGGTATTAAAGAGTGCAGAGCGAAGAAATATTTGTGAAACTAAAACCAGTGGAGAACTGCAGTCGAAGGTGGAAATGCGCAAGGTAAGTTGTTTACGTATTTTTACCACCGAGAAGTTTCGTTCGTTTTTTACTTCAGTCTATGACAATTAATTTTCTTTCTATTGTGGCATTTCAATCGAAAATAGACAGAAGACGTACTTGAAAGCAACTCGAACTTCTCATCTTGCGAACTTAGCTGCACGTGAAATTCGCAACTTCGTTACGAAGTTCGCAATTTTATTGACAACTTCAAAATGAAATTCTCAAGTCCGCGGCGAACTTCAGAAGTTTCAAACAAACTTCGCAAACCGCTTGTCAAAAGTTTTGTGAAACGCTCTGTAAAGATGAACAATTCAGAGCTCTAGTAATTACGCCCATAATTTCAAATGAGCCTCACATAATTATTTTTAATTTTGAAATTATTCACCTGATTTATTACTCCCTGTTTTGTACTCTACTCAATCCTGACCAATGGCTACTGCTAATCATCATATCACAAAGTACATGTATTTCAGCATTTTGTAGATTGTTCCATTACTTGTAATTATAATTGACTTTATAATTTCTTTTATAACTGACCTTTAAAATAAGCCATTTGAAGATAGTTATAATGTCTTGCAAGATAATTCCTCACATAAATCCCCTTAACTTTACGCAGCCTATCTGGGCATTGAGTGCGGCATTCCAAGACATCAACATGAACACCAAACAAGCCAGATCTGCTCAAAATCTTGTTCTTTTCCCGTTCTTCCTCGCACATCATCTTACAGTTTTCATACGCAGTGTAATACTCCTTCAAGGCATCCTCCATTCCTTGAATTGCGTCATTCCACTGTGCCTCTTCATATAGTCTGGCTGCATTAAAATAACTCTCTTGATGAAGTGTAGGCTCAAGAGAATAAATCCCAGCTTCAGCAACCCCAGCCATTTTCTTGTAGACCTTGACATTGTCTGCCATTGTTTGATCTAGTGGTTGAGTTTCAGTGCACGTGTAAGCTGCTCTAGCCGCCTCTATAGTCCTACCTGCCTGTAATGTAAATGAAACATACAGTGTACAATACGCCATTAGGCAAATAGCAAAAAAAGAGGTGTTGAATGGTAAATGCGAGACTTTAAGAAACAGTGAGTCTGATATCATTTCTGCGAGCCTGAGACCTTTTTAGCCTTTCAAAAGAAATCGGGACTCTGAGAAGAAATTCAAGACGACCAGACTCTTGAAATAAGGCTAAAACTCTGCGAGACTCGTCTTTTTTTGTGGGACCATTCACCAACCCTTAAGAACTTTGCAGCTGTTATCAATATTTGTCTAAATGTGAGATAATTCCTTAGTTTTGTTCCGGTTCACCTGCTAATAAATAAACAGTGTGTCACTTCAGAAAATATCCATACTCCAACAGGGATTAGGAAGGAAAACAGGCATTTATGAGCCCATGGCCCCTGTCATTGGAAAGTTATGGGCCATTTATAAAAAGTTTGGGCCATTAGGGTAAATAAAAGGTTACATAATTCTTTATTGCTTTTATTTTACACTGGTTCAAGCAAAGTGTAAATGCAAAGTCACCGATTTTATATAGCTAATAAAAATTACATAATTAAGTACTGCGTAACTTACACAAATGAAATTATAAGGTTTAACGTTATTCCATCAAAACTAACAATATCACTGAGATAAAACTAAAGATTCTGAACTGGAACTGAAATTTTCGCCCCTCAGAACTAGAATGCTTGGAAGATACACTTTGGTCATGAGTCGTTTCACCAGACCTTCGTTTCGTCATTCTTTACAGGATCACGATTCTGCTCAGTTGTGGCGAACTTGGCGTTCGTGGTGAAAAATGTCGACAATTTTTTTCTAAGAGCTGTCCAATTTTAACACTTTTTTGAGAGGCATGTTAACTTTAAACAAATAAGGCCAACAAAGATGCAAATAAATTCAAAGCAGCCTATTAGAATGACGATACAGACGAAAACACGAGTTGAGGATCGATATCTGGGGACAAAAATAAAGCAAACGCAAATGAAAGAGTTGAAAAGAGCGAAGGCCACGTGGTTTTTCACTTGTTTATTCGTGATTAAACTGAAAATTTTACACATTAAAATCCTTTTCACAAAGTAGTGTATATTTTACTAGCTGTTTGGCGGCTTGGGCGCATCACAAGCCCGGTAAGTACTTTTTTAATGCGCCATTTCGTAGCTTTATATGCCATATGCGCATGGCGCACGTCCTTCCTAATCCCTGCTCCTCTCACAAAGGTATTTTTTGGTTTGTACCACCCAAAATGCAGACAAGTCAAGCTTCAAACTTTGCTTTAAATGTTTTGGCTTTTGAGAACTCCCTCCTCATAATTTATTAACCCTATGAAGTGGATACTGTATACTGTATGGATATACTTCAGTCAAACCATAAAGAGTCATGGATAAACATTGATAAACGATTGGTAAAATTGTAAACGATCCTACAGAAACGGCTGGATGTAATATTTTTGTTCAAAATAATACATGACTTCTCCGCTTAAAAAACCACATTAATAGAATAGGTTGAGTTTTTCATGGTTTTGGCTGATTTATACAAGAGACTGATCATAAGTTTGAATGATGGAATGAACTTGGACAACAAAATTTGTCTATGGGTAAAAATGTAGATTTTTTCTAAGCAGAACTTAGGTGTTGTTTGCCCAAGTTCGTCCCAGAAGTAATAATATTTATTCAAATAAAATAAAAATAAAAATAAAAATTATATTTTTAAGAATTTGAAAAGGAGGGAATATGGTTAGCCCTATTTAGGATCCCATTCCATGTTATAAATATCCATCCTCCCTCACCCCCCTCCCCACCCCCAATAGATGAGATTTTCTGAAAGCATTTCTGAGGTGGTAGCCCTACAGGTCGGCATTCTTTGATCTTTCAAAATAATATTTCTGACGGGGTTAGGGAAAAGTTGTTTTTTTTTTCTGAACCTGGGGTATTGAAAAACTGGTTTATTTCTGAAGGGTGGTATAATGTCGGCACTTTGATCTTTTTAAGCGATGACGTCAGGAAATCGCTTATTGTCATCGCAAGACCGACCCGATCTTTTTGTCTGTTTCGGTCGAACAGAAATCAAGTTTAACTTGATAACAAGAAATCGCCGCGTAGAACACAAAAGCAAAATACTCCCGTGCAGTTAGAATGGAACACTACAATGTATAAACGAAAGAGACTAATTACATATGATGGGATCTATTAGAATTAGTAGAAGAAATCTCTAACTCTTATAATAATACGGGCCGCGGTGGGCAAGAGACCATTTTGACCTTTCTCGCAGCTTAAAAGCTAGCTCCCGCGTATCGTATGTCGTTTATCGGAAGTCACACACTACAATATAACGCAATCTACTGTTGTTCAATTGAGCAAATCTACGAAGAAAATGTATTATGAACTTTGCATCCTTGGCCTGTGAATTTATAACTACTGTTAATTCTGTATTTATTTGAATTCCATCATATCCTAACTATGCTATTTAGACATTCACCAACATTGCTTCTTAGGTTTAAAAAATGTACACTGCAATTGGATAACAGTCTTTGTCACGCCCTCAATTATGTTAGACCCTTTGTGAAACGTCATCGCTTCTGCATGCACTGCATGCCGTTTATTTTCTTAGGAGGTAAATATTGACTTATCAATAGGGGAAGGGGGTGTGGATATAAAATGGACTGGCCCTGACTAATAGTAAAAAATAGTTTACAATCTAAAATATTAAAATCTAAGAAGGATGATCCATCTCTAATGCATCTATCAATGTTAAGCCCGAGGGGGGGGGGGGGTTGGGCTAACCACGGGAATTTGATCATGAGGTCGTTCCCCAGGGTAGGGATTTTGATCGTACGTGATGTCCCCAGGGTAGGGAAACACTCTTTTGGTCATATATGATTCCCCCTGCAACAAGGTTTGAAGGACATCTGAGCATCTTTCATTGCTCCCGGGTGGGGATTTTGACCCATTATTTTGTCTTGGGGGTGGGGAATTTGCCATTTTTTTATGGAAAATGTCAAAATCCCCACCCCATGCCCGACCCCCCCCCCCCCCCCTCGGGCTTAACATTGATAGGTGCACAACCAATGAGATCTGTCTCAATATAAATTGAACCAGTTTTTTCATTAGATTCATAGCTGCAATGAAATTCACCTTAGTCTTTTTAAAAAAAAAAAAAAAAAAAAAAAAAAAAAAAAAAAAAAAAAAAAAAAAAAAATGCCTTATATGGGGGGAAATTTTACGAATTTCCTTGTAGCATCTAATACTTTGTTCTCGATATAATCCAGTGAAATAATATGTAGCCTTGTTTATTAATTTTCAACTCGTGCATGATAAACAGCATGTTTACATGATAAACAATGCCATGCATTTTATGGCAATACAATTTGACCTCTGTGCACGTTCAATTAACTCTTTGTTAGCATAATAAGGCATGAATGGTTTAGAACAGTGTGAATGTCATCTTTCTTTCAAGAAAGACAAAATCAGCTTTCACAGTTGAATGATTACAGAAACAAATAACCGTTGTGACACGACGTTATCTCTCTATCGATCGTAGCCCGCAAAAAAATGCTCCGATCGAACAGTGCTCAATTTAAAAGTTGGTTTCAAACTTAAAGCTGTAATCGAGTTTTGATACGTGACAGAAAGTGCACGAGGGTTTTTGCAAGGTTAGGGAAATTCGAATTTTTACCATTGATTAATTGTTCCGTAAAACAAAGTGCTACAAGATTTGACTTAAAGTGAGTACACGAAAAATATACAAATAAATCATATTAGCTCACCTTGTAGTAGGCAAACTGAAGATATCCATAAGGAACTCTTAACTCGAAGTCGCTCCGTACAGCGGCAGAAACTTTTGTTCTTTTTCCAAGATATTTTTCTCTGCATTGTTGAGCACACTTGTGAGAATAAATTGTGTAGCGATAATAGTCCAGCTCTAGGTCGCTGTTGAGATTGTGAGATGATGAAGCTTTATATCTATCCCGGCAGCGCAATCTACAGTGAAGTTTCACTTCTTTTTCGTGCTTGAAGTCAGCGATTGCTTTCTCCAGCAGTTCAATAGCTTCGCTCCACTTCTCAGCGTTGTAAGCCCGAACTCCATCGGCAAACAGTTCATCGTAGGCCGCAGATTTTACTCGAGTTACATTTAGTCTGTCCAGTAAGTCTGCACAAAGAAATGAAAGCGAAAATTCGCTCAGAATGAGCCAGAAGACGACCTTCGAGGCCATCATATCCCGCGTACGCTCTGCTTTGCTCGGCTGTTCTTCTGTGAAGAAATGCACAATCGACCCACAAAAGATTGGCGGGTTTACCAGACGTGTATTGTTCAACTGACCAATCAGAGCAAAGAATTGCCGGTGCTTTAGTTTCAAGGACACTTTGTTGGCTTTTGTCCGCCTTCAAGTTATAAATCTTTCAAAAAACATGAAAATACCTGAATAGAAAACTTTGTGGATAGAAAAGTCAGCCAGCATATAAAAAGAATGATTTAGGAGAAAATAAATGTAGTAAAACCGAAACCGGAAACCGCGCATAAAAAGCCTCTGGCACTCAGGGAAGCGTTTTCCATTTTACCAATTGTTTTTCTTTTTTTCCCAAACCATCTGTTCCCGCCTTTGCTTTACCTGTACATAGATATGACCTGAACACTACAGTAAAAACTTTCCTTTTACTTAAATCGGCTGTCAAGAACATTTAATTGTATGATTCAATGGATTGAGTTAAACTAGTTTCTCTAACTTGGGTGATTGAGCGTGAAAAACATGGTTCGAAGGAAATTAAACAGAAGGGCAACTGGGGCAAGACATTTTTTCAATAGCATTTAAAATATTTGTAAAAAAAAAACCATACGGAGGTATTTTAAACATTTGGTTTTGAAAAACAAAGGGTCCCTCCCTCAATACAAATATTGTTAAATTTTTCTCACATTAATTACCCTTTCCCCCGGGGATAGTGTATTATCATCGTATGACTTTCCTCTTGATTCAAAACAAGGTGACCCTCGTATCTTTAGACTATGTAAAAAATACAAGTATGCATGGGGTACAGTTGTGTTATGTTTCGTGGATGCCTACATATAAAAGGCAGCGGCTAATGTGGAGTCGTGTTGTGGGGGGTGCCCCCCAACCAGCCACCCCGGGCGAGAGAGCTTTCATGCCTTATGTTATAAATGCTCAATTGCTTTATGCAGCAGGGGGGGGGGGAGAGGAGGGGCCCGGAGGAGCAACTTCTTTGTGCAAAACGTTTTGTTTCCTCCCCCACCCCAAAAAAACCTCTGTTCTTTTTTGCTCGCTTTTAGGAAATACAAAAAAAGACTGTTCAAACACTTTGCGTCAATCCGGGCCCCCAGAGCCGGAGGAGAGGGTACCCCCACTCGGAAGCTTACAACAATCCTTAATGAATACTTCACTTGGCGACAGTAGTCTTTTGCACAGCAGATGTTTACGGTGGGCTTGACTATGCCTTTTTCCTTTTTAAATATTTTTTTTTATGACCTTAATTTTCTCCACTGGGTATGGTGCACCCTTAGTCAGTCGATGGCTTGTCAAGTGACGAGCACAAAACACGCCCTATGCTGAGAAAAACTAGAACTAGACAGGAGAGAGGAAAAACAGAGCAAGGGAAAATTGTATCTGATTTTCGCTGACAACGATTTGAGGTCTGGGGTGGGGTAATGACCTTGCACTAGGGTTCAAACTGATGCATGGCTTGGAACGCAAAAATGTTGAGACGTATTTCAATATTAATAATAAAGAGAAATGGAGAATATTACATGGTGGCGAGAAGATATGAATTTTATGTTCAAGCGGCTATAACAATATATCTCACGAGTGATCGCAAAACAATACCTCACGAGTGAGCGCAGCGATCACTCGTGAAGTATTGTTTTTGCCACTCGAACATAAAATTCATATCTTTGTGCCAACGTTTAATGTTCTTTTTATTATATAGACAAAAACTATTCGGCGGCTGGAATTTCTTAAATATCTCTCCTTTTTAGTCTACTTAGCAAGAAACTCCTTGAATTGTTTCGAGTCTGTGAAGTTTCCTTCTTGTTTGTATTTTGCTGCTCTTAAGTGAACGATTTTAAGTCGGCTTAAAGCCATTTGATTTTTTAATCACTCCTGACTCTCCATCTTTCAATGGCAACCATCTTTCATTGGCAACGTTTGGCAGCCGTGCAATGGCGCGAAATGACGTCATCGATATCCTCACTAGCGAGGATATGAAAAATACGCCACTACGGTCCCGAATGTAATTTCGTATGAATTTTATCAGTGGTCTATTTTACAGTAAAACAAAAACATATATATATTAAAACAATTTATTTTATACATACAAAATAATTATTTACAATTGCTTCAAAAGCACTTATTGGGATGCATATTTCTTACAATTTTATATGTCAATCATTATTGACGCTACTATTTCATCAAAAACAACTCTAAACAAGAGCTGTTGTCGAAATACACGTACACAACATTTCAAATCGTAGCCTGCACATAAAAAGCAGGGCATGTTTAACATGGCGCAACATACACCGTATGAATGGGAATCCAAAGACAAATATTTTGAGATACTTTGGCAGAGATTTTGCTGGTTAAATCTGCAGAATACACACGTGCTGGGAAGTGTGCCATCATGTTCTCAGTTCATTTCATTTTTTCAATTTAGTTCGGTCTGTAAACCGAATCAAAGTTATAAAATATAAAGGCTGGATATTTTAGAAATCTAATTTGACATCAATTCCCATAAAAATGATGTATTTGGCGCCACACCTGCCCCAATTTCAAAAGCTGGCCGCGATCGTGAAATCTTCTAACAATGGACCAAAACGGCCTATTGTATTTAAACGAGGTCGATGTTATACCTGCTTTTACAGCGACGCATTATTAGACTCCTGAAGTCGACTAGGCAAAGAGATGAGCCGCAGCTCGACCTGATCTAACAAAACCTGATAAAGACCATTTGAACATGTCGTCGATGTGAAAACTTCATATAAATAATCAACCTGTCCTGCCCTGGATTGCTATCAACCCATGAGTGGCTACATGAAACATTTTTTCAGTATTTAAACTTTGTTGTAATTGCAACTACGTAAATCAGTTCTACTTGTTGATATTAAAATTTGAGCAAATCTATTAATTTGGAACGTACTGAAAACACTCAAGTCGACCTCTAGTGCTGAATGAACGACTTTGTTTCTACAAAAACCCTCCTAGAATTAACATTTACCCAAATTATATAAAATAATATAATATTCCATATACGTTTAATCTACTTTCTTGTTACTTCTTTTAATATATCACCTTCTTTCATTACAAAATTCTTGTCTCTTTTCAATATACCCTTCTCACAGGCAGAGTGAATTGGCGCATTTTAGTTTCCACCTCAAACTCTCCATGTTCCCCCGTCCCACCGAACGCAAGTAAACGAGGAAAACAGAGCTTGAAAAGTTTAATCTGAACACAAATAGCTACAAATGCTCCTCGATAATCGTTATTTGTGACGTCACGGAACGCTACTCTAAAGATGCGTTATGAGACAACACAAGTAACGCCTGCCAAGGAGACGCATTTTGTAGTAAGAATGTGAAACGCTCCTCGGGGACACTTCCGTAATAACGAAACCACGTCATCACATGACCTTGGAGACTAAAATATCTTTCAATGATACAATTCTACAATTGACGAACTTGGAATATATATTATTGATAAACTATGATGGCAATTGATTTGGGTAATTTAGGAAGTTATAAAATCTTAAAACGGCCCCTGCAGTGTGGAACCAAACTAACAAAATAACTGATGCTTTGATAATAGAGTAATTATTTACAGGCGAGAAAAAGGTTAACAATGCATTCGAGCCTAGTGGCCCAGTAGGCTGGCACAAGACTAGACTGGCCCCCCTGGATGGGATGGTAACCCATCGCAGGGGTTACCCCCTTCCCACTCCTCCACCCCCCCCCCCCTCCCAACGAAAAATGCAGAAAATGTTTGATCATTTAGCCGACTTTTGCGTGCTTGAAATAATCAAGAGATAGGTAAAAAGTACGATTGTATGTAGTTTAATTAAGGGAGCACTGCCACCATAGTATTGATGGAAACTATTCATAGGAAAAATGAAACAATCCTTTATAAATTATTTACTGTATACGAAAGAAAGCAATCCTCTTTCACAATGCAACAAGACCTTTTCAAAGTGCTTAAGTCTATTTTCATCCTCGCCATCATAAGTCATCATCACTTTGAAGGATAATGTTCAAAATACTTCATGTTTGGTTTGTTATGATCTTCTTTTGTGATTTTTAGACATCAGGCGAATACGAAGATGACAGTGCTCCTGTTAATGATAGAATTTCTATACATTTAGGTTTAAAAAAATCTATTAACTACATTGAACCTGAGCCCAAGAAAACAAAAACATATCCTCTAGTGCTTATTTCCTTTCACCACAAGAGACTGGAGCAGAAAATAATTTATGAATGCATACTGATGACGTAGCATGATGAAGGATCAAACAGTGCCTCTGATTGGCTGTTGAGCACTCCCTTAGCATTTTTACGCATACATGTAACCAACGACCAAAGGTTTGGTAATAAACATGTAAAAATCAACGATAAAACTAAACGACGTTTCGGAGTCGTCGTGACGCCATTTTCAAGTTAAAAATGATGAAAATAAACTGTCAGAAATAGTTTGCTGGAAATGGACATCATAAATAATCATTATGCAATGTCACACAAATAGTTTGAAAATGGCCTCATGATGACGTGCGGTTTTATCGTTCACTATTACATCTAATCAAAGAACAACCAAACAAAGAAACCACCCGTATCCCCGTTGATAGTGTAACGTCATTTCATCAGTATCGTATTACATTGTATTTCGGCTGTTAAAGTACACTCAACAAAATTACTCGACGTTGATTAGACGAGAGTGGTACAGTTAATCTCAAATAGTCCTCCGCAGGGATACCTCACTTAAAGTTGTTTTAAAGATTTCCAAAGTTAACTTGAAGTGTTCTGAATATTTCTGAAGTTGACACGAAGTCTTTCATTGAAAAATTTCATGAGTTGATCCGAAGATTTTTTAAGTTATTCCAAAGTAATCAGAAGACCAATTGAGGATTTCTAAAGCTTAACATTCCAAATGGTCACGCTTTGGAACAACACAGGTCTGTAAGTTTTAGTACAGAAATACGCTTCTCATAATTTTGTTGACTACACTATAAATAAAAAAATGGAACATTTCCAAATTATTGTACAATTCGTGATTATTAGGTGTTCATGATGCTTTGAGAATTCTCAAGAAATAGAAACACAACTCATACCTATTAATCACAATTGAACTTGAGGCCAGATCATCGTACACATCGCAGAAGTCTATCTCTCTCCTGGGCAATGAAAATAAGCATGAAACCAAAGTCTGTTTTACTCAGGCTAAGTTTACCTAGGTGGATGCGTTTTTCTCATTTTCCTCACGTTCATCTACTGCCTTATTATAAAACACCTCTTGGTTATATATGACAAGGTCAGTGCCATTCCTGGGAAGGCTTCCATCACCTTCAGCGATACTGGGTTTTTGCCCCAAGCTCCTGTCAACATCATAAGCATGATTATTCACTCCAGTGACACTAGGTTTATACCCTAACTTCCCATGAGCATTATCTTTAAAAGCACGATTCTTCTCACCAATCTCAAGGGATGGGTCAATTCTGTGCTCATATGCGCGGCACTTCTTTTTTCTAGAAGGAAATAAGCCATGGATATATTATTAGACATCTGACAAACAAAAAAGGCGGAAATTGATTGAGAATTTATAATAAACCAATTTGACTTTCATCCCCAAAACAACATGACAAGAATATGTAATTTGTAAAACTGGAGTGCACCTAGATCAAATGCACACATTGCCACATAGTGCATTTGTATTATGTAATGACTAAATTCAAAGTAGAGTAACAACTCAAAAGTAAGAACCTCATTCTTCCAGGTTAGCCTAAACAGTCTCTTATATAAATGGTTGTTAACACAAATTTAGGCTATTCAGGTTCTTAATAGGTTGTTATTTTCTGAAGAAAATTTACATTGATGCTAATAGACCTTTTAGTGGTATTCAGCCTATTCCATGAAATTTGCATACCACATAAGTGCTTATGTAAAAGTGAAGCACAAATAATTTAGAGCATGACATTATATACATGCACACCTTATCCTTTCTCCAAACTTATTTCCCAAAAGAAAGCATTTTTAATCAATTTTAAAAAATTAAGATAAGAACCTGTTCCAAATTTAAGAGTGGGTTTTTATGGGAGGCGCGGTGGCCTAATGGTTAGTGCGCCAGACTCCGGATCAAGCAGTCCGAGTTCGAACCTCGGCCGGGGTCACTTGTGTTGTGTTCTTGGGCAAGACACTTTACTCTCATAGTGCCTCTCTCCACCCAGGTGTATAAATGGGTACCGGCGACATAATGCTGGGGGGGGAACCCTACAATGGACTAGCATCCCATTCAGGGGGGAGTAGAAATATTCCTAGCCGCTTAATGCTACAGAAACCGGGATAAGCTCCGGCAGTGTGGGCCGCTTGGCTCGTGGCTTCTCCTTTTTTCCTTTTTTATAAAAATGGGGTCTATTTTGCAAATTTTAGCCCAACAGGTTCTTAAATGTTAGGTTCTTACTTGTGGGTCTTTACTGTATCCTACAAGTACGTTGCTACTCCCCCACCCCCCTCCCCCCACCCCTTCTCACCCTCGGCACCCTGAAAGTTTTGTGAAGGTTTTCCCAGCTGTTTTTACCAGCACCCAAATATACTCCTGGTTGGAGAAAGATACTGTGTGAGAGTACTTTTTTTAAACGCATAAATGTATATTTAACAATTATTCTATAAGCCCGCGTTGGATACGAGTTGGCTATAACGACTCGTATCCAACAAGGGCGAATAGAATAATTGTTTTATTAAATTCTTCTTTAAGTTTAAATCGACTGGACATTTCATTTTGATGTAAACGAAGTGATAGTATGAGGAGGCGGGAAAATTTGTGGTGCGGTGTTCACTTTTTGAGTTGAATGAAACACGAGAGGAAAGCGAGCGAAGCCGGAGTTTTCTTCCCAAGATTTTTATCTAACAATCTTCTCTAAAGTCTTCTTTATATCTTGGAAATTGTGACAACAGTTAAGTTTTACGGGATGATCCGAAGCAAAAGCTTTTCTGGAAACTACACGTCTTGTGCAAGTCGAACGAAGCAAGTGTTTACATTGTACGGCTGTCATCAAGACTGCTATATTATTTGAAGCGAAATTGAACTCAAAGCGGAACAGATTTATTGAAGTTTAAAAGGACAAGACCAAGATTGAAAGGTAATAAACTTTACAGAAGTGCTGAGCCTAATTTAATGACGAACACTAAAAGGAACTGTGTCATTTTGCCGTTATTTCGTAAATTATTTGCTGCTTTTCTACTTTATTCACTCGCTCTTGTTGTTCGTTTACAAGTTTATTAATTAAATTTTTCTCATCAATCCTTTTGTTTTGCGTAATTAAATTTTACTATGGAATTTCTGTGGTTTTTGTAGGCACCGCTGATTTTTTCTTGTTCACAAAGCTCGCCAAATTTGCTGTTTTCAACCATTTTTTCTGATGGAAGTGTCGCTTCCCGCAGAAAAATTTTACGCTGAGCGGCACTTGCCGCACTCATTTCCCATATAAGGTCAAACATAGGTATACAAGCTGGTAACCGGGATTCAGTGAACCAATCAGAAAGCTAGAAATGCAATATCCGAGGTTGAGAATTTAATAAAGTATAATATAGCATAGTAGTACACAGTAATTTAATGATAATTATAGAATTTTAATTGTAAATATCATTTTATTTGTTAGGTTAGGGTTAAGTTAATTGGTAAATGTAGAGCTACTCTGTAGAAATGTTACCAATAAACCGTTATTATTATTATTATTATTATTATTATTATTATTATTATTATTATTATTATTATTATTATTATTATTATTATGACTCTGATGAACACTCCAGTGCCACAGGCCATAGTACCTACCACCGCTCTACAATTATAGCAAAGCAAGATATATCCACACATAAAATACTTACCCACAAAAGAAGTGATAAATAATTAATCCAAGAACAAGTGCAATGAAAAGAACAAGTAACACAAATGTCCCGGCCATCCAAGCTTCTGTAAGAGAAAAGATGTAAAACATTTTTACTCATTTTATATAGAATTTGACACATTCAAATAGTTTAATAGAGACGTGACCCTACTCAAAACAAGATTAAATTGGAAACTACCAAATAGAATGGTCACTCAAAAGTGTACATTTCTTTTCATGTTTATCCTTAGAATTTAATGGTACTCAGTATGCAGAACAGGAGCTGGTCAAAACAGGGGGGAAACACTGAGTAGGGAGGGGAGGGGGCTGAAGTGAAGATAAGCCTCTGTTCCCTTCAATTGGGGGGGGGGGGTTAGTTGCACTGGACTACGAATCAAATGCACATTATGGGTTTTCTACCATGCTTCAAGCTAAAGAGCATTATAAAAGTTAATTACAAATAACTTTGATTTCCTCTTGTGTTAACAAGAATCATTAATAAATACAATTATTTAATTTATCAGTTTTTGAAGGAATAATGTGGGTGCTTACTTTCGTTGCTGTTATTTGAATCACTCTTTAGAAACTCGTTATTTGCTTCCGATGGGTTGCTTTGATCCTGTGTTGAGTTTGCAGCAGTTGCTGAGACAGTAACAGTAGTGGTTAAGGTATATGTAACTGTGTGGACGACATTACCCTCAGAGGGCGTGGAAGATACTGTAACATGTGTACTGCTGGGCATGGGCGTGGGCGTGGGCGTGGGTGTGGTTGAGGAACTGACAGTCAACTTCTTAGGACACACAAGTTCACCAACATCTGATTCACACTTGGGGTCTGCAACCACAACAAACGTTAAAGACAATTAGGTAAATTAGTCAGCATGTATGCAGAGTGAGGTGGCACATAACATTTCTTCATAACAGTTGCTAATGACATGTTAAAATGTACCTTTATTACAATGGTATAAAAACAGTACAGTAAAATGATCTAAAAAACACCCACTCTCAAATAAACACCTCATATCTAATAAACACTCCTTGAGGTGTCAAGTTTGTATTACACAACTCCCTCTTATAAACCCCTGTGACTAATAGATGCATGCCCCCTCTAAGAATCGCTTCAAAAACCAAGGCAATGCTACAAAAAATAAAATATATTTTATTAGTTTCTTGCTTTCAAGACTGGAACATCAGAGGCTATCGATGCCAGCATGGTTGACCCGATGAAGATGAAAACATCGATATCGAAAAATGAATGGCATCTCTAGGCTTTGCCTTAGCACAAAATAGATTAGACTCCTACTCACAAACTCTGTTTTTAATAGACCCCCAGGTGTTTATTAGATATTTTACAGTATACCTAGCACCCTGCACTTAAAAATCAAATGAGAGAGACCTTATCGGAGAGCTGAATTTACAATTCACGCATCCTCGAGTCCCATATTATAATCAGAGGGAGTATTAACCTGTCACTCAGGGTATACCTGTGTCTAACTGTAAGCTATTTTACAGTACGACCACTTAAACCTAGTCACTTGGAAGAAAATTCACATGACCAATCAAAATGTTTATAATTGAGAACATAACAAAGGATCGCAATCTTTTTTTAAAGAGTCTGATAACATTTAAGCAACCAAAGCAAATAGTTATACAACAAAATCTGAAACCAATATTACTAGGGTTCTTTTGCTTGGATTTGTAAACCATCAACTCCGCTTAAGAGGCCCTGCCAGCATAAATTCCGACAAGCCACATGGCCCAGAAAGTTGCGACAGCACAAAAATGAAATGTCGACATTAACAATAACCTTTTGGAAAAACTTAAATTCCGACAAGGACAAGCAGTTTTCCTTCATTTTAACTACCGACAGCGACGCGAAGTGCGATAAAACAGGGACACAGGACATTTTTAAAGTTAGACAAGCGACACAGGATCCCCCCTGGCAGGGCCTCTCTTTACAAACTGTAGACACTCTACAGATTCCATTCTTAGCAGAAAATTATCAATTGAAGGCTATTCAGTTTACTTGTCGAGTTGAAAAAGTTTGCCTTAATTTTTTTTTTTTTTTTGTGACAGCCAAACTGAAACCTTTCAAACCACTCAAAATTTGGAATAGCAACTTTCTAGTAATCATTTAATGACAATTAGTTTCCTGAGAGGTCTGCAACTTTCTTGGGTTTCATGTTTCTTTAAGAACTACATTGACTAATTGTTTGTATCCTTCTATGTTATTGGCTTGTTTACAAAAAAATGTCACCATCCATTTTTCTCAATTAACATTTTGATTGGTCAGTTTTATTCCATGTGACGGCTTCAAGTAGTCGCACTGTAGTGTGCCCCCTAGCTGTTTGATGTGCATGCCTTACCTTCTGTGCTATTGCAAACATACACTTCAATTTTCATGTAAACATTGTTGGCTGTGTCATTGCAGTGGCCTCCGCTTGTATCGTTTATGTGTGAAATTAAGCCATTAGAGGTTGCTGGTAAAACAAAAAACATACGGTGAAAGTTAACATCAAACAAACTTAGTTTTCAATCAGACCACAATCTATGACTGACTTCACCTGGCTATGAACAAGTTCATGCATATATTACTACATGTAGGTTATGGATAGATAAATAGATAGATAAAGCTTTATTTTGACACGATAAGGCCCCCTACTTCTCAACTGTTGCTACGCCTCAACTACTGCTAGGCCCCCCTACTTCTCAAGTTAATTAAGGACCCTGAACAAATCTTAGAGACAGTCCATTTTAATTTATAGGGTGGTATTTTCATCCAACTGCTTTTATTGTTCTCCCTGCCATAAGTGCACATTATTTTGTCACAAGCAAATGATTTGCATGAAAAGAAGGTCAAGCTTTCGTCAAAGATTAGAGTTAACTGATGACGATACATGCACTGCAAGCATGTTTTGGTTTCTATAACCGTTGTGCAAATTATTCAACAATGTGAATAAGAATCCTTGCAAGAAATCAATGACTTTCAAAATGAAACTTATTTATCAATAAATATTATAGAAATACAACAGTTTTTTTTACCCAACTTCAACTGAATAATTATTATTTGCAAGGTATTTTTAAAATCGAAAACAAGGAAGCAACAGCCAGACAATAACACAATTGGCAGGGGGCCAGACAAATTAACATATAATCTCATCCTGTCTTTCTGAGAAAGAAAGGATGATAAGAAAACATAATCAAATTTCACGAGTTCACATTCACAAAACCTAATACCCACCTGACTGGATTTATCTTAGTTTTTATATTTGAACTTGGATACTTATCACCAGTGAAAGAGTTAGATGTCTAACTAAGCTGGCTCATTAAAAAGCCCAGACATACAGTTTTTCAGGTCTTAATATCATCAAAATAAATTATCCTAAGTCTTTTGTTTACTAGTGAAATTTCAGCCGGTCATAAGCTTCCCCTTCAGCCAGTGAAATTAGCCAGCAGCCAGCCCTTAGCTACATCCCTGCTGACTGACTTTGTATATTTTCCCCACAATATGAGGCCCCTCGATAAAACTTCATAATGTAAGCCCATAACTACTGAATGGTTTATTGTCACTTACCAATAAAATAATATGATTCGCCCTTGTGAAATGTCAGTTCATTTGGTTCCGCTGCAAATGGTTGGAATGTAATAGAATGAAATTCCAGCTCTGTTGGTTCAGTGCAACGAAGTAAAGGCTGTGTAATATTATTAGGATCTAGCTTTGTATCACATTTCTCAAAGCTTGTTTTGTCGTATAACAGCCAGAGGTTTTCATACTTGTTTGATTTTGAAACCTCACTTAAAGTGGTCTGCATGACAGTCGCTACATTTGGACAAATAAACTTTATTTTTGACGCAGATCTGATTTTCAGAAGCTTGTGCTTGTAAGCTGGATCACAGTTTGATTTTCCATCTACAAATCTAAAAAGAAAGGTATGACATTAAAAACAAAATTATACAGTTTAACTCATTATCAATCAGTAGTTACATGTCAGTTGCCAATGTTCAATTTAACCCTTGCTACATGTACATTTTGGCATTTTCCTTTGTTCTGGTTATGGTAATACACATTCTATGCCTGTACTACATGTATAAAAAAATGCCAAATTGTACCAAGAAAAAATTGAACCCAACAATAATATACCTGCCAACTCTCACGCCTTGGACGTGAGTCTCACGCCTTGGACGTGAGTCTCATGCCTGCGAGTTAAAAATTTCGATCTCACGCCAACTCACGCTTACGAACCAATTCCTCACGCCTGGCCAAAAAATGTGAGTTATTACAACCATAAATGACACACTTTCCAAAAAATGTAAACTCAAACCAATGTGAGAAACAAAAACTCCATGTAAAATGAGTCAATGGCGATATTTTCCCCGAAATCTCAGAGTTTTGACAAAAGAAAAGTATTGGGAACGAGGTCGTGTTTAGTAAAACATGTCCACGCACTGGGATCGGGATATGTTCGGAACGTCTTTGGAATACTTCGGACGTCTTCGGAAACTTTCGGACATTGTCGTATCGTCTTCGGAAATCCTGGCACTCTCAGGAAAAAAAATCTCATGCCTTTGACCCAGAAAAAGTTGGCAGGTATACAATAACTATATTTTGTAACATTATTATAAATTGTGATTGTTATGCTATTCTTGGAAATGAGAAGTTCATGCTTTTTAACAGTCAAGATAATTTACCTATATTGGGACTTGTAAAGATAATAATAATTATTATGAATATCACAAATTTAAAATTCAAAGAAACCATGTAAGTACTGTCATTCTTAAACTTCATATTTTTAATATGATTACTTTTACAAGTCCAAATTAAATAATTGTGAATCCAGAAATATTTAACAATTAGACTACGAGCCCGAGCTTGAGAATAGTCACGGGCGGCTGACTATCGCTCGCGGGCCGTGCTCTAAGGATTGCAGTCCAAAACCTACAATATTGTGCCTAAAGACAAAAACTCCGCTAGAGTCTCCGCGACTGTCTCCATAGAATGGGGCCTCATTCGGACAACACAGCTGAGTTTCTACTAATATGGATTAGAAATCTGGTAATAAGAAAACGCAGAAAACTAAAGTTTGAAAGAAATACTTTATTTCTTGAAATACTGTATTTATTGCAATGTGAATCATTGCAATCAAGGCTCAACTGTTGCCAGATTACCTTATTATAGGAATATAACGAGGCATTTTAACAACGCAAACAAAATTGACGCGTAATAAAATTAACACGAATTTAAGAAAAGTTCTGGTTAAATGCTTATAGTAAACGTGTTTATATTAATTAACATCAATAAAATTAACGCGAATTTTTGAAATTCGCGTTAATAACATGTATCGTTAATTTCCTATAATAAGGTATTTCATTAAAAAACATAAGATTTCTTTTATCATTATCATAAATGTGTAAATTCAAAATTTTCATCTAATTTCATCCATATTTTATACTTAATACGGAAGACAAAAAATATATGTAGATTATAAAATACTTGCTTCCGACAAAGAGATAGATGGTAAATATATTGTGCTCAAATCAATTTATTCACATTCTCAATATAATTTTCGTTTCTACAGTTAATACAAAGATGAGCACAATGAAGTGTCGATGCACACGACCGAAGTACACAAAAGGTCACTTTCATTTTCAAAAACATTTTTTTGCCATTTAATACCAAATATTGTTGATAAAAAAAATGTGTTAAAACAACCATATTAAAACATAAAACAATGTTTTAACCAACAAATTGATCTACTGCCATGAGGAGGTAAGCAAAGCTAAGGAAATGACAATATAGGTTCAAAATTACGTATTAAACAACATGATGAAAAAAATATAATAATAGAAAGACTTGTTCCTTTCAAGAGGAATTCAAAAAAGTACACTTCTAATCTAGAAGAAGCTAATTTGGACAATGATTATACAGACTTCCATCAACATTGCATGTTCCTGTCTAATTTTCATTTTTTTTTAGCTTCACGCCATGATTTGCAATCATACCTTTCAACCTATATCAAGCCACCGAGCCTTTATTTTGGTCACACCACAACTAACAAATATTGATTATTTTTAACAGTCAAAACATATTTTTAAAATGTGGCTTTTATTTATGTTTTATAGTCAGTATCCAACTGCAAAAAAATGTCACATACTGATACAACCCCAGCATCTTATTACATGTATTTTATAATTCAACTGGTCAACACTAAGTAACTATTGCATGTAATACTCCTCCACATAAATTTTTTTGTAAAGGACCAAGATTTATTTTACAAGCTCATACAGTTTTATGTAAGGGTGACCATACTAAAGGGTTCGACTGCCTTTTATTTAGCTTATTATAATATAGAGGGAGTAAGCTTTTGATGTTGAAGAGTTTTGAAAAAAGTAAATATATTTGCTGCAGGATGAATGCCAAAATGACAATATAGTTTATTAAAATTTAAATGTTGTCCAATAAAAAAAAAAAACTCTGCATGATAATAATTTAAGTGCTGAAAAAGAATATGCCTGTTGGTACATATTAGTCATACATAAAAGGAACATGAATACAGAGATGCCAAATGAAACTCCAAATCTGGGAGATTGCCAATTTAACCTGAAGGCACCTTGTTTTGACCCCCCCAACCTCTTCTCATCCCTCTCCCCAAAATAAAATTACTCTGCTGATTTACCCGGTAATCATAAATTAAAACATCCTAAACCCCCTCCCCCCTACAGTAAGTGCAAAACAATGAACTTTAAAAAATTTCCCTTCGTGTCAGGTTGATTTGACAAATTTCATCCACAGGACAGGGAGGTTTGATGCATGTACAGGTACATAGCTGGGACACTAGCAGACACAGGGCTTTCATTAAGAACTGGCACCAACCAAAAGCTCTGGTGGGTGTCCTGTGGTGAATCACCAGGCTAAAAATACTCCCCTAACCGCTCCTTGTAAATTAAAGGGGAGATGTTTTCAGCTTGCTATATTACTCTCTGACTGGTGCCACACAAGAGCAACCACCTTATATATATTGAAGAAGTTCTCCTTGCTATAACAATATTGATTTACATGTACTTCAAATTTATGTAAGTTTTAAACTAAGGTTCATGCAAAAAGAAAAAAACTTCAGCACTAATAACAGATGGACAAAAGCATATATTCAAAATGTTCAGATGGCATAATAATTTGTTGGAATTGAATATTTCAGTGAGAACATCCATGAAGCAAGGTTAAAAAAGGTGATCACCAAAAATCGTACATGCCTGCATGTGTTTGTTTTCATTTCAAATTTCGACTTTAAAAAAATGATGCTTTTCAACTATCCCTAACTTGGTTTTGGCCTTTAAGATCTTTACCACAAATCAACATACACAACTCCACTGGGCACCTAGCACAAGTCTACAGTCCTAAATCAAGAGATAAAATCATTCTGCTAATATTAATGCTGGCTGTTAATCACACAACACAAACCACCTCCTGGTGTTTGCATGACTCACAACTCAGTGCTTCCAAAATACAGATTTTTTCATTTTATTATTTTTGTTGTTCGTGACTCATCCTGTACCTCCAAATTTATTGACCCACAAGCCTCAGAAAATTTCATTTACAATAAGCAAGAAAATTAAACATGGGAAACAAAATTTACTTGAGATCGGTTGAAGCCAATCAACCAGGAACTGGAAGCGAACCCATTTTTCAGGACATGGATAAACATTTATGCTTCCAAGCTGAAATCAAACCAACCAGCATTCAAGCCAAGCAGTAATTATTGTTGCATGGTACAAACTTCATAAGTTAGAATACGCTACTTTATTTCAAATTACATTTTGGCAAGGCAATATGATCGTTGATCAATATTGCTTGTTATTATGAATTCAAATGAACTTCTTAGTTGTCTCATTCAAGCGTGTGATTGATCACGGAAATGACAGTTCGAGTGTATGACTCATGTGACTGATTTCCGAGTATAGTACTTGGAAATTATTCACGCAAGTAATAAACATTAATTTGGGGTTTGCATTATGATTGATGTGCGTAAACTCTTTAGGTAATATCCTGAATTAATCTCTATAGCATCTGCAGGTTTGGGCGTGTTAATGTTTGCTTTCCAATTATGTAATTTTTGTTTTCATCAGTGCAAGCTAAACGACCCCCAAAAAATTTGGCTCAACTTTGTATGCGTTATTACATGAGCTAATATATTCAAACTTGCTTTCTCTTTCTGCTTGAGGGATTCCCTTCTCGTCAGCCACAAGCAAAAAGAGAAGAGAACCTGTCTCGTAAGGTACATGTACAGTACGTTCTTGTTATTTGTGAAGAAAAATATGCATGATATTTCACCAGTAAATACCCATAAACAACTTTCGAGCAAGACACGGAATTAGATCAATACTGTCTGTTAATGCCCTTCGTTAATAATAAACAAGTCTCAAATAAACAACCTGAATATTCCTAATAAGGGTCGAATTAGGTGCAACTTTCTATAAATTCAGCATGATTATATAGTTGGGCTGATCGAATTGAAGAAAAGTACATTTATGGAAGCATTCGTCGACACTGAAACTTTATGAAAACATCTCAGAGAGACGGGTTTGAACAGGAAACATGACAATCTAATCTGTAATATAAGCTTCAAAGAAAATATATACTCTGTAAGTCGTGACGCATCTAACCTAAATATCATATTATTTCTTCTCTGGCTAAAAGCTAAATCACAAGAAAAATACCAAAAATGAAAAGAAGATTTCGATTTTAAAACAATGGGAAGGCGTTTAAGCTTATACGGTCGATAAAATATGATGCTTAACGCTTCACAATATAGAAATATCGAAGTTGCACAATACAGCAAGAAGATTCGTCTATCGATCGATGAATGAACTCATTTATAAGTTAACTAACATGCATGCAAACACACGCACCAAAAAATACTACTTACAACGGATTCTGAGGATCCCATATGATGGACTTGTAAGTTTCGCTGGCTGAAATGCAGTTCAACTTGATGAAGAAGGCAAGAACACACAGAATACGTGTCGAAGTCATAACATCTGGTGTTGTGCAGTCAATTCATGTCTCCGCTCAACTTTACTCACACCGTTTTCGTGCGATATCCTTGCGGCTTGAGTCAAGTCAGGATCGAAAGTCTCATAAATTGCAATGGCAACCAAACTATTCTACCGAAAGTAAGGTTTGTTTACTGAGCTCTCCGCTAAATGACGGATTGATGATGTTATTCCGCCCGGAAATATCTTGATACTTGGTTTGCTCGTTCCAGACTGTTGTAGTCACCTCTCGTCTAGCATGTTCTTCGATTCTACTGGTCAGCGACTGCCATGCCAACAGCGACAGTCCAGTCAAAAAAAACAGCTGTGAACACAGTGGAGATCTAGCGAATCGCGTTTATGAAAGAAATCATCGACTATACTCGGCAATTTACTTTAGGTATTTTATTGCTATCTGAGAAATTCTTCAAAATAATTGTGAGTGTTGACGTAACACTTGTACTTGCGTGCGATGTAAAATGTCTGTCGAGAGACTAGAGACAATGGGCGTGGGGGGATTGCGCACGTAATCACGGTAATTCATGTCGCAATGTCACGCCACGTCATGTAGCCGTTGCGTTTAATTCGTTTGCATTTTACTCTCTTATATGGTCGGCAACCCCTACCTTTTTGGATAGATAACTGTCTTATTTCCAATTCTCGACAAAAGTAAATTTGCAAATTTGGAAAGTATGTTTGAAAAGTTTTGCTCGCGTAGCATCGAATACTGCCATCTTGCGGCTTAAGTGCAAATAAGACCCCCCCCCCCCCCTTTTTTTATTGCATTCCTGACATGAGTGGTAACTCACAGTGAGCGTTTTATAGTAACTGACTCTCTTGTCATCTCCTTCAAATAGGATATATTTTTAACTGACGTCCAAACATCCTGTCAACTCGAAATCGAAAATGCCATCAAAATTTCATGCTATGGTAATGCCCCTCGACCCTCTCAAAAAGACATGAAGTGAGTTCGTAAATACGTGCTGCAAGACTTTAACATTCATCAGTCAAATATGTCGTCGTATTTCCTCGATAAATGCCCACCCGCGATTATGCGCCACTCCAAAATAATCATCATGTCAGTCTCTTCCCCAAACAGTCGCATATGTGACAAATTATATCAGTGCCTCAAAAAACTAGAATAAACATTGTAAGCCTTCAACAGTGGATTAAAAAACGAAAAAATGTCAACATTATAAAAATAGGTGAGACTATACTGAAAAAATAAAGGAACAATGAAATAGTTAACGAAAGTGTCGGTGAACTAGCTATTTTTGAAGAATAGTGTATTGATTAGACTAATTTGACGCCGTGTGCCATGTTTTAAAAAGGTCTTGCGTACACGAAAGGGGCCATGGCAATACTCAAGGCCGCTACCTATTAAACATGAATAGGGAATAGTATAGTTTAAACATGAATAGGGAATAGTATAGTAACTATAACTTTTCTTCACTACAACATTTCTTGCCATTTCGACATTTCTTGAAACATTATTCCAAACGGAGGTTTCAAAACAGTGAGACTGTCTTCCGTTGCGAATCGGCGGAGACAAATTACTAAACCGCGAAAACTTGCGGCATAAATAGTGCTAAATCCTGGGGTAAATACACTTTAATCTCTACAAAGATTTCCCGCCGGTCGCAGGGAATAATTAGGAAGAAGATCGCAAAACTGAAGGAAACATTTTTATAATCGCTATCTTTGGCATTTACCTGCGTAAAGTGGAATAGCAAAAATGTATGGGCGTCTCGCGTCTGGGGATAAAGTTTATGTGGTTCGACTTCTTCCGCAGACACAAGCCCTCCATCCATTTTTTTAATATATTAATTTATTTTACGCATGCACGACAGTGGGACCAGTTACATAAAACAGAATAAAACTTCTCTGATTATATACAATTAAAAAAAGTTCTGAGGATTCTGACTTTCGTCTGCTACAAGTCTTTATCCGGGGGGTCTTCGATGGATAATTTAAAGGAATAGTTACTGATATAACAAAAACAAGTGAACTAAAAAAGATAAAAGAAGCAATACATGATGATTAATACAGTAAACGACAGTGTCAGTGACCAAGAAACACAGGCGAAATTTTAAAGTAAAAGGAAGTACGGAATATGTGAAATAAAATGAACGTTTTGAGGGTGAATTTTGCGCGATGATTTTCATGTTAAAAGATAGATAGATAGAGAAATCATTTATTCAAAATCACAATAATGGGTAACTGTCTTGATAGAAGGGATCCAGCAAAGCCGAGGGCTAATATTCTCCGGTTCGGTTTTCGGCAAATTTGGTT
>NC_135761.1:63096150-63241592 GCF_052425735.1 Oculina patagonica | reverse complement strand
ACTCAACGTTTATTAGGTGTATGAGGTTTAAGGAAACGATCAGCAAAAGGAAGCTGTTTTAAAATGGAAGAAAATTTCTCAATCAAAAGTTCATTGCCGACGGAGTCTTTGCAATGGCATTGTCCATCATACACTAGCTCTTGAACATTTGTGTCATCTATTCTGTATCAAATTCACTGTAGGTTACTGTACCCCACTGCCACTGCCTCGCAGTATGTGGAGTATGTCGAACTGTGTACTATGCAACATTTAATTTTTACATTATTTAAATTTAACGTATTTTTTATTCACTTACCATCACTAACGAAATTAAGACTTCGTTCAATCCTTTCCATTTGGTCTTCAGTGCCAGAAACTTGTTTAGCTATCAGAAGAGAAAGATTCATTATAACATTAAATTATTGGACATATTGAGTCACTTTTTCCAAACCATTTACTAGGACATTGGAACCCCGATTTAAAGAGCCCCTGGGATAATGAAGCCCCAGTTATAACAAGCACATGTTCCCAGTCCCTTGGCAATTCGTATAATTGAGGTTTCACTGTATACCAGTAAATAAAAAGAAAACTCAGGACTTCTACCGCAAAAGTCAAACCGCATTTATCAAACGTACCTGAAATCTCCAATTTTTTCGTGACGCGCTTGAGTTTCCTTGTGAAACGATCCTTCTCCTTCGCGAACAGATACCGCTCATACATGTATGTTCCGTACATCTTTTTCACTGTCTTCATCATATCTCGGCAGATATCCAGCAACTGGTGATAAATCTTGCATTTCCCGGTCTTTGTAGCTGCAAAACAAAAAGAGAGTTCAGTTTACCATGCAAAAGATCATCAGGCCAGTCGGAAATTATTTCCAGGAATTTGAATTTGTTTTGGCAGTTTTTCCCGGCAGGCACCATCTTGGATTACGTTATAAGCGCCAAGTAGAGCAAGGACCACGTGATTGTGGGGTCAGAGAAGTGTGTTAGTGAAAAGTGAACGAAAGCATGCATTGGTTGTATGTATGCATGCATGCCTAAATGCATGCAATGGCTACATGCATGCTATGAAAGAAAGAAAGAAAGAAAGAAAGAAAGAAAGAAAGAAAGAAAGAATGATTGAATTAATGAATGATGAACAAATTGATTGATAGAATGAATGATGAACGGATTGAATGAATGAATGAACCAGTCAGTCAGTCAGTCAGTCAGTCAGTCAGTCAGTCAGTCAGTCAGTCAGTCAGTCAGTCAGTCAGTCAGTCAGTCAGTCAGTCAGTCGATTAGGAAATAATGTATTGCAAAGGGTATAATGATGTTAGAAAAGAGCTTCATTCCATCGTGTCACAAACTGATCCTCGAGTTTGTAGATTTAACTGATCATGAAAAATTAAAGTACCTTCTTAAACTAGATAATTATGCTACCTCTAGAATCATAGCTAAATATATCTTCCTAATGTTTCAAAAAAGAAAAGAAATTTTAAATTGAAAGTTATATCAATAAATAGTTGTATAATTAATAGTTTAATTATTACCGTAAACGTTTGCATTGTATTTCAATTGTTTGTTATTAAGTAATTTGTTAGCATAGTTGCTATAACACCTTTATTGTAACTAGACCAATACCTCCCTTTGGAGTGAAAGGCACAATAAAGATTTACTATTACTATTATTATTATAGTCAGTCAGTCAGTCAGTCAGTCAGTCAGTCAGTCAGTCAGTCAGTCAGTCATCATCAATCAATCAATGGATGGATGGATGGATGGATGAACGAACGTCTCACAGACGGAATGTGATGACAAACCTGGTATCTTCCACTTTCTCTTCAAGTTGCCCATGCTGGGATGACTCGGCGGTGAAGCCTTCTTCACTTCTTTCAACGGATCATGTTGTTGAATAAGATCCCAGAACGGTTCGATATTTTCCCGCTCATCAGCTGACTCGGCATCTCTCGCCCTCCGCAACAATCCACGGCCTCTTAAGAAAGCTGTTAACCCTCCATTGTCTCCAAAGCCTTCAGGCAAAGAGTTCTTTTCCTCACTAATCAAGCTTCTTTTTTGTTTGGCACTTCCAATATCCGGGAACAGGTAGTTGGCAAGGAAGCGTGCCATCCGGGGTACAAGCTCTTTGTTCAGACATGCGTGGAAAGGTAGAGTTTTGATCTCATCTGAGCCCATGACACTGGCATTCACAGTCATATTAATGCAGCTGGTTGCCAAGGAATCAACAGGAGCCTGGAAACATATGCTTTGTATTTTGAGCACGTTTTCGAGACCAACATGTTTAATTGATTTTGAAGCTTCAATGCCAATAGTTGAGTCTCGGTCGATTAAAGAGAGGGCTTTACCAGCGGCATCTAAAACAGCTTTTGTTTTGCCTTTGGAAAATTCTGAGTCAAACACACTTTGGGTTACGTTGTCTACTCGTCTCTTCTGATCCAAGTAGATATCCTGGGATAACAAATAAAAATAATTGTGTTAATGTTAAAGAACGTTTCCTAAATCGGGAATATGAAAGTCAGTTAGAAGCTGTTCCCACGAAATATTTATTTTTAGTAAATAAACGCCTTTTTGGCTTGCTGGTATATTGGAGAATAATATCCAAGGCTGAAAAATCGCCTCAAAATCTCACAGTTGCCCTCGAAGCTTTGCTTCTTGGCCAACTGTTCATTTTTCGGACAATCTTTCAGCCTCAGGAAGTATCCTCCAATAGACCAGCCGCTTAAAGGGGTTTATTACTAAATACCCGTCGTCCGATTTTGTACCACGTGAAGCGTTTTGTTCCATGAAAGTGCGTGGGAATTACGGGCCGTGTCATGTAAGCCATGACAACAGCATTTATTAGACTCAAGAGAAAAAAGGATTCTAAATTAAGCTTGGAATCGAAACTGCTAAAATTGGAGCAAATCCCCCGACTTAGAGTTGTGGCATAATCATATTTAGATTTAGATTTAGTTAGATGTAGATTTAGTTAACAAATTTCAGTGAAAGCAAAAGAAGTGTATGCATCTCTGAATATAAAGCCTTAAAAACATTTAACATGAACTTACTCTTGCGTCCTCGAGATTTCCGCTGGCCACTTTCCTAATATGGTCACAGCCGTGATTCTTAGCAACACATACGGGATCTCCTGTCTTGTAGCAGCACTTATTCCAAGATGGACACTCGACGCAGCTCCCAAACACATCACGTGCACAACATCTGTTCCAATCTGGGCATCCAATGCAGCCTAAATATGTAACAAGCAAAAGTCGATGACACAAAAGGCTAAAATCGAAGGAACAGGACAAATCAAAAGATTAAATGCTCGTATCACAGATAGATACAATAAAGAAGTTACTTTTGTCGAGTGAAAGATTTTTTGTTGTCGTTTCCTTAAAGACAAAATTACCTTTAAGGACCTTACCATTATAGCTTTGCAAGGTAGTGAATTACGTATGGTTACGACTGAGTAAGTTTAAGACGGAAAACGAACGGCAAATTTGAAAAACAAATAATGGCCGAATTTTTGAACGTGCGTTTTTTAGTTCTGGAAAACTGGATAGTACATCCTTTTCAAGTTCTCGCATAACTATACTTATTTTTTTTAATTTCTCACATAACAACAGGAAATCGCACTGTTGTTCCTTAACCGCAAATAACGGGAGAAATATATATAGTAACTGTTTCTCCCTTCTTTGCAAAACACGTCCTGTCGACGCTATCATTTGCGTTCCGGGACTACGGAAAACATTGATGGTCGTATCAAGTCGGAGAAAACAACTTACTCTTTTTGCATTCATCCAGTGTACAACTGCTGTTGTATCGCTGCTCTGCCAACCAAACTTCTCTATTTCTCTTCTCTAGAATTCTCTCCTCTTCGTCCAGTTTCTGTCGATAAAACGCTTCATTTGTTGTGGCTTTGCGGTAGTAGTTCTTGGCTTCATTGAGATTTTCGGTTGCTTGATGAATGAAGCTGTCTGCTTCTGTGGCGGCTGCCTTGATAAGGGTGTCCACTGCCTTGAGAACTTTGTCGTGAATACCAGGAAGACATCCATAGGCCTAAGAGAAAAAAAATCCAACCGGTTAATTTCACTGATTGAGTTATCGATTGATTGATTGATTGATTGATTGATTGGTGAATCGATTGGTCAACTGACCAGTTTATGACAAGTTGATTGATGAATGGATTGATTAAAAAAATTGACTGCACTGAATGAATTGTTTTCATTAAAGGCCAAAAAAACTGATGACAATTCTTTAAAAGGAGGAATAAGAGTGGTATAGCACTATGCTGTAATTTTTTTAATTGCGAAATTAACAGATCAAAAGAAGAACCATTTGGGAAAACAGTTCAAGTTTATACCAGCGTGATGAAAACGCCGTAAAAGATCCCGGTAGCAAGCAGCAAATAAAGAGTAACCGGTGGATCGCAGAAAGAAGAAAAGAACTTGCCCAGGGGAAAATGGACGAAAACTATGGTTTTCGTCCATTAGCCTTATCACTCTCGATTCTAATCATTGAATTCCCCCTATCCTGCATGCAAATTGAATGCCTCCCCTTCGACAGTCATCTTACCTGGAACGAGGATGAATCGGAAGTTCCCATTATTTCAGGTGATGAAATGTATAGCCCAGACGATGAAATGTCAAAAAGATTTCCCTCCACAGGAAATTCTGTACCAGCATCAGAAATCTTTATTTCTGTTGGAGATCCTGTACCAAGTACCCTGGCGAAACCAACAAGCTTGACCTTAACATCAAAGGGAGCAATGTCCACATCGAGTTTTGGGCCACTTTTGGATACTTCTTTACTTTCTTGAACTACAATAAAGCCGTTGGACACCACGAAAGGAGATTTAGTGTATGAGGTTGTAAGCCGAATGTGTTCTGAGTCATTCATCCTTATAGCACAGTCAAAGTGCCGATCGAAGATGTGGAGTCTTCCCTTCATGGAGAAATTTGTTTTGGCATGCACGACTGGATCGTACAGTACTTCCAATCCTCCAATGAAAGGGGCATATGCCAAGGGAAAGGGTAGTGTTGCGTTGATACCCATTGCTTCTACAATGTGATACATGGTGACTTGAGAAAGCTTTGACTCGACACGGCTGAGATCAGGCTGCATTGCTTGATAAGATATTGAGCAGGGAGCTGATAACTCATGCCCACTGCCTATTTTACCTAGTGTCATTCTTCCTGACAGTGGAAGCTTTTGCAACGGAATGGAATTCATTATTTCAGTGTTCAGCAGAAGCTGGTCAAATGTCAGGTAGCCTCCATTGTACGATCGATAAACGGCGTCTTCGCTCCTCATGGACAGCTCTACACTTCCGTTGTCAAAGTTTATATTTCCCGTGAACGAAAGAGGCTCCTTAGGAAAGGTTAACTTAGTTTCAACAGTAAAGGAAGAATCATCCTGATTAAGAGCAAACTTTAACATGTTATCCCTGAGCACAAGACCATTGCCCAGGACATAGTTACGGTTTACCATCCCGGCCAAAGTAAAACCATCGCGTTTCACGAGACCCTGGATCCGGTACCACTGGTCACTTTCAAGCATGCTTTTGGCTGATTTGCACATTTTATCGTGTCGGCAGTCCTCAGGCATTCGAAACAAGCCGACCATGGAAATACCACGCTCGAATGAAAGCCCCGTTAGTGTTGGATTCTCGAACAAAGAATCGTCGTCATCTAAAGAAAGCACCAAAGACGTGTTGAAACTGTTTTTTAATAGTTTTTTCAGTCTGTCCACATCATAGCCGGTCAATGCTTCAATAATGAATGGCATGGGTATCTTCGGGAAAATGAAGCCAACAGAGGTTTTCAATTTTCCTTTGTCTTCGTAGACAACTGCTTCAGCTTCCGTAGTTTTGTCGACACCTGGGAAGTTTCCAAGACCAGAGATGTGGATGTAACGATTTTTCTGTTTTTCTGAAGTGGCTGACTTGATCCTTGGTTCGATGAAATCAAAGTCACTCATTTGACTATTTTGGACTATAGCTTCGCTCTCGGCATCAGGGATAAATGACAGCCCATATTGCTGAGCCAGCAATTTCACCGACATCTTCTCAGCCTTTCCTGTGATGAATACCACTTTAGTTTCTTCTTCCGTTTTCAAAGAGATATTTGCTTTTGCCCCTCCGAGTTCTGAGACTCCATGACCTTCAAACGACCACGTGTTAAACTCGTCCCCAACACGATGACGAAAGGTTACGTCGGTGTCAGACACGTTCAAGAGGCCAGGAATCACGGCGAAGGTCTCAGGTACTTTTGCATGGACAGTGAAGGTTTCTTGGTTGATATTGTAACTGAAGTGATTAATGTTCACAGATGATAGCTCTGGGAAACCATGTGGTAGAACTTTTATCCTAGAACTTGGTGACAGTGCTTTGAGGGTCTGTGCTACGCTGACTTCTTCGTGACGGGAGGTGACGAATTTAACCAGCGGAGGGTTAACAACCACTGCGACCTTCACTGGCTTCTTGTCCTCACTTCCCAAGCGGAACGGTAGCAGGAGAGTTAAGCCTTTGGAAATGTGCGATTGTAACTCGTCTGCCAGAATGCCTTCACCGAAGGACCTGAGTGGAAGTTTGTCTACATCTCCCGTAGAAGCAACGAAGCCAAAATTTGTCCTGTTCTTTCGGAAAACTCGAGTTTTTGCGATGAGGTGATTGATAAACGGGATTTTGAACAGATCGTCACTGACGAGTCTTAAGAGGGCCCGTGAAGGTAAATCATGCTCGAATTCCAGTAAAACAGAAAACACACTTTTCTTTCCTGGCATTTTGCGTATGAACACTTTGCAATCGGTTGAATGCGTGTCAGCGAGAAGTGGGTCTCCAGAAATCATAAAAACGTAATCATCCTTCCCTTTGAAAACCGAGTACATCTCAACATCCTTGAGAGTAAGTTCTTTTAGAGTGTCAACGTTCATCCCTGCATTTTCAACGCTTTTCTTCTCTGATAGCCCAGATGCTACGTCGTAGACATTAAGTCTGTCCGCCGCTGCCACCATGGTATGATGATCACCAATTTTTGATTCCTCGATTTTAACTGTTGCTGTCATGTTATTTTGTCTCCACTTTCCTGCGATAGAATGAAAAGAGAATAATACGAAATCAGGTTAGGCCTAATGATTGTATAGCAAAACGTAAATCAAAAGAAAACAACAACGAACAATACTGAACCCGACCGACGCAAAAACGTATACACCGTGTCACGAGCGAGAAAATGGCATGGACGTAAAAGGACAGCTTTTGGAGGTACCGCGCTCGTTTGACTGACAGGGATAGCCGACTCTGATATTTGACGATTCCTGGCTATAATTATGAGAGCAGATGCATTAGGAGAATGGTCAACATTGCCGTCGAATTTGTCAATGCAAATTGTCAATTGGCAATTGCCAATGAAAACGTCATTGCCAAAAGACCGAAATATCGGCTGACAGTCATTTCGCAGTTTCGTAGCGGTAATTTTAAAGATCGTTTGCAAACTTAGCTATTTCTGTAACGAGCACACTTCCCTAGTTTTTAGATCTTTTTCGTTGCGATGCTAAGCATATAAATTCACCTAGTGAGCCGCTCTCTTACACCAAGTTACGATTGGGTATAAGGTTTTGCTTCTGATCAGTTTTATCGAATAGTCTGTTTCATAAGAGCTTGTTGGGCTAGTCAGTTCCTAACGATTAAATTAAGGAGGCCAGCAAAAACAAAACCAAAGGAAATAGTGGTCATGCAGTGAAAGATTTAATTTAAGAGAGCTCATTCCAATGATGAACTCACCTTCCGCGTTAAACCGCCACCTTCCACCAGGTATGTTCTTGTTGTACTTGAATGTCATTTGCACGTCATGAAGTGTCATTCCCTGTCCTAGAAGGTAGACAGGGTCCTCAAGGTCTGCAGTGACTGTGACTTTACCTTTGTTGGTGCTGTAGTCAAACTTGTCTGTCTTCAGCTCTGATAAGGAAGGGAAGCCGTCCGGCATGGAGGGCATGGAACCCAGTGGAACGATCTTTCGAAGGAGGCGCTCAGCTGACGGAATGTCATCTGGGTATATCGCAAAAGGTGAAAAAGAAAATAAATTGTTATTACAATAGGATGCGGGAACATTTAAGTGGCGTCCGGTTGAGCAGGCTGGCCGGTACCAGAATAAAGGGGGATCCCGCAGGAAGTAGGGCTAGAACTCCCCCCTCAGAACCGGTCCTTTTGACGACCAAAATGTCAATGCAAGTAGCGTTGAGAGAGAAACGTCCTCCAGGGGGACCTGTATGTCATGCGCTTTACACTTGAGCCTCTGGCTCGGATAGGGATGGCAACCTCATCCCGCGTTATAAGTGATAAATTGATTGATTCATTCATTTTGAGGAAGTTTCATCACCTGTTTAATTTCCTTGTTTTTGGCTCAATATCAGAGAAGTATTGGACTTTAGTACAGTCTTTAAGAAGGGAAAATGCACTCCGGGGAGTGAAACTTAAACTTTACCAAAAGATGGCCGAAAACTTTTAAACAAACAAAAAGCGAGGGACCATTGGGGCAATTTAAATCTCTCGTGAAAAGCAAACGCACTAGAGGTCTGATAGGCTTTGAGTTTATATCAAAGAAGACAAGAAACTTCTGAATCAATTAATTATCATGATCTTGAAATCGACATTTGAGTTAGGGACTTTACTTTAGATATTGGTGCTAATCAAACAATTGACTTCCATTTGTTGCAATTCCCAAACAACAAAAAAAGATCATCTTGTCTTTATATTAAAATATAACCGAGAATAAAAAACTTGCAAATTTTAACCTGGTGAAAACTAACTATTGCATTGTCAGTTGAAATCGTCAGTTCTTCGCGCCTAGAGGAGGGAATTCTTTGAATAAGTCATTTGATTTTCAAGGAAACTTCCATTTGGTTTCAAACACGTAAAATTGAGACTGGACCATTCGCATCGGGCAATTAGGAATAACATAATTTAGTTGAAGTAAAACAAAGATATATAAAGATTAATACGACAATTGTTGATCAACTGCGTTAACTGTTAGGTTAAGGGTTTGTTTTAAAATTGCCCACATTTCCTAAATTTCTGTTATACGGGTACCATTCTGCTCTTGCAAGGTGCTACATTATTATACTTGTTAGGGTTAAATAAACTGTACGACGGGAGGTTTGAAAGCCGCGAAAGCGCCATGAACAAACCGATATTGGATTTAATAGTAGCTTTAATTTGGCTTCACATGAAGGTTTTGAAATCGTGTATCATTGCTTTGAACAATTAGAGCAGTATTTTCTTAAAAGATTCCCCTGCTGATTAAAATAAAACCCTAAGAAACGAAATATCAGCTGTAATTCTCATTTGGAAGTCAGACCTGTAGGCCAAACGTAGGAGAAAGGTTAGTTCTTGTGAAATTGTGGTTTCTAATCAAGCTGGGGAAACCGCTAAAAATATAAATTACGTTCAGGTAATTCTTGGTTAGAATCTCTACAAAGTTAAACCCAATATAAATAGGCTTTTGGCCAGAAGTGTTCGAAAATTATGTTTATAGCTCAGTAGGATTCCCAGTTATCCCTCCGTTATTTTCATCGCTGTAAGACACATCTCAGACAACCACCGTCCAACAAGATAAATTATTACTACAAGAGGTTACTGACGAGAAAATAGAAAATAAGCTAAAATATAACTCTTATAAAACGTTTGATGGCATTGCTTGGATTTGTTGATGTGTCGACATTTGTTGATATTTGTCTTGTCTTTTTCTGTCTCTTTGTAGTTAAATTTCAAAATTTTAGATACTGGTATGTGATTTTACCTTTGTCAAAGTCAACTTCAGCTCGGCAAGCGACAAATATGGATAAAAAAGCAAGAATAACACAAGGCGAGGAAGACATCTTCAAATTACCTGCAGTGGGAATAAAGGAAACAAGATTAAGCGCCGAGTCAAAAGATCACTGGCATATATTAGCGCGGGACATATTCGAGTACAACCAAATGAAACTTTTTATTTAACTATAGTTAACGATAATTAACTTACAGCTAACGGTGTTTAAATGAAAGAAAATCAAATGACAGTCTCTAAAAAATAACTCAACGTAAAGGAAAAGCGAGAAGAGATAAGACGAATTTCGTATATAGTGTGAATCACATTTCAATAGAAATTTTTTATCCCAATCTAAAACCTTCGCTATTACCACAAAACCTCGCTGAATCTTAAGAAGTGCTTGACTGAAGAAAACAAATGGACGATACTATAGAGTAGATATAAAATTTTCGTAGGAGACGGGAATCACTTACCCATTCACACAGCGTATTTCAAATGTCCCAAATTTCTAACACCGGATTAATAGCAGCATCGCCCAAATTACTCTCAAAAAAATTACTGGAAAGAAAATTATAGTTCTTTTACCCTAAGGAAAACCAAGGTTGCTTTTCGAACACTCCTACCACAAATTGAATAGTCTTCCTTCTTTTCCCGCTTTGCTAAGTTCATGTTAAATTCATCACACGATACCGGTGACTTCACGGTGACGCTTTCAAAGTTCTCTCATGCATATTGATGCCTCAACCAACCCTGTCACATGGTAACTTGAGCTTTTGTTTCCTCGGCAACCAACCCTGTTAAGAGCTGTTTGTTTAAAGTGTGTTGGGGTCAAATAAAAAGTGTTATATATAATGGGTAACATTCGTTATTAACAGACGTCGAGAACCGCGCGCCTAGCAATTTGTAAGGCTCATGCAGTCGAAATTCAAAATGGAGGAATATCGATCCACAAATGGGTTTTATTCTACCGCGGATATCTACTTTTTTCCTTTTAAGAAAACCTTTTTCGTAGCCTAAGCTGATCTAGAAAGTGACTCGGTGTATATATTTCTAACCGAGTCAGTGAATCTGAGAAAGAATATCAGATTCTTTCTTGATCACAAAATGTTGTTTGCAAGTGTCCCTGGGGGAATCTTTACAACGATGATCTCATTAGTTTTTGTATTATAAAATTTGGTTATTCAAGATGGAGGGTTAAGGAGTATTTATTTCCAATGAATTAGGAATTAAAGGCTGTTTTTATTGAGGATAAGGCCGGGAAAACAAAATGAGTTAAAAACTCCCTTTTTCTTCTTTTTAAGGTTTTTAGGGCAGCTATTGCTTAATTAGGAGGAATTTAAATTGACGATGATCTTTTGACATTATTATAATTGGCGGCCACAGACACAGAAAACAAAGCCCGCTTATTGAAGTGATTCACGAACTGAGTCAAACCACATGCTTCTCGGACAATTGCTTAGAATAAACCTGAAACGCCACAGATGAAAACAAACTCACCATGTTAACGAGAGTATATAACGGTGTGATATAGCATGGTCGTATTTTCCTCAAGGAGAGATTGGTAGAAGGCTGGACGACATGATAGCTGTTTGGTCGGACTGGAAATCCAGGACTTGATCTTTTTCTTTATGTTAATATTTTGTTCTTTGTCAACGCTGTTTCAGTCCCAGTTTCTATCTCCGCCCTCAAATGGGTACCAGCAAAATATTGAAACAACCTGGTAATATTCTGGAGGCAACTTTGTGATTAAAGGAGCAATAGTCTTGCAGTACAATCTACTTTTAGCAAGGCTTAATCTTAGGTCGCATTCTTAAGGGACTATTCTGACTACATGTGTTCTCATTCCGGTTTATGAATAACAGAATACACGGAATATCAATTCCCAAAAGAAGGCATGTATTCTGACAACGGAATACTGGTGGCGGAGGTGACCTGAGAACTATTGTATCTGAGCACGCGCGAGTTGCGAACGACCTGGGGTGGCCGGCCGCGTATCACTTCCCGCCAAAACTACTACCTCCAAAAGAACGCATATTCTGCTTATTCCGAGTAAACCGTTTTCCGTCCATTCCGTTTATTCTGCTATCGGGGGCAGAATGAACGGAATAGTATTCCGTTCATTCCGAAAACGGAATAGGTCCCAAAAGAAGGCGATCACCGTCTGTTCCGAGTGTTCCTCCCATTCCGGAATAGTCATCATCCAGAGGGCGTCCGCTAGCCTAATAGAACCCGTAGGCCCGGAGATAAGTTGAGTCGTGCAATTTGATTACCTACAAATTTTGTGCAAGCCAACTCGTATTTTTAATGTACATATAGACACAAACTTTAAGGTAATGCACTTTAAAGGTGAAATAGAAAATGAAATGTTAAGAATTCAGGTAATAGGCTTGTCCTGAAATACATACAAAGCGACCAAAAAAGTAAGGATGGATGAGGGTAACTTTCACTAGCGTCTCAAGTCTCGGAGACGCTTCAAAAAGCCCGTTTTCGCGGACCCCACAACCCCCAGCCCTTCAAATTTAAGCGGGTTGGCCAGGACCTACAACTCTTCCTTTCCGCCTTAAAAAGCTGGCTACGCCCCTGTCATCATCATCATCATCATCATCATCATCATCAAGTCAATTCTGATCATCATCATCATCATCATCATCTCCCACCTGGGTTCATTCCCTAAACACGACGGCTAAAGGTGATTTAAGCACTGAATGCTTGTGGGGTCGTGTATTAAATTAATATATTACTTTATAGTGGAATTGCTTTTGTTAGCCTAAAAAATATTTAAGACTCCGAAGGGTTTCGAACCCACGACCTCTGCAATATTGGTGTGTCTCTACAAATACTATAAAGGCGTAAGACGTTGGGTTCTGATTGTCTGGGGAGCAGACCGTGCTGGCGCAGTGTTGAGAGCGCACGCCTCTCACCAATGTGGCTCGTGTTCGATTCCTGCAGACCCGGCGTCATATGTGGGTTGACCGGTTGAGGTTTTTTTGGTTCTCGTCCTTGCTCCGATGGTTTTTCTCCGGGTTCTCCGATTTTCCTCCCTCCTGAAAAACCAACATTTCCAAATTCCAATCAGTCGACCTGGATAGAGGACCCGCATGAAAATCAGCAAGAGCTGATGTGGCTTCCTATGTAGTTATTTAATTCGTGGCCAAGACTTCGTTTTACCGGTTTACTATAAGTTTTATTTAGTAATGAGCTCGAGTGAACCTTGGTTGGTGTTAACAATCGAAACTAACAGGTGGCTTACGGAAAATGGTTGACTTAATTTTCGACATTTTTCCAAAAAATACTTGCACCACATAAAAAATAAATAAAAAAGTATATTTTTTAAGGGGGGGGGGGGGAGGGGAGAGATAGAAGACCATCTTAATAGCTAGCCTTCCTTCTTTCTGTTGCCTTCTTTCAGATGGCTCTGGATTGTAATATATAAAGCCTGTTCAATGCGTTCGGTTGCCTGCAAGAGGCTACAATGTTATAACAAAGCCTTCTAATGTTGTAAACTTCACGATTAATCTCAAGCGTTATCCGATTCTCGAATATTCTTTTTCAGCTGGTAAACAGATCGGCCATTGTCTTTATAAACATAAATAAACTTTTATGTGCTTTAGTAATTGTGCTTCTGAAATAAAACCCTGCCATAAATTTGTTCAACCCTTTTTGTCTTTTGGCTTTGTTATGTATGAGTAACCAAGGTCAAACAGACTTGACCAATAGTATATTTTAATTTAAACTTTGTTAGCGAATATTGAAAGTTCAGTCACCTGAAAACGCAGTGGGAGGGAAGACGGCTTTCTTTCAGTTTGAACACAAGCTAATTAAAAAAATGCGTCGACCGCTGGGCTCTCGCCGGTAAACTTTGTAACGCCAAGCGCGCCTCAAAGCGCGCCTTTGTAACTCAAAGCGAGTGTAGAATTTGTAAATTTGTAAAACGGCCTGGAAAATAGAGAAACTTGAAAGATAAAATTTGAAATATTCTTATATTACGTTTCCGAATCACTTTATATTAGCAAAACTTTTATATTTGATTATAATAATTATTTTGGGAAAAAAGTGTACAAAAATTGCTTTTCAAATATTACTATTAATCTTGAAGTTTGCAATCTTTGCTATTACTAAACGGTTTCAATTTTTTTATTATTATTCTTTCGCAAGAGTTTTGCTGGATACAAATGAAAGTAGAGAAATTTTTAAATAAAGCAATTTTACTAGAGAACAAGCGACATAAAAACAAAGGAAGCCAAGGTCAGCTGGAAATTAAGAGAAAAATTGCCTTTTATCGAAACTTCGGAGTACGCAGTGAGCCTTCGGTGTTTAGTGACCAGCTGGCTTCCCAATTTTTTGTACAAAATTGCAAACAAGTCAGGCAAAATTCTATATGTTTGAAGCAACACAAACAAATAAACAAATTAAACCAACAAACAAGCAAACACAAAAGAATCAAATCAAATCAATTCAAACTTTATTTAGCGAATACCTTTAGCTTTATCTAGCGAAATACCTATCAAAAGCGAATTTCCGCTTATATGAAAATGTTTGGTTTGATAAATCTATAAGACATAACAAACTAGGAGCGTGTTTTACTGGTTTAGATGTGTATATTGCTAAATGACAACTTATTTTAATGAATTAGGGCGGATACAGATTTTGAAAACTTAACAAGGCGAGGATTTACTTTATAAGATAAAGAAACGAAAACTAGCCTGGAAATTTCGACAATTCCCCTTTTACGCAGAAGAATTTAAAATATGATGTTCTAATTATTTTTTATTTTGAAAATATTCTTCAGTTCGCTTTTAATATTCTTTATTCTGTAATATTACCCTTCATCATTTATTTAAACTGAGCGAGCGTCAATTCTCTTCGTACATTGTCATGTAAGAAGGTTATCTGATGTACTTGCAATTAAAGTCTGACATGATTTTAAACTAAGACTATAATACGAGCCGATTACAAAGTTAGAAAACGTGAATTATCTGTTGAAAATTAAACGAAACGATTTGTTAGAAGAAAACTGTGAAACCGCAAACGAAACCGCCTCAGGAATAATTTAGGTCCTTTCTTTCAAACATACAATAGCGAAAGAAAGTTAATTGCTTCGAGGGGTGATTAATTTGCGTTGTCGAAAACTTTGTGGCTAGCTGGACTTCTCAGCGAAGGTCAAATGAATTGTTCGCACGAGCTAAAGCCCGCTGGTGACAGGTTCCCGCGCGCGGGAAACATAAGACGTCACTATCGTTTCTAAGCAACCGAAATACGGAAAGACTATTTGATGCCCGCCCCATAACAATGCTATGGAGAAATTCCTTTTCTTTGAAGGGAAATCGGTAAGTAATTATTAAATACAAACCGATTAATGCAGTCATTTACTGCTTGTCGTTGCTATGACCTCAGCAATTGTTCTGTTTTGAATTGCTCGTCAGGTTTTAATAAATTGAAACACTTGGGTATGTTTGTGTCGAATTCAAGCCATTGCCGAAAATATAATCTCATAAGCGCGAGTGATTTTCGCGCTTTATATTGCGGTTGAAGCGAAATAACCACCCGCCATTTACACTGATTTATTTATTAATTCCAAAACAGGTGCGCAGTGAATAATTCAGGTTATTAACTCTCGTTTGAAGGTGTACGCGTCGTTCATTCGTTCATATGAGAAAACATACCACGCGCCACGAACAAACATGCACAACAATCAATCAGAGAATCGAGCCTTTTTTTGACTTACGCTCATTAATAAGCGAGTTGCCTGAATTGTTCCATTCTGGGTATATTTTAAATTCAGTGACTTACTTTCAGGCGCAAAGATGGAAAATTCAACTAGAAAACGTACCATTACCGATTTACCGCCAGCCGAAAGCAATGAACCGGCTACCAACATCACCGGTTCCAGGATGCCAACGGAAAATCCTCCTTTTACGTTAAAGGATTTAAAAGATGCTGTTCCACCGCACTGCTTCGAACGGTCTCTTCTCAAATCTACCTCGTATTTGCTGTTGGATTTGGTCGGCGTTGCTCTGTTGTACGCTGCCGCGTTTTGGGTGTTTAACGCGTCACTGCCGCTTTACGTGCACGCTGTTTTCTGGCCCGTGTATTGGATTTGCCAAGGCTGCGTTGGGTTCAGCGTGTGGATAGTTGCACATGAATGTGGTCACTACTCTTTCTGTGACAGCAAGCGCATCTGCGATATCGTCGGCTTAGTTTTGCACACTTCGCTGTTTGTGCCTTATCATTCATGGCAAATTACTCACGCCAAACACCATCGAAATACGAATCGGATGGAAGGCGATCAAGCTTTTGTCCCAAACACTAGAAGCCTTCTCAAGTCGGAAAACGATTTAGAATTTCCCAATATTTTCTTCAGACTTGTTCACCTCGTTAAATACTTATCAATCGGTTGGCCAGGATATCTGCTTATCAACGCTCGAGGCAGGCCTTATAAGGAACACCGCATGCGGCCGAATCATTTCAACCCGTACGCTCCGATTTTCTCACCCAATGATTTCTGGGATGTGATTTTAAGCGATGTTGCAACGCTGGTCTGGATTGGTGTCCTGTACTATCTCAGCGCCCATGTCTACTCGCTCGGATGGTTGGTGTGCCTGTACGTGATTCCTTTACTCAACGTCAATATGTGGCTCGTGATTGTCACATACCTCCAACACTCAGATATCAGAGTGCCGCACTATTCTGACGAGGAATGGACCTGGCTTAAGGGGGCCCTGTGCACTGTCGATCGGGATTATGGTATACTCAACTATGTCTTCCATCACCTTACAGATTGTCACGTGGCACACCATCTGTTCTCGTACATGCCTCACTATCACATTGCCGAGGCCACTGAAGCGATTAAACCGATACTTGGAGCTTACTACAATTATGATAATACACCAGTGTGGAAAGCTTTATGGAACACGGACAGCTACTGCCGATTTGTAGAGGACAGCGGAAAAATTTTGTGGTACAAATATTTACCTGAAGAGTAAAATAACACTGAAATAGCGACAAAATGCTAAAGATAGTTTTCTCCGGAATCAAAAGACTTCAATTGAATTTTATTATTGTATATATTTTGTCTCCTTTGTTCCTCGACGTTTACTGTCTGAAAATTGAATTGAGATAGTTTATACTGGTATATTCTTCAATTGGCCAAAAAACTAATAACAAGAATTGAGCGGTGATTATTAATTTATGACAAAAGGTAGCAGCTTTTAATTATTTTTGGTTCTCGTCTTTCTTTATACATTATGAATGTAAATAGAAAAATAAAGGTTTTTGCTCTCTTGAACAAAGTTTGAAATATAATTAAAGTTTTCCCTTAATAAAAGAAAGCATTGTTTGAACTCATTCATTCATCCACATCTATATTCCGGCTGCGACACACTTTTAACCGAAGACCACAGAGTGGTTGTACAGAGCGTTTTTCACTCCCGCGGGGCCTGTGCGAAAATAGTATACCATTCTCACTCATTAATTATGCCGCTCATTGTCCGGCGTGGATAAGGTATGGGGAAAGATTGTGGCCGAGGCAATGAGCGACTGGGTGAGAAAGCACTATAGTTGTCTATTACGTCGCCGAAGGGGAGGTGGGAGGGTCGAAAATTCGCCCGGACTTCCCGGCTTGCGTATCTCTTTCGAAATGCCCCGAAACCCTAAGCAAAGGGATCTTTAAATACGGCGATTGTGCACGTGCGTGATTAAGCATTACCTAACACAACTATCTATAAACAAATGGGGTTATGTGAAAATCCACGCACTTCCTGAACTTCCGCGTCATAATTATGAATTTTTTTAACTACTTCGCAGCACATAATTGCTAACAGCAACTCCTAATAAAAAGAATAATGGTTGTACAGAGCGTTTTTCACTCGGGTGTCGAGAATAGTTCGTCTTTGCTTTGGATTTGCATTACTACGCTCAGTGATTTGTTAAAAATTCCGCGCCACTTTCTAGTAAGACCAAAACCAATCACGACTCGCTCACACACGTTTCCCGCTTTTTACGCCGGCTACATGTACTTGCTCCTAATTTTGATTGGTTTACTGGATCGCATGCTGAGCGCCGCACATTTGCGATTGGCCAGTGATTTTTGGGGTTTTGGTGTTACGACACTTGATCGACAATCGCTCTATAAGAAATCCTTTCTTGGGGAGGTACGAAAAGGTACTAAATTATCTTCAAATAGGTCGTCAGAAACTTCAAAATAACAGTTTACTGAAGACTGGGGTAGATCGAGATGGATTATAAACAGGCGTATTAAAAGTTTTGCCAGTGTAAGTGATGTTAGTCCTGTAAGGCATATTTGCTTGAAAGGGGAATGGGTTAGAAGAAATTAGAAGAGGTTGAAGGACAGACAATAAACAATGACTGATTGTGTATTTAAGAAGATATCTTTAATTAAATGATCATATTTGCCTTATGAAAGGCATTGTAGTATATGTACACGATTGATTGCCGACAAATAATGCCTTTGGGCTATAAAATCAAAAAACACCAAACAAACACAACATTCTGTCAACAAATAACTTAAGAAAACTACTTAATTTGTCTACATTATGTCATAAATATGACAAGAAGTAGTATTTCGAGCGTATTGACCTCTTTATATATTCTGCTACACGCAGAATCTAGCAAAATATTTGGGATACCAGAAACTTGACGAGATTCAAATATTTTCCTTGTTCCTCAACACGGACTGCTTCTGTATATTTTTAACCAAAATACGTCTGGTTTACGATGACAAAATATCTCTAATCAAAGCACTCTCTCTGTTGCTTAGGGCAACAGACTACAATAATTTAAAGTTGCGTTTTCCACAATATTGCTTACTGCTCACTCGCTACGCTGACCTGAAAGTTCGAATCCTGTACCTCAGGTCGCTAGGATTCTATTTTGATTCTGTGTAAACTAAATTTCTGATTTTAAATTTTAAAAATTGTTTTCTCTTAATTCTGTTTAACTGAAGTGAACTCAAATTAAGGCTGAGAGTCTCAACCTGCAAGTAAAACATATTTCAGTATAATCAATATACAGTATTACGAGAGAAATCGTGCACACTTCACGCAGCTGACATAGCGGTTTTCTGATGACTGTCGTGCAACAAAAACCAAAGGAATCACTTAACCGAACACAACACACTCAAATCAAACAAACATGCAACCGGTTCCAGGCGCGGGAAAAACGCACCTAGCCAAAATTCCGACATGTTCAGGTTTGTTCCTGATTGGTTAAAACAACAGGATTCTTTGGTCTAATCGGTTAGAGCAAGCTGTACACCTTTTTATTCAGCCAACAAGAGAGCTGAACTAAGCAATCGCAAAACATAAATCAACATTCAACAGTCACACGAAAACCGCTGTCGTTTTTCTTACAAAAATACTTGTAGTAAATGTAGGGTAAATGTCTGCTTCTTTCTCGTACTTTCATCTTATGCGCGGAATATTGATTCAACAGGAAAATAGAGTATGCCTTATTAAATCGCTCCTGCGCGTTAAACGGTAAATAACAGCCAAAAACAAATTCTAGAATTTACCCTTAGTTACCCGTACCAGGTGTACTGGGTGTTTTGCAGGTGTTAATCAGCTGCACCAGTGATCAGTTTAGCATTTCTCTTTACTACGTTATTACAAATGCAAACAAGTGGATAATGAGAATAATCAATTTCATCATCTCAGCAAAAATTCGACTCAAACCAAACTTTCCAAAGAGGCGAACTTATAAAAACTGTATATATCTATTTTCACCTTTCAAAACAAAAAGGCACTCCCCGATATGGAAATGTTGCTAATCATTCCGTAATTATTGTTCCATTAAAAGGTTTTAGATTTACCAGTAACAAAATCTCCTTTTTCAGAATCGCCATTTTTAGTATTTTCTATATGACGACATGATTAATTTGTACCCAGTCCATACGTAATTGAAAAACATCATAGAAGACTGGGATAAAACTAGTCATTCAACCATTGGGAACAGCCATTGACGTTTATCAAATCACTGCGAAAATAATATCTAATTCTATTTATGTTTTTTAGTAGCAACATAGCAAAACTGTTTAAGAACTTAATTTTAGACTAAAAGCAAATATAATGTGTCAAATTAACTAGCATAAGATAATAGACGACATCCTTATTTCCACCAAACGGTCCACTTTTTTGCTGAATTCAAAGTGTAACATTTCTTGAGATCATATAAAGAGAATGAGTCAAATAGAAACACTTGTAATTTGGGAGAAATTGCTGGCGGTTTTCGCTTTCTCGACACTGACTGTTAGTACGGTTGTACCCCCAGTAGTGGTGTAATGACAGGGCGCATTCGTGACAGTCAACATGAAGTCAGTAACCAGTTTGGTAAGCACACAAGGGCCATTGAGGAATAAGGATAAAGTCTATTAAAATCTACGATCAGACTGGCCATGACACACAAGTTTGAGCCAACACTAGAGATAAGTTTTTTACCACACCAAAACAAACTTATAATAACAAATAATAACAAAAACGTTGCTAAAAAATAAAGAAAAAATATCGTTTCACGCTTTTTACACTCACACATTAAAACGTCACACCTCCGAATGCTCGCTCACAAAATTTTCGATTCGGCTTCGTAGCTCGTCGTTCGGCCGAACTTCCAAATCCGTCAAGGTCTCGTTATTCATCGGGCTGCTTCGCTTTTTGCGGAACCAGCGACGAATGGCTTTTCGCTCGTAATTATAACCATCGGCAGCAGTGACGGGATCCTTCATGATCTTGTTTGTGATTGGACAAAGGAACTCAAATGGAATCGGTTCGTTAAACTGTTCTTCCAATGCGGGGACCGGTGAAACCACGCGGACTTGGGAACCAGCTGATGGTGGCCTGGGGGGAGCCGTCGGCTCGGCTGGAGTTGGAACAGTCAGCGGAGCTTTTTCAGGGAGAGGGCCTATGAATTAACAGTGATAATGTAAACAATGATTTATGTATGTTCTTCGCTGATATTTTAATTCAATTGTTGTGTGATTCTTGTGAATAGTGCAAATAAAAAAAGTCTGAAATCTAAACCTGAATAAAGTTACAACAACAGGCAAACAATTGAACTAACACTATTAGCAATGTAGACTAAATTAAAACTGTTTCTCTTCTTCCTGTGACATTTAACTCACCGGCTTCATCCCCCTGGGGAACGTGCTTTTTCTCTCCTTCGGCCGCCCCGTGGGTACCCCGGATGGGAGGAAGGACCGCTCTGGCTAGCGGTACTGCAACTGCCGCTAAACAGAGACAATATGAGATTAAAGACGTTAATTACCACTCAGCCATACAGTAAACACCCGCGTATAAGAACCTAGTGATTTAAGAACCTACAGGCTGAAATTGGGCATTTTAATACCCAAATATATAAGAACCTATTTAGGCTGGCAAAGAACAATAGGTTCTTATACAAAAAAAACACTCTTATTTTGTAGCCAAAATACTGGATTTTAATTGATAGAAATTGTGAAATTTCTGAGAAACACCATGGAAATTGTTTGTTTAATTGAAAATCTTTTAAATACAGAGTATAGAATACTGTATAAAACAGTAGCTCTCTGAATGGTATCACTATGACAACTCCTACAAATAAGAACCTTCTAAGAACCTAATCAGCCTGAGTTCGGAAAAACTACCCCAAAATATAAGAACCCATTCAGCCTGAACCTAAAATTTCTAGGTTCTTATACGCGGGTGTTTACTGTATGGTAAAAACATAAATGTCATATCTGTAATCTTGAAATAAAGTACCTGGTGCAATGTTGCCATTTGGTACTGCGGCGCTGCAAGAAGAAAAGGAAGGAAGAACATCCATAAACGAAATATATTTAGCAGTGAAATAAAAAAAAAATGAAATCAAAAATACATTTCGCTAATCCATTGTTATAAATGTTCAGTCCATTACAATAAAGTCCAGTTTGGACCATCCACACTTCGTTGTGTCATTTTATTATTTATTTGTGTTTAAAAGTGCGTGATATACTAGCTCCTTCTGACTTTCTACGGCATGTTAACAAAACAAATGTTGGCGCTGTCGCCGTTGAACATCTTTAACGAGGATACGAATGCTCCAAGGACCAGCTTACACCTGATTTCAGTGTTACGTGCATAGCTATCTTTCTGCATACATTTTTCAACATTATCTTTTGACGTGCTGTTTGAAATGGGCCAATTAAAACCGATGCATACGTTGTGCGTTTCATGCAAATGAGCCCAGCAACCATGCTGGTGGGCTGTGATTGACGATTTCGATCACTCTTGGTGTCTAGCACGTCAAAAGACGGGTGTCGATAGAAAGCCGCTATGCACGTAACACTGAAAGCAGAAGTAAACTCACTCCCAAAAACATTCTAGCTTCGCAGCTGCAGCTAAGGGCTTTCGTTCGAACTTAATACATGTCACTTGAAACTTAAAATCATCACATTTAGCGTACACTTAATGTAAAAAAAAAAACACCAGTCAGAATATTTACCCGTCATCCCTGGCAGCTTCTCGCAGACTGGTTACCGACCCAATCCCCGTTGAAGTCGTCCCGGCCGCTGCTGCACGCGCGGTGGGTTCGTAAGCAGGAGGAGCTGTGTATAGTTGAGCATATCCGGGGTTGTCGATCACTACAGGGGCCATTCCACCCCCCGGGCCTGCGGCGAAAGGTACAAAATAAACACTCCCAGGGGCGGCCTGGCTGTATGGAGGCGGAGCAGCTGAAGAAATAAAAGACGATGATTAGTAAGTGCTTGGAAAGTTCAAACATCTCGGGGCGTGGGGCTGCGCACCCCCTGCCCCTACATACACCCTCCCTCTAGATCCGCCCCAGGGCAAGTGGTTTCCAAGAACTGCTTTTTTTTTCTGGTATGCACAAATTAGCACAAAAATGTATTGTGCAACCGGTTTAGTGGCCTCGCGTCCATGAACATGCGATGGTAACGAAGAAATCTCGAAGTTCCGGCCAGTTTTAAAAAATTTCACCGGGTATTTTCATGTCAACAACGAACTGGCTACGTTAAAACTAGTCACAACGAACAAAATGTTTCGCTGTTGAGGCAACCTTCATAACAGAATGCTTGGAGTAACCTGCGATGGATTAGCATCCCACAGAAGCGTTGAGGCTGCAAAGGGCATAAAAATAAAATTTACGTTTAGAGCGTACTCAAGGTTGAAATTTGAAAAAGAACAAAACAAATTCACTTTGGTGTTGAAAGTAATTCATGTTTGCTTTGAATTGGCATTAGTGATTGGTTTAAAAAAACTCGCGCTACTTTCTCATTCAATCAAGTAAAATCAAAACCAATCGATCGTCAATTACTCTCACGCGCTTTTCCGTTGCTTCGAGTTTGGTTCACTGAATTGTCTATATCCTTTGTAATTGGCCAGAGTGATAACTTTGGTTTTAGTTTAAAACAGTCACTCGAAAAACGCTCTTATAGTAAAAAGGTTTAAACAACATCTTCAGGTTTCAAATAGCCTAAAAAAATAATACGTTCAGCCACAACCCGAAAAGGAAGTTCGTATTTAAAAAGAAAAGGCGGTAGTTTATACTTGTAAAGTAAGCCACCGGCTCTTGGCTGGGTAAGGGTTGTGTTGGTGCTTGTCTTTGATTGGCTGGCTGAGCTGTTCGCTGAGTGGGCGCCATGTTCATCGATTCTACGTTGTCGTACGCTTCGTTGACAAACCCGTGACGGACTGGTAATGAAAAGGACAAAAAATAGAAAATCAGTCAACTACATACACAGGCGGGGAAGAAAAGTAAATTCTGAAGCAAGATCTTGCTTCGACTCGAGGCCTGGCAATCCCCCGATGGGACCAGGTGCCCCCTCCCCCCCCCCCCCCCCCATTAAGCCGGCCTCCAAAACAACAAAAAACAATGTCAGCGACAACAACAAAAATAACAATGCGTAGAATTGCTCAAAGTTAGTCTAAAGTTAACTTTCAAAGTAACTCCCTTGTATTGTATTATATTGTATTGTTACATGTGCAAATGTTTTGTAAGAGGCATTTCTATAAGTAGCAGTTAATTAGTTTGTTTATGCTGTTTTTTGGGCTTTTTTCTTTCAGGTGAAAACGCAACTTTGTATTTATTCGTAAACAAAGTGTGAAGAAACAACACACACATACACACACACACACACACACACAAAAAAAAAAAACACCACCACCACCAATAACAGTAACAACATCAACAAAAACAACAACAGCAGTGACTTAAATTTTAAGGTAAAGCGACGGAATCCAAAATATATTTTCTTACATTCATCTGCGTTTAAAATCAAACCTGAAAACTGAGGGCCATGATAACTTCACTATCTGAATATTGCTTTCGTTAGCTGATGAAAACAAATAAAAATCTAGCATGGTACTCACAGTATACAGTATTTGCTGAATTCCTACCTCCTTGGTTGTATCTCTTCTTTTTATTTTTAACAAACAGACAAACAACAGCCACTAGTATTGGTAGCAGTAACAGCGGCACCACAATCCCGGCTATGGTACCTCCTCCCAAGCCACTCCTGCCTCCTGTAAACAAACAAGAACTCCAATAGATTAATCACAAGTTATTTCAAATTAATAAAAAGAAAAAGGTCAACGTTTTTAAGTTTGAAAGACAAGTTTCGACTAAAACTTTGGTCAACATCAGTTAATGGGAATGTCCGTTAAATTTGAGAGGTACAGATTAGAGATGTGGTTACTAGTTCAAAACAGACTTCTCCAAATTGATGAAAACTGTTTCTAAAGTTTAATTTTAAACTTTATGTCTAGCAAGTGTTCATGGTCTCGTAAATATGTGAACTCTTGTCCGAAGACAGATGCTCGAGGACGCGTGCGGGAAAATAAGATTTACATAATTTATGTGAAAGTGAACGTGCGAATTAAAACATTTTCATTTAAATGGCCTGGCACGAAAACTCGTTTTGACATTTAGGTTAAAGACAATTTAGAAATGGACTATTGTTATGTCATTATTAACATAAGTCTAAACAACGAAAGTGAAAGATAAACAAGATATTTACCTTTATGAGGCGCCAGAGTATTTTCTACAGCTGATAAAAGAAAGAACAGAAAAAATTGAGTATAATGCGAATACCTCTCCCCATAAAATGAAGCAAACATGCAATGAAATAGTGTTTGTATGGGAATCCTATGCAGAATAATTTTCCATTAACTTACCGGGTGTTGGTGTTCCTTCAGTAGAAACTACAAATTAGAAAAACAAATAAAATATCAGATGATTGAACTAAAAATTACCCCTAAAGGAGGTGGCAAACGAGGACACAACGTTGCGGAACATTGTTGTGGACACAAAAGTTTCCCTATTTGCCGGGGCGCGCAACATTTGTTGTGGACACAAAAAATGTTTCTTTTGTGTCGACAACAAATGTTTCTCCGTTTGCTCGCCCGAGAAAACTCAAGAGCAACAATGTGTCCTTTTGCCACCGCTTTAAGTTCAAATTAATAATTTTACTCTTCCCAGAGGATCACGTGTTTATTATTTTCATATTTGCATGAGATAGATGGAGATGAGATGTGTAAAGTGAACGCTTTATTTTAAACACCACATATGAATGCTATAGAGCATATGACGTCACGGCAGCCATATTGGTGTTCCAAAACAAAGGAACGGCGGCCATATTGGTGAAAACCACCCAAGCCATTCCTCCGGGAATTGAACTCTTATTTTAATGAAAATATGATCTTTTGTTTTAGTAAACCAATATGGCCCTGGTCACATGAGTGAAAACACTCTATACAAAACACTACGCAGTAAAACCATTTAAACCAAGAACGCTTTCGCCTGATTGCTCGTGGGACCACAAGTCGATTTCAAACATAGACGCAGCTGCTTGAAATTGTGTCACGTGGCTCGTTCGCCTGCGGCACATGATCAACGTTCCCCTTCACGAATGGCTTCTATGTCTGTATTTGAAGCAGACTTGTGATCTGATCTTAAAACATTTTGAAACCTTTTTTGTTTTGCGGTCTTCTAATTTCAACTAATCACCTAGTACCATAGGAAGTATATATTGACCAGTATGCGAAAATTTGTAGGTGGAATTAAAGGGTAAAGTTTGAATTACATTTATTCTCAGTTAGCCTTACATGGGCCGATACAGCTTCGATATCAGCAGCTGAAGAAGGTTACGATTAGCAACTGTGCTAATTAGTAGCAAGATCGGGTAAACAAAATTATTGGCAGACAATTATTTCAAACAAACCAAGGAACATAAAATGCCAACTTGACTCTTGCAATTTTGTTATTACGAGGTGTACTCAATTCATCCACAAGATCTAAATACAGTTTACATTTCTTAAGTTAAGATATCCACTATGAATAGTTTAAAGTCCGAAAGGTTCTCTCTTAAATATTAAACTTTTTGGGGCTTAAGTTTAGTGGTTTTACTAAAGTACTTTTATTGTCTTTGTAAATACAGTACGATCCCGATTTCTCGAATCTCCAGGGGAAGCACAAACTGGTTCGAAAAGTCAGGGATTTCGAGAAATCAGGTGTAAAATTACGGTGTTCGACTGATTGAAGGCAAATCACTTTTCGGTCTAAGTTTTAGGGGGGGGGGGGTCCACAAATCAGGATTTCGCTGTTTGACTAACAAACACCACACTAACAACAACAACAACGAAGACGAAAACAACAACAACAACAAAGACAACACCAGTAAGAACAACAATGTAAGTTATATTTTACATCATCATCATCTTCAGAGCCTAACGGACGATGTAGGTCAGGTCGAGTTTGCGTTTTAGGGCATTGCAGTTACTTACAGTTATTTGCAGTTTCGAATGCATGTGTTACTTGACAACAACACAGTTAGCTAGAAAAGTGCAAGTAACCACATTACCTCTGGTAGATGTTGGTTCATATTTAGTATCTGTAGCGGATTGTTTAGTAAGTTGCGTCGCAGTGATCATGGATGACGTCATAGTGACAGTAGATGACGTCATAGTGATCGTAGGTGATGCCGACCTTGACGTCATGACGGTCGTCGACAATGAAGTCATTGTTGTCATGGTAATGTCAGTCTGATGAATCGGTGCTGTTCGCAGCAAATTGGGATCAATACGAAACGAAAAATAAATATGAAATTTGTTTATGGTTTATATATTAGGCTATAAAAACTATGAAAACATTGGAAGCACCGAACGTTTTCGAAGTGTTATCATCATCAAGGTTATAGTTTAATCTGATGCTCTGTTTTTAGTGTTATTGTTAACTTAGGGCCAAGTAATAAGAGCAACATTTTCCTACAACTTGTCATGCAACAATGTTAGGAGGGAGGGGGGGGGGGGGGGGGCACCGCAAACATTCATAGCTACTTTACGCAACATGTTGCCGCAACTTGTAACACGGGCGGAGATATGCACGACGATGCTTTTCAACTTACATCGTAAACATTGTCGTCAAACAAGTTGAAAGAACATGTTTCTCGTGGTACCAGCCTCTTTAGCAATCTCTGCTTTATTTTAGTTTCAAATTATACGGTTTTCTTGAAATTTTGGGAGTCGACAAATTAAAAGTTTATGTTATTCTCTTGCAAATTTATTTAAGTCTTTCCTTAGCATATCCTTTTAAAATTACACCACATGCAAGTTAAATTTTGTTTCCATCTAGAATCATTTGCCAGTGGTTGCGACGTCTGGGGCCAAATTTGCCTTCAAAAAACCTTCGTTGCTGATCTGACCGTGTCACAAAAATAATAAAGGCTAAGAAAATTTTCCGAAAAGCCCTGGCTCTCAATAACTCCAAAATCTTTCTCAGTTTCTTATAAAAAAAAGTTTGGTAAAGTTTACTTAATTTGTCTTCATTGGCTGTTTCATTCTTTATAAGAATGTTTACTATTTCATATTATTTTAATTATTAGCTCGTAAAACTTTAACTCTCTCACTAAAAACTATCGAGTTAACTAAGTGGTGTGGTGTAGTGAGTGGAATGCATTGTGGGTGATAACTACAGATCGACTCATTCTTTTGTTTTTTTTCTCTCATTCTCTTCAACCATTCCCTCGCAATCAAAGTTAGTTACTTTCTCGCACACTTGCTTTCTCTCGCTCAACGCGTATCTCGAGTGTACGCGCCCGCAGGCACGCGCACACACAAAAGTTCTTTATTTCAATCAATTAGTCGATAATTTCCTACTCTTATATTATTGTTTCATGCTGGATATTAAGCTGATAATTAAAACGGTTATACCTCTGCCAGGAGAGCTTGTTGCGGCCTGGATTGTTGATATTAGCACAGTTGATGTACTTGTCGCCTGGATTAATTGGGCTGAGCGTAAATATATCAATGAACTGTTAGTAAATTAACATTAACAGCAAGCCAATCAGCCATAATGTTAATAAGTTAGATTGAAAAAATTCAAGGCAGCTTTAAGAAAACAGTTTTTTATCATAGTTACAGTTAAACTAAACGGCCGCCAGCTTTTGCGGGAAATCTGGTCAGTGATATTTATATTTTTCCATTCAGCGTCGTTTTTCTAATCATTCTGAAATTCATGCAAACGATATAATACAAATTTTATGAAACGGTTTTCTATTTAATAGAGCGGTTTATATTTACTCATAAGGCCTAGGTTTTTCAAAGGATGGATAACGTTGTCCAGCGGAAAAATTAGTGGAAAGCTCAGTTAGTTTTGTAAAAACGTATACACTGGATTGTCGTCAGTCCAGAATAATGTCAACGTTTGGAAACGCGCGAAACAATAGCCTGACGTAACAACATGGCGGATGTCAAGTCGTCCAGAGTGGACTCCACTTGGACTTTTTCATCTGCCCTTTAAACAACCGGCCTCAGTCGTATTTTGCTTGAATTGTAAAATAGAAAATAAATAAATCAATAATCTGCAGTGGCTCAACATCCACTGTTCCAGATCGAATTCGAATATATGGCCTGATTCGCAAACATAAACCGCTAAAAAAACATTAATGAGGTAATTCTTAATTCGATCTTGACTCTCGCGACGATAAGTTACGTATCAACTTCCATGTATGCTGCCTGTGCATGCACTAAGCACTATCGGTCTCATGCAGCGAGTTCCAGGTCAATAACCACCATGCAGAAAAAGCGATATCTTTACCTGTAGAAGTCATCTGGCTCGAAACAGATGCCTCTGTCGAAGAAGTCTTTACCGAAGAAGTCTGTACCGAAGAAGTCTGTACCGATGATGCCTCTACCGAGGACGTCAAGATTGGCGTGTGAATGGTAGAACTTTCTTCAGTTATATTGACTGAACATGAATAAATAAATTAAAATTGGCTCAGGCGATCCTCAAGTCGTAACCATCTTAAAGAAACACGACCATTTCTCGAACATTGAAACAGCCGATGGAGGAAAAGAAGACTAGAACACAAAACTGTAAACTGCAGCGGAAAGATAAGAGAGTGCCAGTGAAAGTTATAAAGTAAGAATAGAAAGTTTACAAAATTTTGAGACTTCATCTGGATTCCAAATCATGGTTGTTGCAATACAGGTGCAAATACTCTACTGTACTCTAGTGGTGCAAAGCCTGAGTGGAGACATTTCAGAATTAATAAACAAGTAAAGATCTTCATAAGATTACGGTTAGTGCAGAATATATATGTTTTACAGTTGTTCGAAATGCAACGAAAACTCTACATAAAATTCACGTTTTTGCATGCAAAATATATAGACAAATTTCGCAAGATTATTTGCATGTGAACAGCAGGCAAAGAATCAAAGCCTTATTTTAGTAAGCTGCTTCAAAGTAAGAACTAATTTACAGTACACACATACAGGCAGGAGGGTTTGTCTATGTACAAGAAAGAAGTATGCAAACAGCGCTTTTCCACTCAAAGTTCTTTCAATTAGCCACACAAAAGCAATGTTAACTGACCAACAAGGGGTCACAAGTAAGGTTTTACATTTAAACTTAGATTCCATTACATGATGAGTATTAACTTGAACTATATGAATAATGAATTACTTAGTATTGAGGCTGTATTTAAGAAGAGTAGAAAGAAAAATTTAATTTTAGGCTTACAAAATTATTTTTAGGTACAGTGATATTGCTTGGTTAACAAAGCAGCATTACTAGCAGTTAAAATATTGACATAAAGAAATTAAAAAAAGGTACATTTATTTAATAACATGAATTAATTGTACTTGTGCAGGTGTTTGTTAAAACAGATAAACATCAGTGCGCAATCTTTTGAGTAGGAAAAATTGCGTGACTTCGAAAGTGTCACGCAATCCTGATACTTCTGATTTGGTAGTGATAACCTTGTAAATTTTTTTATTGGTTGAAGCACAGTCAAAGTAAGTCAGCGATCAGTGTTACGTCATGTCAAGCAGTTCGTTTTGTAGACGTGGCTGCCACAAAGGAACATTACGTGACAAGAATTTCACCGATAACGTGACACAATGTAACACAATGAAACGGAAAAATTGGTAACGCAAACGCAACGTAACCTACGTTGTTACTATTCCATGTATGGAAAGCACATTTAAATACATTGTAGACAGGTGAAACACAAAGTTTTACAATCTACCACAAATAAAAAGTAATTTTTAAAACTCAAATACCTCTTTCGTAACGTAGATAAAACCCTTTTGCAGTGTCATCTGAGTCAGTGACAAACAGAATACGGAGATGATGACCTGCCGACAAAAACGTCCACGGCGCCATGTTATCATGGGAGCGCTTTAAAGATTTCCCGTCATCCACTTGCAAACTGTCACCCAGTTTCCCCGCATGAGTTGCGTAGGCAATGTCTGCCACATCTACGGTAACCAATATTCGGTAGCCTGGTGCGACCTTAACGGACCATCGACAGAGCTGGTTGTTGGGGTAGTTTGACGGGTAGTTTGGGCTTCGAACGAAGCCAGTGTTGTGAAACCAGTCAAAGTAACCAAAAGTCGTGTTCACAGCATCCGAAACACCGCATCCTTTAAAAACAAAGGAAGTGGTTATTCATGATGTATCGCATAGGAAAATCACGTTTTTGACAACGGGAAACTGCGCTAAAGGAAAAAACATGTCAAGAGATTTCATTGCATATAATGTCTCGAATAACCTTCCAATAACCTCGTTTTCTCGGTCTAAGCTGTTAAATATGGATCCTCGTCTTTTGCCCTTGTTATATGGCCTGCGTGCTTCAGTCAAAAGGGGTCATTAAAGAGGGGCCTTAAGGGGTACAGTGGAAACTGGAATTTGGGCAAATTTTCATTGGGGAAATGGGATTTGTGTCACTGGGACTGGGAATCACAGACAGGAAAACAATAGAACTGGGACTGGGATTTTAAAAATTTTGAAAAACAAAAGGGTGAGAAATGGGATTAAACCCCTCCTTCAGGACCCTCATTTAAATTTTTTTAATTTATTTTCATATCTTTTTCATATCTTTTTTACTTCTTTGTAATGGTTTTTCCGTTCTCACCCAAATGAAAATTATATGATGAACAGTGAACTGTGTGTGCAACAAATATGTTAAAATAAAGATTAAACGTACGGCAACAGCATGGGCGCAGAGGCGGATCCAGGATTTTTCTTAGGAGGGGGTGTACCAATTAACCACATAGTTTTTTTTTTGCAGAATACCAGTTGTATTAGAAAGCTGCAGGTAATCTCACGGGGGGTGGGGGGGGGGGTGCGCACCCCTGCAGCCTCCACCTTAATCCGCCCCTGGGGCGTTTCCGCGTAAAAAAATACAAAGGAAGATGTTATGAGGTGTTTTAACGTACCTCCCTCTACCATCTGATAAAGAGGCAGTTCTGATGGCGGAATAGTTGCAGTTATTGGCGGGGTACTCGGCGGAGCAGCAGTAGGGGCACCTGTCAAGAAAAATGAAATTAAGATGCTGTTGGACCAGCTATTTTTATAAACCATTCCCTGTACCCTTAGTCATGCACGTCTTAATTGTGAACCCTTTATTGTCGCTTAGTTATGTACCTTTTATTGGCCCCTTTATCGTGTACCTCTGTCGACCCCTTAAAAGCGAGCCTCTATTGGCCTCTTAATTAGCAGATATGTCCAGGATTGAACGCTAATGAGATTTACGTTCCTCATGACAGCCATCACAAAGTGTCCTCATCAACAAAAGTTCACCAAAACACACCAAAATTTGTCAAATATGAAGTTATATGGAATGTCAAATAACACAGTCAAACATGAAGTACTCATTAAACAATACTTGCGTTCAATCCTGGACATAAGTGTTAATTGGACATCTGTTGGCCTCTTAGTTGCGTGTATATATTGGTCTTTTTATCAAGTCCATCTAAAAGTGCCTTTTGTGTGTACCTCTACTGGCTCCATATTTTTATACCTACATATGCCTTATAGTTATGTGCCTCTACTGAGCCCTTTATCGTGCACCTCTACTAGTCCCTAGTATCGCGTGCATTTAATAGTGCCAGGCCTCTTATTTGTGTACCTCTGTTGTCCTTTTAGTTTTGTGCCTCTGTTGACCCTTTAATCGTGTAACTCTATTGACCCCGTATGTGTTTATTTCTATTGGCCTTTCAGTGACGTGCCTCTACGATTCCTTATGGTGTACTCATGGCTTACTAGGGCTAGGTATAATACCACAACCTACTGCATATTATTTCCTGAACAACGGAGGTGGCTTGTTCAAAGAGGTGGTAGTAACAGCATTACCACTTTAGAGACCGACAAGTTCAGAAAAACTAACAAGGAAAGTATAATGAATTTATAGAACATGAATTTACCAACGGCTTCGTATGTCAGATTAAATCCTTTCTTGGACACTGAAGAGTCTGTGTAGAATTTGATCCACATCACATTACCAGACGCCGTGACAGAGTAGCTATAGTTGCCAGAGAATCCCCCAGACGGGGTCAGGAACGGCTCGGAATAGTCCTTCTCGCCATCTCTTATTTCAATGTAGTCGTAATATTTTTCTAGCAGAAGAACAAACAATTAAAATATCATTATGTATTATTTTTTTAAAAAGTGGTTAACAACAATTAAAATATATGATTGCTAATTGAAGGAGCTTGTGCAGAATCACTCATGAAATACAACAATGTACAAATCGACAAAAAAATCTTACTCGATTAAAAAATCTTAAACGTTCAACGTCCTACTATCTTACCCCACGGTGAACAACAACCACATCAATAATGCCAAAAAATCTTACGCGGCTCACAACAAATGCAAAACGTCTTCCTTTTATGCATTCTCGTACCCAGAGGTCGCGATCAAGAATGCCTTTTATGTGCATACTAAAACTGCTGACAAGCGCATTTTTTAGTGATGACGTCACGACGGCATCGCTTAATGCCAACAGGGGAATGGAGCGGACCTTTTAGTCTGTTGCGCGCGATAGACTGATCAATAGAGCCAGATTGGGAACTAACCGCAGGAAAAAATGTTACGAGACAGCCTTTGACCTTGCACGTGAGAATATCGTATATCGGATGTCTTTTGTTGAACAATTTTATTTATGTTATTTTCCCTTTGTATTTTTCTCTTTTTATTTTCCCTTTGTGAAACGTCATCGCTTCTGCATGCATTGCGTGCCGTTCATTCACGGGGAAGACAAACGGTATACTTAATTTTATACGACACAAAGTATTGTGTGCGCCTTTTTTGTTAAAAGAGGACTTACCCGTGTAGAAAGACTTGAAAGTTATTTTTGCTCGCGTCCCAGGCAAGAGGTTTAATACCCAGATGCAGATAGTACTGTGGAGATAATTGGTAGGAAATTCAGGCGATGAGACCCAACCCGATCTGTGATCTCCACCGTAGAATTGCTGAGGGATCTGATAGTGCCACTGTAGGAGGTAATAAATACGTCTTGTGCAACCTAAAAAAAATATCCAATCATAATACAGTAAAAACCCGCGAGTAAGAACCTATTGTTTTTCAGGCTAATTAGGTTCTTAATAGGTTCTTAATTTCTGAAGAAAAATTTTTAATGTTGTTAAATAGAGATTTTAGTGGTATTCGGCCTTTTTCTTGTGTAAAATTTGCATTACATCTGGTGTAAAAAGGCTTCTAGGACAAGGTTACGTATCTCCAAAGAGGATCCAGAATGTTGACTTATCATATTTTCCCAAAAGTAGACATATTTAATCAATTTTAGAAAATAAGAACCTGTTTTTAAATTTTAGGATAAATAGGTTCTTATAAAAATGGTATCTGATTTGCAAATTTCAGTCTAACAGGTTCTTAAATGTTTGGTTCTTACTCGCGGGTTTTTACTGTATATGGTGAAAAGTCCATGGAAGGTCAAAATTGAAGGAAAGTTTGGAAAAAACTCAAAGCAAGGGTTGTAAAACTAATGTAACAAATGCAATGAAGTTATTTACTCTGTGTTACAGCGGCGTGTCCCGGTATTGCAGTTGGTACTATTGCTGGATCTACGGAGAAACAATTTGAAAATAAAACGTTTTTTAAAAAAGTAAATTGTTATGCCGATCATTTTTAAGCTACACATTCAGACAATACAGACTTGCAGACGGTCTAATACCATCGTATATAGCAGAAGGACAAACAGTTGTCTTTCTGGTTTAATTCCAAAAAGAAACTTCTTTATTTAGTGCTCATTTGTCGGCGAAACTAAGACGATACAAATTTTGTGACTATGAGCGTGCGTGGCAGTAAAATTTGAGTCGAAGGCGAAGCCTAGAGACATTGTTTTTCCAGAGAAATCTAAACTGGTGCATGTGAGGTTTTGTATCGTATATTGGCAAAAGCCACTCGTCCAAATACTATACAAGTCATTAAAATGGTTTCTTGGATTCTCAGTGAACTAGCCAAATCAAGATCCTCACCAGTATTATAAACAGATAGCGCCCACGGTCCTCCACAGATTTTATTGGTGTCTCCAAGACAAGGGAGGTTACATGAAGTAGCATTTCCATATCTATCATACTGTAAATAAAACAGGATTAAATATAAAAACAACTTCTTGTCAAGTTTTAAAAAGCTTTCAGTCTATCGCAAAATCGTTTCCCCCAACAAGTTCAATTTTAAATTGGCTTTGAGGCTTTTAGTTTCAAACCTTTGCAAAAATTACTTCACATAATTTCCTCAAGAGGACGAAATATACATTCCAATTATGAACAAAATCCTCGCAAACACAATTCCATTTTAAATAATTGTAAAAAGGCCTAATGTCATTCATAGTTTTCACTAAGCATATGAGCTGACAATAGCTCAGTTGGTAGAGCATCACACCAGTAGGGCGGATGCCATGGGTTCAAATTCTGAGGGAGCCCATCATTTTTTTAAGGTTTATGCAAACACAGGTGCAAACATCTTCGAGGGCAGACATAATTCTAACTCACGTGATCTCCACAGTAGCATTCATTGGCCCATTCCAAGCCTGCGTACTTGAATCCCTTGCTTTGACAACGGCGTACACATTTTACCGGGGTCATAGCTATTAAAGTTACGGAAAACGTCGGTCAGAATAAATGATTTAATTTATTCTGTGTGGGAAAAAATTAAACATTAAACGCATCCTTTTTCTCAATCGTTATGGAAAAAAATGGAAAAAATTATTCGATATTTTGCCACCAAGCGAGAAGAATACCAGGAAGGTAAGCAGGTTTCGTATGACCCTCATCATCGATGACGAGAAACATTCCGCGCGCGTGTTCGTGCGTTGAGCTTGACGATGATCAATTCGCGCGTGTGCCGCGCGATCTGAATGTTTGAAAATCGCCGCACACTACGAAAGTCATCTTAGAGTTGGAAAAATAACGTTATCCTATTTATAGAAAGAATATACAACATTGTTCGTTCTTACTTGGCGATGTGAATTCGTGGGTCATGACATGCTGGGGCTTATCTGTATAACAGCCGACATAAGCTTCGTCTGAAAAAGGAAAATTAAAAACAATTAGCTTTTACTTTAAAGATAAGAGGACATAATTCGTGCTTTGTAGTCTCCGCTTCACGGCTCGAACTTGATTAAGAAGAAACAAGAAGGAAAAAAACTACGACCAGGCTACAAGTAACATCTAGTTAGAGATATAAAAAAACTAAACGAAAAGAAAATGAATACAGCATCCGGTTAATAAACAAACTCACAACTAACCTGAGCAAATTACACCAACATCTTCTGAATGTCGGCAAGGAGTAGAGCCCCAGCCATTATGATGACAATTCACCAGGGCAGATTCACTTCCATTGCAGTTAACTCTATCCAGCCACACTCTCCCCACCCCTGGTCCAAAACTCTGCTTAATTTTTTTCACGCTTGTGAACCCAAGTTCAAAGCAGACGACTCGAGCGTTCTCTTTCTTCCAGCCGTCATCACAAACTGTGCCCCATTCCCCTCGGTGGAACACTTCGACACGGCCTTCTTTTTCAGAGCTGCCGCCGCGGAGACGTATGTTTCCTTCGGCAGTTCCTTCCGCTACATTATACAGAGAGGGAAGATGAAAAAAATATTAGATTTAAAAAGTGACACACGGTGGCACGGTGGGCGGGCCTATTGGATCTTTCTGTCATAGTGCCAGGGCCGGGTTGTTCGAAAGCCAACTAACGCAGGAATAAAAGTTGATCAAGGGTTCGATTCTTCTTGTTTAAAAAGTGTTTAGTGGAGTTTGAGATTAGTGGACGTCAAAACTGAAGTACACAAAATATAAACAGAAAACCTCACTGAATAGTAAAAAAAAAAACTGGATTAGCTAAACGTTCTTTAAAATGATATACCGAAAATCGTGCTCAGGGAAATGGGTATACTTTTTTGGGCAACTTGACAAAAATATCTTGGATGGTTGACCTGTCTCCTACAAATATACTCTTTCTGTTTGTCAGGCAAATTTTCTAATGGCTTGTAACGCATTCTGTCTTCCCTAACACGAGGGAGGAAAATTTGAGTGACGTGACAGTACAAAATTACGTGACGAGAAATAAAACGATTGAGTGACAATTACAAAAAATCCCGTTTATAAGCTACTTCTGAAGTAAAACTTACCAGTACAAATAACTCCAGCATATCCATAACTGCAATTCCCCACACTCCAATCACCATGAACACAGTCTCCCAGTGTATTTTCGTTTCCTTTACACTGCACTCTTTTCAAGGTACTGGTAATTCCTGAGCCTGTTTCCCGTGTGATACTATCGGCACCGGAAAAGCCAAGCTGTTGACACGCCACAAAGGCATCATGGATATCCCAGCCATCGTAACAGATAGCTTCCCATGAGCCACTGTAGTAAATCTCAACTCGTCCACTGCGCGTATTGTTACCATCTCGCAGCCTCAAAGCTTTAGTTGTACTTCCACCATCTTGAGTTAGAACAAACAAATTGCCGTGTAAGTCTACAAATGTTTTCGTGAATGCTGCAAAAATTATTTGCCTCCACGAACAATGATTTAAATCTTTTATATTTGAAAGTTAGTACATAACTTTTTTAGTTGGTTTTAGAACTTTTTTAGTTGGTAGCTGACACTGTTAGAACAAATTTAATCGCAAATTATAGTGACGACAATTTTACAATTATATAATAGGCAATTATATAATAGGCGTTTACAAGATACAGCAACGCTTATGTACAAGGTCAAGAACGGGCTTGCGCCAGACAACGTCTCTGCCCTTTTTGTCCGCAAAGACACTACACACTCGCTTAGAAACAGTGATTTTGTTTTACCGCGTTTTGATACTAAACGCTACGGGAAACATTGTATCAGATATCTTGGACCACTTCTATGGTCAAAATTAAGCAAAGACCTGAAAAACTCGCCGACTGTGGCTGCATTCAAAACTAAAATTAGAAAACTCAATCTATCGGACTACGTGGACAACAATAGTAACTGTTGCAAACTCTGTTGCGCTTAAGACATTTTAAGACATTGTAAATATTAGTTGTTTTTTTTTAGTTTTTAGTTAAGTATTTTAAATATTTCTAGCTTAGCATTATTAATAGTATTTTAGGTATTTTAATTGTGTCCCCAATTAGTCCATAAGGGCTAAACACACAGACACGGTAATAAAGTTTTTATCTTATCTTTATCTTTACAGAGGAGAGGACTAGAGGACAGTCATGATCACGATGAGAAGCAAGATCAAACGAATTGAGACAGAATTCATCAGGAGATCGAGTAATATTAATTTTAGTTCTTCAAAAGAAACAGTAACACAGAAATTCGCAATAAGATGTAAATACTTTTGGTACATAATTTTGTCCAATTAATACTCGAAGTCCTGGCGGATTCCGACTTAAACATTTTAAGAAAAGTGACACCTTTTAAGTTTTACAATACTGGTTGGGACAAATCCGTACAAAAATCTCTTCTTTATTAAAATACAAATCCTCTAAACAAACCAACCATATTTGATAGTTCTAAGTTCGTCCAAAAATAGCGCTCCCAAGAAAAGCTCTCTCGAAAACACCCCCCCCCCCCCCCTCCCCCAACCTCCAAAAAAGCCTAACCATAGTTTCTCTTACCTTTGTCGCAGACAACACCAGCATCTTTTTCGTGAGTGCAATCATGACTCCCCCATCCATTGTGCGCACACTGGCCAAGGTTGGTCTCGTTTCCAAAACAGGCCAGGTCGTCCAACCAGATTCGTCCCTTCCCTTCACCAAAATACGACTTAATGTGGACAGTTTTCACTCCAGCGTACCCTAATTGATTGCACACAACCTGAGCATCTTCATGGCCCCAGCCGTCATCACAGATCGTGCCCCAGGTACCTACACGATACACCTCGACACGTCCCTCAAATGAACCATCTTTGCCATCCGTTAAACGGACGTCGTAGTTCTTGTAAATGTGCACAGCTAAGGAAAGGACAAGAACAAGGATATTTAAGGAAAGTTACGAACGACGACCTTAAAAAAATTCGCCGTTCGTGTCAGAGCTCTTTCAACAGGACACATCACTGAAGACGATATTGCGCTTAAAACAGAACAAAAAAACAAAACAGAAGGAGTTTACCATGAACCTGTCTGTTCTATCGATGATGACGAAAATCTGTCATAAAGCGACCGAAAAATTTGGCAGAATGTTTCTACTGTATTGTTTCAGTCAGGCAAAGGGATTCCGATGAGTTTCAAATCAAATCAACCGTTTAAAAACCCCTTTGTTGTGAGGGATTTTTACAACGGTTGATTTGATTGGTTAGATTTAAATTGCCTCCAGAGCCACTTGTTCCTCGTGTCCCAGGCTCACCCGGCTAAGAGAAACAAGAGGCTCTGGGGACGAGAATGATGCGTTCGGTTTCATACCTTCGGACGGATAGCACTGGGGCGAGAATGATACGTCATCAATGGCGATGTCACCGTGAAATGTGAATCCTCTCTCAGCTTCGAAAATAACCTGAGGAGGGGAGGGTGAGAAAATGTACGATTAATAACTTTCTTAAAATTGTACCAAGCTAACAATATACCATCCTTTCTTTTCACGCATTCGCACTAATCAGAAAAACTTCTTAGTTCTAAACGTACCTGCGATACAGTCCATGTAGTATTAATGGGAACGTCAGCTCGGAGCCACTGGTTGCCTTGGTTGCCAGTCCTTGACCACAGGGCAGCAGTTTCATCACCGGTGATAGTGTTCCTCAGGCGCACTCTCAGTGTCCCTATTGTCGACCATCCCCACAGGCCTTTCATGTGATAATAAAACCGAAGCTGTAAAGCAAAGACAACAGGGTCGATGAAAATGCGTTTGATAACCACGTAGCCTTCTTTTAATGAAAGAAGGGAGCTTATTTTATCATAAGCTAAGGGTGCGTTTCTTTGAGAAAATCCAAAATTGGATCATTGATCTCAGATCACACGGATACTTTGCTCCTAAAGAAACGAAGAATCCGGAAACGGATTTTTTGCCATGACAACCCCGTAAACACATTTCGCACAGAACATAAAATATCAGCACAAATTTATTTTTCGTCGAATGTATCCTAGCTAAAATAATTTAAGCATACAAAATCTTTTACAAAAACCACACGTCGAAGTAGATCTTCTTTAGCATTAAGCACAATGTGGCGAGAAAGCATCTGAAAGCGAAGAATGATTGCAAAATGATCAGTGCAAATTTAACTCGTGACAATTTCAAAAGGATACAACTTCCGTAGGCACACAGTGGCTGTTCTAGAAAACCTGTATCCCGTTTAAAATGATACTACATACCTATCTGAAGCTACTGTTTCCTTTTATCGTGAAATATTTTTGTAGTTTGATCGAAATAACCGCCTAAACAGGGGCGGATCCAGGAATTACTGAAAGGGGGGGGGGGGGGGGGTTGCACACCTTTAATTAATAGGTTTCGACGTTATCGGGGTGGATAGTGATATCTTCTAGGGGGTCCGTGAGCATGCTTCCCCCGGGGAAATTTTTCCGATTTTACCCTCTAAAACATGTCCTAAAACGCCATTTCCAGCCTTCGCAAGACTCAAAAAGCGTTTGTGAAGGAATGCTGTAAAATCTGGAGATTAAACCTTACTTTTTAACTAGAAAACCAAAATGCATGATTAAAAGGGACAACAGTAACAACGATAGTTATTTGTCCTTTCTCTAAACGGCTCGTTAATCGAACAATGTAGCCTGAAAGAATCTTCTTGGATGAACTATTACAAAGCGCTTGCATACGTCGTCTACCTCAAATCTCTGAGAATAACGCTTGGCAATAACAGCGAGATCTGAGAAGCGCTCTTTAGACAGTTCATGAGCGAGCATGACCGCTCAGCTTCTGCACTACTGATTGGGTGCATGCGATGAGGAGAAGACGATGGATGTTTGGAGAAGCATTCTCGTTATAGGCACACAGTGCTAGTAGAAGATTGCTTGAAAGTTCCTTCTTTGCCACAAAGTTTGCCATCTTTGCAAACTAAAGAAACGATTTACCCACCACTCAGTTTTCAAGATGGTGCCGTTCTCAGTTGTTTCTCATATAATGAACTATCGCGAAATGCACGTTATCTAATTTTCATAACTTGACAATCAATCATTCAGTGGAAGTGAAACAACTACTTATGAAACATTTTTTCTATTATTTTTATGAAGAGTCATACAAATATTAAAAAATGCTGCTCAAGGGGGGGGGGGGTTGCAACCCCCTAAACCCCTCCCCTAGATCCGCCTCTGCTAAAACTTTCCGTATGGCAGTGTTTACAAAGAGTGAACCTGTATTTTCACAGCAAAGACCGCTGGGCCAAGGTACTTTTATTCGAATCCTTTCCCAAAGAAACGCACGGATCATGAATTCTAAAAATCCGGATTCAGATATGAACTGATGTATCCACTCGAAGTGTGGATTCTTCAGATCATTGATCCAAGATTAATCCATTTTCGGATACAGGTAAAGAAACGCAAAATCCGTTTTTGGATCAAGAATCCGGATTTAGATTTTTCCCAAAGAAACGCACCCTAAGTAAACAACAAGGTCAGCAATAAGGCCTTCACTGAATAAAATAATTTATTAGCATTGTAATGGTTCTGTGCGTGCGTCATACATATTGGTACATTTCTTAGCCGTCCTCTGCAAAACAACAAATTGAAATGACCAAATTATGTGTTTATGGAGCACTACCCAAGACGGAGAATTTACAGTGTTTCTCTTTCTACAGCTATTTAAGATTAGACAGTTTTAAAATAAAAGAAAAAATGTAGTAGATACGATAATTCGGCCGAAAAAAAAATGGGATGCCAAGACAATTATGTGTGGGTTCACTATGAAGTAAAGGGTCTTCAAAACGGTGATCAACGTTTTTTACGTGCAAATTATGCTGATTCCAGGCAAATAAAACTTACCGAGCAGTTGGCCACATTCTTCCACATAAACTGCGGGCTGATGATACGTGCAATGTCGCCTGACTTTCGCGGGGAAGAAGCCTCGATATACAAGTAATAACCTGCAACAATTCAAATATCCAAACACGTTTCAAACTGGCTTGTGTCTATGTAGTCTGATAAGCTTAACGCACATTAATTTTTATTCACAGTCCGTTCTTCGGCAAAAGAACTTCGTCGGTTTATTTCGATGTTTTCTCATTTCTCAGTCCTGGAAAAGGGTATTATGTCACAAATTGAAAATTACGTGGCAACTTTCTCCCGAAGGGATGCGTGTACTAGACGTCACTCAAACTGTAGAACAAACAACCTAAATTGTAAGGCCTGTACGACGGAAATGAAGATACGCAGGCTTTTAATGGCCAATATTTCGACTAGCAGTAGTTTTCAACAGGGCCAGGGTAGGGTATTAGATAGGTTAAGTCATTAATTTACTGCGATCGACTCTTTGCAGTTATCATAGTTTACTAAAAAAAAGACACGTACCTCCCCCACTATAACCTTTACTGTGATCGTACAAGGGTCCAGTGTCCAGGCTGGCTGTGTGCCCGGTATGTCTTTCCCAGTCGAAATCATCATCTGTCAAATTCTGCCAGTGGCAAAGATCAGCTTCAAAATTACATCGCCCTGGTGTCTGGAGACCTGGAAATTGCAAGAACTATCAGCATAGTATTAAAGGACACGAGAGGAGGAATCACACAGATACAATAGAAAAATCTTGTAGACGATACGTTAAGAATGCACCCTAACGCCTTGTTCTACCACAAGGAAAAAAAGTCAGGTAAAGTCTGTGTCCGAGCCAAGTGGCCCATACAGCCGGAGCTTATCCCGGTTTCTGTTGCATGAAGCGACTAGGAGTATTGCTACTCCCCCCTGCATGGGATGGTAGTCAATCGCAGGGTTACCCCCCAGCATTATGTCGCCGGTAACCATTTATATACCTGTGTGGAGAGAGGCATTGTGAGAGTAAAGTGTCTTGCCCAAGAACTCAACGCGGCGCCCCGGCCAGGGCTTGAACCCGGGCCGTTCGACTCGGAGTTGAGCGCGCTACCCATTTGGCCACCGCGCCTCCTACTACCACAAGGAAGCGCAAAGTAATGAGCGTTTTTTGTTTGATGTTGCTTGACGCAAAAAAGTTGTCCGCGTTTTTTTTTTTTTCGCTTCTCGCCCAGTAGACGTAGTAGATCAGGGTTGAATGAAAAAAAAAAGTGCAAAACAAAGAAAACCTACCGCAGTTTAGCTCGTCCGAGCCGTCGTAACAGTCATCATTAAAGTCACATTGAAGAGACGAAGAAATGCATTCGCCGCTGCCACATGGAAAGGTGCCATCCCTACACGTAACGTTTTCTAAAATATAAACAACAACAACATGTTGGTTTAGAGAATTCAGAGGTACAGCAAGGAAGATTTGTTATCTAAAAAAGAAGGTATAATTAACGGTACCATGTGGGGCGGGTCTGCATTCTGGTGTGAACGACACGTCATCGATAGTAATGTCCCCGTGTGGACTCACTCCGCTGTGCTCGCCTTCAAACGTCACCTGTCAATCAACAAGAATGGAAACAACGAAGCTACTTTAGGAAAGGTGACAATAAATTATTTTGTCCGCACAACATTTGTGATGTAAAAGTACCCAAGACGTGTTTTTCTTGAGTATTGTAATTCAGCTTCAGCTTCGGTAGCTTGAAGTATTTGGGCAGCTGTGGTTCCAGGAAACCCATCCATTAAACCTCGTCCTAAGGGCAGAGTTAAGAAGCCAGCGTGAATCTCCAGATTTGAGCATAATGTACCTAGGAGTATTAGTAATCTCCGGCCACCCTTACAAGCACTTTTGTAATGTCTTCTCAATAATTAAATCCTGGTTGGAGAAGCACTGTCAGATTTAATTGTCTAGCACAACAATATGGGCCAAGACCTAAGTCAAGACTCAAATCCGGACCAACAAATCACCACACTTCCCGTTAGTCAGCTCACTGATGTATCATTCGTCAGCCTGCACACACGCTCTCCGCCTTCCCCCCCCCCCCCCCCAAAAAAAAAAAAAGAGAAAAAATATAACAAAACCGCGGACAGGCCTGTTGTTGGCCAAAGGCACAATTCTAAGAAACATTGCCGCTAGCAAAATTGTCTGGAATAATGATACTTGTCGGTTATACACAGTGAAACTTACATAAAACGAGGACGACATATTGACAAGTGGAATTTCAGCTCTCGACCAATAGATGCTTTGTGTGTAAGACTTTGTCCACAGCGTGCGCTGAGAGTACCGGTCAGCGGCTAACACGCGGAGAGCGCCAATCCCGACACCATACATATGATAATAGAATCGAAGTTTGCAAAGCCCATTGTTATCGCCTGTTCGTGTAATACAAAAAAAAATGCATCAATAAGGGGCGATTACTTACTGCCGTAATGTTTTGTGTACAGTAGGTAAAGTTCACTCCAGTCGTAAAGCCTGGTTTTCACTAGTGACGCAAGCACAAGCGCAATCACGCAAAAAGGACAAATTTTGAACCTTGCGCTTGTGCTTGCCGCAAGTACAAGCACAAGCATAAAACTACATTGCGCTTGTGCTTTTGCTTGAGTCGAAGCCGTTTTCATGGTGAAATGAGAGCTGTTATTCTTGCGCTTGTGCTTGCGTCGCTAGTGAAAACCAAGCTCTACTTAACCCGGAAGGGATGCAGTCCATCACAGTTAACCCGAGGCGCTCTGTCAGCCCAGATTCACTGTAACATATTTGGATATTCCTTCAATGTTAAGATCATTGTATTCCCTTACTTTCTCTTTATTTTATACACTGTAAAAATAACAAAATGTCGCAGCCGCGATTACTAATATTGGTTCACAATCTGGTCGTTACTTCTTTTTACACAATTGCTCACTAAGAAGTTTTACACTCGCAAAGGTATTTGTAACTATTAAGTGTTTTGATGCACAATTATATAATAACTTTACACTGAAGACAATAATGGAAAAAGAACAGGAAAGATTGGGGGAGATTTAGTTGATTACAAACATGAAAAATTAAGGCTTAATTATACAAGAAGCGCTTTCATATCTGTGTAAGTATAAGTTAGAGAAGATCTGGGAATGAACAGTAAGTTATGGACACCAAACTATTATTAACCTTGAAATCGCGGTGTGACGAGTATCCTGGCCTTTTCACCTCCTTGCCGATTGGAAACTTCCATGTACAAATAATAAGCATCAGGATTGCCATTGTGGTCACTTGAAGGACCTTAAAAGTACAAATAAAAATATTCACGTGTAGATATTCCACTTGGCTTCAAGTTCAGGAATAAAAAGATCCAAAGTAACCGAAAATTTAAATTACGAACAGTGTCTCATTTTTTTCAGTGTCAATCAAGTGGGCGGACACACAAACACGCGAGAAGATCACTTTGCCGACACAAAGAAGACGCGAGGCATAACGTTTGCTTGCGTTCGCGTGCATGTGTGCGTTCGCGTGCCGGCATGTGTGCGTTCGCGTGCCCGTGTGTTCCAGTGCTTGTGCGCCCGCCTCAATAAGTTTTTTTAACTAGTTGCGGGGCAAGTACTTTTGTAAATTTTATATTAAAGAAAACAAATAAAGTTCATGTCACTCACCCACCCGACTGGCCCCGAAAAGAATAAGGGACTGCTCGTAGTATACTTGGAAACTCGCTATATCGTTTCTTCCATTCACGCATTTTCGAAAGCAGCTTATCATTTTCAGTGACTGCTTGACTGCAAGCTTTCCAGAAAAGTTTCAGTCCTCAAATTGGATACATCTCGTGTTCAGACGGAATTTTTCCAGGAATCAAATTTTACGCGCATTATAAGATGTCAAATGAATACCTTATTTTGCAAAATGCTTTGAGGCCTTTTCCATGGCGATATTTTACATCGGGGGTTGAAGCGGAATATTTTCACTTTAAATATTCATTATTCCCCGCCCATTTTTCACAAGTATTCATTATTCCTTGCCTATTTTGAGATCAATATTCATTATTCCTTTAAATAGGTTGATGTTCCCAGGTATACAATTTTCAGACCCACAAAACGAGAGCGGTCAAATATTCTATTCTAATTCACAAGTTGTGCACAGACACTGGACATTCTCTCTTCCTTCTGGAGGTGTTAGTTCATCACTTATTACATGCTTTTTTAATGGTGCCCTCTAGTTACACCTTCAATGGCCTTGACTAAAGTGTAAGACGCATGTGGCTTCTTTATTTGCTGACTAGCAAAATAGTACCCCCCAAAAAATAAGCCAAGCAACATGTCTCAGTGAAAAGCTTTATTTAACAAACAATGACGATAATGCGGTCCAACAATAGTCTATATAATCTGGAAAACAATGAAGTGTTGCACGATGTTTATAAAAGTTCTTTTGTAGGCCATTGTACTCCAAACTTTTCGAAACGCGTTTATCTCCTTAACATCATCACTCGTGCAATCAATCAATAGTCACCAAAAAAAATAAATCACACCCGCTTTAAGCGAAGCATAGTCTTTTGAAGCATGTACAAAACAAAACTGTACGTAACATAACGACTTGTCTATCAAGAGTTACTTCTAAACCAATAAGTGAACAGCCGATGAAAGATAAATGTAGTGTTTGCCTTCAGGAATAACAGGAATGGTACAAGTGCCCACAAGTACGTCAACGGGCCACATAATTTAAAAGTAGCATTCTGTTACCAATCTAGTATATTCCTATATCATGACACATTTTACATTGAGCACCGCTTTATGCGTTATCTATTTTCAGCTGTAGCTGTTAGATCAGCTTTGTGATTTTTCAAAAAGTTCGACATCACCGTAATCTAATACGGGTTGCTGTTCTCCCTGTCGTGTACGACAAGGAACCCTGGATGGTCCTCCCGGCTGTTCGTCGTCTGACTGGGCATCTGAAGCCTCATCCTCGGAGTCAATTCACTTCTACCCTCCTTTGAGTATCCGCTCAATTCTTAAAACTTCTTGCTGCGAAATTGTGTACAGTTGTTATTTTTGCAGACCCTCTTGACTACAACTTCGACGCGGTCATAACTAATACGGCGAATGAATCTAAAATTGTCGGTAATCTTTCTTTCGATTGGATTGTCCTCATTCTCCTGTTCTTCATCACAAGAAAGATCCATGTTACTCGGTTGCGACCAGTGCCGTAGCAAGGGTAAAATAAGTGTGGGGGGGGGGGGGGGGGGGGGGGGGGGCGGGGGGGCACGCGAGCTCCGAAGACGCGAGCCGCTAGGGGGGTCTGGGGGCATTTCCCCCCAGAAAATTTTGAAATCTAGAGGCTTGGAAATGCTATTTCCAGCGTTCTCCAAGAGCTATTTGTGATTTACGCATATCACGAATTATTTACTTCCTACACACTGTCTCAGCAAACCAATTGCAATGCACATTGAAGAGAGTATAACACTTGCAATGTCAATTACGAAATCAAGAGGGATGAAAATAGAAACCCACTGTCTCTGTATCTTGAAACCAGCAAATGTTTTACCTTTCAGAGTCATCGTAGTGGTTCGTAGTTACTAAACTGTCTGAGTTGCCTTAGAGGCAAACGCAGACTTCATCGGCAGGTAGTTTTTTGAAAATTTCTCAAACAGGGCTTGCGCCGCTGGTTGTCCCCCACAAACAAATGAAAAGAAGTACAAATGTTATTGTTTCAAAACTGTCGGGAAATAAAATTTATTTTCAACGTTTTATACAGGACTGTTTTTACTTTTTGGGGAAAAAAACTGGGGGGGGGGGGGGGGGGGACACGTTCAAGTTAAAAATAGCTTAAAAGCTTTACTTACCTGTCTTTCCTGTGCTTTCCCATCTTTACAAATTCGAACAGTTCTTAGACCGTAACCAAAGCGTCAAAATTTAAAGCGGTCAACTGAAACATGTGCTTTGAAAGTGACGTCACAAGAAAATATCTTCCTTGGGGAGTAGTCCGCATGGCAAATTTTGCAAGCTTAACATGAGGCAGATCTAGAGCGCCTGCCAAATATCGAAAATATAGAACACCTGCGATTCTCATTTGGAGACAGAGAGGGTGAGGAGAACTTATTTTATCTTTGCAAGTATTCAATATTCTTGATTAAAAAACTGAATATTCAATATTCCTTACAATTTTGAGCCAATATTCAATATTCCTTTACAATTTTAAGCCAGTATTCAATATTCATTATTCCGCTTCAACCCCCGATTTTACACTGGAAAGGTTTGATAGCGTTTTCTTACCAGTATAGTGTGATGGTGTATTTCCTTTGTGTCGTGTCCAGTCCATTTGGTCGTTTTTCGCCTGCAGCCAGCCGCAGAGGCCTGTGTCATTGAAATCACAACGTGTGTAATTGTCGCAGTTGATTTCATCAGAGCCATCCCAGCAGTCATTGGTAAAGTCACAGAGCTGAGTCCGCGAGATACACGTCCTGGTTCCGTTGTTGTCCACAGGACAGAACATGTGGGTTTTTAGTGGACATATTGGCAAGATGCCTATGGAAAAAAAAGTTCGAAATAAATAACTGTGAGATCGTTTCGAGAACTTGCCATGTTTAAGCAAAAAAGATTTAGAAACGACTTCTAAAAAAACTTCCCTGTAAGTTTATGAACGCAGTAAACGCATCACTGAAAGGGATAAAATATGTTCAATAAAACCTTTTACTAGTACCTCATTTATTTCCACTTTCGTTAAAGTGCTGACCTTCTTTCCCTTGGATTTCCCTCACTAAGTCAATCACTGCCCTACAGCAAATGTTTCTCTCTTCCCTCGCACCCCCACCCCACACCAATCAAAAAACGAGGCAAAGTAATCAGTAAATTACAATTAAAATTCTTTCTTACCTGAGCAATTAACAGTGATCGTGTTGTTGCTTGGACAAATGGTATTGTTAGACCACGCCCCTGATGGGCAATCTCTGATTGACTTCTCGTTACCTTGACAACTGATATTCGAGAGTCCAGTGAACGCGCCAGTCAGCGGTGAGCCTGATGAGAAACCAACAAACGACATGAGAGAGGCGTTTGATTGACAGGTCACTTGATTCACTTCTATATTCCTTAATTTTCGCATTTTTACCTGCGTATAGCTTACACCCTACTTACATTGTCATAAGGCACTACGCTCCAATGGCCTTAAAATACTTAGCAAAATGTATTCGAGAACTCAACTTACAAATTGATATTAAAACCGAAAAAATCAAAACGTTACCTCCCGTTCCGGTGGAATTTGTAAAGCCCAGCTCGCTGCAAGCAACGGACGAAGCTGATTGGCTCCAACCCTCGCGACAAACAGGGCCCCATACTCCTTGGTTATAAACTTCCACGCGGCCTTCGTTGAACGTCGAACCGTTGACAAGGCGTACATACGAAGGGACTAAATGATAAAAAAAATACACAAAAGTTAGTCAGACAAGGAGTCGTCAATGAGAGTAACTTAACCGAGAGTCTTAAATACCAAAACACAAAGGATGCTTACCCAGTCTTTTGCAGCCAGCTGTGAACGAGATATCATCCAGAGCAATGTCGCCCTGGTACTGACTACCCCGGACGCCTTCAATGATCACCTGCGATTTAATACAGTGATATAACTTAACTTAGACCACAAATAACAGTCCAGCTTTTCACCGTTTTTTTTTCCCTCATAGGATGTTATGTGTGAGGTTGATTTCAAGAGAAAAGAAAGAGAAACGACAGCCGGAAATACGTCTGTGTTCGCAGGCTATTCGGTTATACACAAGTTTAAAATCAAAGGTCCCTCGTTTTGTTTTGCTTCTCTTTATTTTACACGAAATGCGGGACAGTACGGGGTGGGTTTCCTGTATACAGATCACAAATAACAGTCCAGCATTTAATCCGTTTTTCCAAATCACAAGGCGGCCGGGGGGGGGGGGGGGGGGGGGGGGGGGGGAACCCGGGGGCCCCCCCCCCCCCCCCCCCGCCTCGTACCCTATGTCACAATTAAAACAAAGGAAATCTGAACGAAGACGGTGATTTGGCAATTGAATTAGTATAGATTTTCACGTTTTATTTCCATGTTTACTCCTAAGTACTAGTTTCGATTGAGAAGATATTTCAAACACTCGAGAGAGAGTGTTTCATAAAAGAGATTTACCTTTCCAAACATAACAAGAAAATTAACATTTCCAAACACCTGGAAGTTCGTCAAAAATGCACCGCGGTACGTCGTATTTTCAACTCCCTTCTAGTTGTTTGGAATTGTGATGAAACACTCTCTTGTGTTTGATGTAAAATTTTAACACTTTAAATCTAAGCCTTTCGTCTACAAACCACTATGAGAAAAACGCCAACAAGGAGCTTCGTGGAGACTTCACGATTTACGAACCTGAAATTCTGTTTGGCTGTCAAACTGTATTTGTTGTTTAAACCAGTGTTGGCCGTGGTTACTTGAGAGTGACAACTTCTTCACTGCAAAACCAACAACTGGCGCTTGGTAAATATTGAGCGCACCGATGTGGGAGCCTTTCATGTGGACGTACAAGTCCATCTGTGAAATAAAAAAATAAAAAAATTCACGTAAATCGGACTTGCGTGACCCACGCAGGTGGATTGCGTGACATAAGCGGCGGCCATGTAACACACGCAGGTTGATTGCGTGACATTAGTGGCGATGTAATACACATTTGCATGTTTGAGTGAAAGAGAAGGTTTAGAACAATGAAAATGAAGCTTTACTAACCTGGCAAGTGCTGTTAGGTTGCACTGCAGCAAGTGTTGGGCTAACTAGCCGGGCCTTGTGGTGACGACGGCGAGGCAAAGAGGTCTCAATGTAAATGTAATATCCTTTAGCTGTGTGACAGAGGAAAGGGAAGTTAGTTTTAAAATAGCTCGGTAATGGTGAATGCTGATCATTATAATTAAAGTAAAATTCTAGACAGGTATACAGGAATGCATGCACTTTCTTAAGAAATGGAAGTTTTGTTGTGATTAATACATGTCTGGATTTATCAAAACCAGGGTAACGTTATTATCACCGTTTTGAGCACATCTCACTCTAAACACTTTTTTCTCGCCAGAAAGCTATTTTTAGGAGGTTCGCTATATACTGGGAGCTTGGTTTGTAAAAAAGTGGAAACTTTACCGTCAGTTTGTATGTTGGTATCATGTTCATTTTTCTGAGTTACTCACATTTTCCCGTAGTATGGTCTACGTCAGGCCCAGTATTCTGGGAGGGTGTTGGTCCTTGGTGCCTCGTCCAGGTAAATTCTGCATCATGTAACTGAAACCACTGACAGAATCCGTCCTCAAAATCACATGGCCATACAGGCGCACCTACAAACCAAGCGTTACACACATCAATTAATACGTCTCTTCAATGGTGCACTTTATCATATAGCACTCAGAAGGGTTTTTGTGTGTGACTCACGTTTGACTTAATTTTTTCTTCGTTTTTCAAAACAGTCTGCAACGTTGGCTTTGTAATAGAACAGGCAATGAAATAAGACGGTTAGGCCGTGGTTTAGTTTCAATTCTGAATCAGCGAGGTTATCGACTTAGAGAAAAAGCAGGGCTTGCAAGTGTGCGACTCCAATTTTTAGCAAAATGCTGCCTTCGTTTGGACTAGAAATTTCTTCTGAGCCAGGCTGTTTCAAAACAACCTCGAGCCAGTGTGACTGTGCAGGGGGACTGAGACGAGCACAATCGGTACCTGGTGTAAGAGTTCTGTTTCCACTTGACAGCGTCTCATTTTGGCTATCGTCAACTGCAATAGAACAAAAACAAAACGGTTACTCAATAAACTGCTTATCAACTGTAAGTTTACTTCCTGCCACCGGTTGGCGCCCAAACTGTAGCGCAGAAACTCTACACTGACTTTAGGAAAAGGCAGGGTGTAGTAACCAAACAGAAGTCGAAGTAAAGACATGTCGCCGGTGGTAAAGCGCGGGAAAAAATCACGTGGTTTTGATCTTGCATGTGATTGGCCTAAGCGATATGCGTTACGACGAGATAAACAGCCATGGGTAAAGTTGCTGGACGGCTCATTTTCGCTAGGGCAGAATATTTAAAATGCTAAGTGTTAACACGAGTCTCTTAAATCTTTTGACGAGCTCAGCAAACGGAGAAGATAGTTTGAGAACCTATAAAGGATATAAACTAGTGCCGTTTTAGTGCAGCGTGCAACTGAGTGTCCAGTTAATGACAGGAAGGTGGAATTCGCTGAGAGCACATGTCTTACCTGCGCGTCTCTTTCGCAGAAGCACTGCATCATCAACGCCTGAAACTCAAAAATTAATTATTAGTTTTTGCTGCTTGAAATGCAGTAAGGACCTATTTCCAGTTGCACACCTGTGGTCTGGCTTCGAGCTTCAGGCGTCGCCTTGTTACATTTTCTGAGATAATTTAGTCTTTGCCCTACAACAACCCAAAATTGTGAATTTTCATGAAATGTGTTTGAACTGTTATTACTTGATTCGACTACATCGACCGCCCCGGCTACAACACGTACAACGGACCGTACAACGTGTTCTATTTCCTGTTTGTGTGTGCATGTGCAGTTTTAAAGCGATTTCAGCAGAGCTTTCCCAAGGGATGTTAGTATTAGTTTGGTCAATTATTGGGTTTTATTTTTCGCTTGTCATTTTCAATTGTTGGTAAGCCGCAAATTTTGGTCTCCAAAATTCGTCACGTATTAATTCTGTTTCAATTCAGTTTCTGCTTTCATTTTTTTTACTGATTATTATAGTTTACGAAATGCCAGAAATTTAATCGTCACAATTGGTGAATAAGTTGTTTTTTTTGTTTACTTCAGTTTCGTAGTTGCTATGTTTGCACTTATTTTTTATATTTCGTTGTTTCAGTTTCCGCATGGCCTGCGGCATACAAGTCAGTTATTTTTGCCCAACGATCGCTTGTTTGCCAGATGCATTGCGCATCCTGCTCACTGTAATGACTTGCTTACCACATGGAATCTCTGTGGAAGAGAGATCATCAATAGATCTGCCCTGTGGATACTCTGGAGAAAAACAGACTCCTTCTAAAGCAATGTCCCTTGTCAATGATATGCGTTCTTTCCACTGAAGCAGACTTTTCAAAGCGCAGTCACAAGCCAAAGCGTTTGATGTGAAAACACTGTAGAAAAGAGAGGAAGTGTAATGTCACAACAAAACATACGTAACGCATTCCACCCCTCTTCCTCCTGCTACTACCCTTTTCACTTTTCAAACAGGCTTACAACAAAATGCTCTATATAAAGGGAAACGACTATCAGGGACTATAGTAGTTTCATTTGAATCCAACTGTCCAGTGTTGGGTGACATAACTCTAAGAACGCTCAATTACAAAACTGTAACGTCATACTGTTATGTTGTGGCGTAAATGACAAACGCGTACAATTTAAAAATGTCTTGACATCAACAACGTCCAAAAATTGTAACTTGAAGCAGCCACAAGAAGTTTCTACCTTTCAAAAATAGGCTCTGTGCAAGAAACAAAGCACTCGCACACGAAATCCCGCCAGTTACGCACGCTTATCAGTTAGTGTCACGCATAGTCTCCTTCGAAGCCGTTTTTGGGATGTCACGCAACGCTCCCCCTAAATGTTGCGTGACATTCAGAAAACGGCTGCATGAGAAGGGGATACGTCACGCATGGTTTGTGTGAAGCGGTCCGTGTGAAGCGGCTTATGTGGGCGTTTGTGACTCAGCACGTCATGTCAAAAGGTGATCAACCATTACCTTTGTTCTTAACATTTTACACTGTCATGGTTATATTGGCGTTTGTTTATAAATCTTAACGTTGCTCGGTCATTACTAGGAAAAAATGGAGCAGAAATTGTAATTAAACAACGGATATAACGTCTTTCGTGCAACAACAGTACGAAAACGTCGTAAAGACGTCACAAACGATCAAGTCAAAGTATTGTTCTGAAAACAAAAGGAATATTCGTTGTTTGTGCTGAAGAACGTGGCAAAACATGCAAACAAATGTTGTGAATATTGATGCTACAAAAACTCTATTTTATCTGCTTTAAGTTAGTTTGTCAGCAGAGAGAAAGACTTGGTTTGTTCAAATACAAAACACTCAAAGGAAGGAACTTGGAACGTTCAAATTTTTGCCTTTTGTAAATAAAATAAATAACACCAGAAAGGTAAATAAACTTCACTTTCTGTCGTGCATTTTATATTTATAGTTGCTTTAAAGTGACTTAATATTTGTGCCTTCGGTAAATGTCTGCTCTTTGAAGAAAACTGCGGAATGCAATTTAACGGCAACTGTTAGATTATTATAAGAAAAGAAGCATGCTTTTTAAAAATTCTAAAAATTAAAATTAATTTTTTTTAGGAATGACTGGAGTGAAATTGAATCGAACCAGACATGACGGATGTTGTTCAGACATCTCATAGCAACAGACTGTATTTTGCAAATAAATTAAAAGTTTTTTAAATACACACGAAGAAACACGCAACATTTCTTAAAATCCAAACCACAAAAATATAACGTCAGCGCACTGTAGTACTGTATTAATAAACTCTCGTACACGATAGCACGATAGAAGCTTAAAAATTTCGACGCAACAGATGCAATGTTACCTTTTTCCGAGATTATTTTTAAACCGAAGTCAAATTGAAACATTTCGTTATGATATATGTGATCAGATATATTGGTTTGCATTTTACCACTGTTGTTAAATAACTCTAACGATGTACTCTGTTTAATATCGCAAGTTTCAAAACAAAGACATCTTCATAACGCGAAACTACATGTATGCAACCCGGAGTCGAGAGATCCGAAACCACAAGCAATTAATCATTTCAGTGAGATACATGGCGCCACTTCCTATGACTTAAGAAGCATTCAATCCATAATTACAGCACTTGATAAAGGAGGCGGCTTTGAAATACACGACTCGTCGCGCTTCACAGCTTTAGAAACATGATCGTCTAAAATAGTTTTTTGGACTGAAACGAGTTCAAATCCTGGGTCATGTTACTTCCCGTCCAGACTGCACCCACCCTGTTAAAGCTTAGGATACAGACCTATTCTCGTAAAAAGTGTTTCGTTCAGTAAGTTTTACGTCCACTACATACTCTGCTAGGACTAGAATGCGTTTCAGAGAGTCAGAAAATTCTGAAGAACCAATTTTAACAGAAAATTCTGCTACTTTTGTACAGCATTTCTGAGAAACTCTTGGAGACAGTACGTAAAGAGGTTTAGTAGTAATTTTCAGAACTAGAAAAGCAACTTGTAAGTAACGTTTTCGCTTTTCATATGTATACTGTCATAAATTGGGAAATTTATAATGAATAAAAATATTTATTCAAATAGAACAGGGTAAAAATTGTTGACGAGGCAACCCGTACACAAACAGATGTCACTTTTGATATGACGAGTTCCTATTTTTACCAAAACAAGGAAGTACGGCATCTTAAGTCGCATTTCCTTCAGTCCCAAATGATTGGAAAAATAAAATGCTAACATAAAGTTAGAAGAAACTTTCATGCTTTCGGTGAAGTATCGTGAATAACTTTATTTCCGTTTTTCTCCCCGCTTATTCAAAATGCAGTGAAGTGACATCCTCGAGAGTGAAAATCAAATCGAAGGTACTACAGCACCATAAAGGTGAAATTCATAGGTAGTCAAGGATTCGATTGGAATCAAATTCTTACTTTTTCTATTCATCGCTGTAGTACAGAGAAGTAAAGCCTAAATTTACGATTTGCGGGGATAAAACCATTAAAATTATGCCAGTTAATTACGCAATAACTTTAACATTTCACGTTAAAGGTATAATTTGTCCATTGCAAAAAACCTTTTCGTTGTCGGCTCAATATTTAGTCGGCAAGTCATGAGATGGCATCATTCTTCACGAATTTCGCGTCCATAACATTTGAAAAAATAAACTCATTACACATCTTGATCAGACTGAGGCGTTTCAAACTCACTACATGATTATTTTTGCCTTTATTAAAGTTATAAGCAGCTTCGTTCGAATAATAATAATTTTAATACGGTGTAAATAAATTTGATCGATCCCCATGTGGTTAACTTTAGTATCAACTTAATTCTCGATATTGGGTTTGATTCAAAACACGAGACAACAAATTCAGGAGTAACTACAGAATTCAGGGGAACTGATGACATTTTAGACTTCGAACACGGTCAGTCGGCCAGTCTCGTAAGTACAAATTATTCTGTTAAAGCGAGCAACTGTTGTTTTGCACGCGACAACAAATAAAAGGCAAATCATGGTCATAGCTTTTGAAACGACACACAAACACAACACTTTTACCGAACCAAACTGATACTTACATAAGCTCGGTAGATTCTGCAATACCCTGGACGAAGGACGGGCCGATGATGTCTTCACAAACCAGTTTCTTGCCATCCGAATGATATTCGCAGTTTGCTGGAGTTTGAGCGGCTGTCCCGCATATAACGGCAAACAGGGAAGCTAACACAAAGTACCGCATTGTTCGTGCTCTTATTATCCTCTTTTAATCTTCAAGAGGTAAACCTCTGTTCTTGATCCAAGATCTGAAAAGGTAATCTGAAAAATCGTCCTGAATTAGAAGCGTAGGAGCCCGTAGGAGTTAGAATAGCTGCGAAATGGCGACTGCATTCGTCGATAAGCGTCTAGATGAAGTTTTCTTCCAAACTCACGACATTTCGATCGATGGGAATTCAAACCAAGGATCAGTAACCGCGTAAAACTCTGGTTATTCCAGCTGAACTGATCGATTTCCCGTTACGAACGAAATAAAAGAATTCGACGCAACTTGTCATAAAAAACAAATTGCATGCAAATATACGTTCCGGCAAAAATGCAAATCACAACTTGCATGACAATGGTGGTCACGCGGTGACGTAAGTTACAACTTCCTGTCCAGAAATAAAACCGCTGGTCACACACTCGCGGATACGAGGAAGTGTTGCTAGTGAACGACAAATAATGGAAAACAACAAATAAATGTTATACTTCCTTAAAATGGAAATTGCAAGAAACGTTTTCGAAAGACAAGCAACATTATAACGTAGAATCTAGTCAACTTTGTTTCCTTGGTGAGCGAACGAGGAAACACTTTATGGCGGAAACAAGTCGTTGATCAAGAAAAAAAAATCGTCATCGGAAACTGGAAGCAAATTTCGTGTTGCAAGAGCGGACACTTAAGGAAACAATTAATTTCCTAACCGTTTCAGCAATGCTTCCTCGCTTGCTAAATCCTTCAGTATGTCTCTCGCACGTTTTTAGTAAATGGTTTTTCATCTTTGTCATTTTTTTGCTCGATTACTTCCTTAGCCGCCAAATTAGCTACTACTTGTAGAAGTCAAGTATTTGGTAATCTCCAGAAATCCCAGAATGAAATTCAACTCAACAAAAATATTTTTTCTGTAATCGGATTTTTTTTAAGGTATGGTTGAATTTTTTTGCATAATATTAAAAAAAAAGTAGTATCAGTAATCCGAAGCATCGAAAAAGCAAGCAGGAACTGTCCGCTATAGTGAACATAGCTTACGAAATTATTAAAAGCAAGTGGTTAACGTTAGGAGTAATATACCATTGCTTTCTTCGCAGGCTACAAAACAATTTAGGCCAATTTGGATTATTTAGTGGTTTGGATAAGTGAGAGTAGGCAGGTCGGGCAGGAATTGGATGAATCTGATAAAACCAGCATACGCAGATTGATTTTGTGTGTAAACAGTAACACATTGGTCTGTGTTCGCGGGCTTAAGTGTTAAGAAGCATGGGAACGTGAAGAAAAACCGGTTTCGTATACGCAGTTTAAAAATAGGTAATGTTTGTTTTTATTTTGGTTTGTTGCTTGATATGGGGAAATGAATCATCAATAAAAGTTATAGAGCGCTCACCCTCACTAATTACATCCCAAAAATTGCTCCCCATTTCATTTACTTTAAATTGGAAATTGGATTCAAAATAGCGGGCACCGGTCTCTGTTTGGTTTCCAATTGCCCAGCTGGTTTATCTTAGCGTGCGTATAACTGGCGTTATGGATGCACGCGGGAAAGTTGGAGAGCACGAGAGATTTGTTAGAGTTACTCGAGGCGTGGCCAGCTCGCTTTGCCCGCCGATTTTTTTTCTCGCCCTGCCCATTATTGGGAGCCTGTTCGCAGGCTTACCCCCACCCCAAATATTTTTTTTAGAAAGACAAAAAGAATTGTCATCTGCTCTTTCGGTCTAGGTTTGAAAAGCACGGCCTATGTGTTACCCTGGGTGCCAGAGGGTTTTTTTTTCGGCGAACCCTCTGGAACCCAGGGTACCTATGTATGCCTTGAATTAATTGATTTCATTCCCACAAACAGTCATCATTATAGTAATTAATGCAGACTTAAATGTGCTGAAGACAAACTCTGAAATTAAGCGACAACAATCGACATAGGATTTCAACACTTGGATGTGTTATCGTTTACCTATTTCGACCATTTCTCGTGCAGTTTTTCGGCAGCTTTTTCGTCGTCTGTTCATAAAATGTAAATAAGACAAAGTTTCAACATGATGATATACCATCCAACTCTTACGCCTGCGGGTAGTCTGTAAACACAGACGGCGGCCTGACTGACGAACTTTCGAAAAATGTGTAGACTCGAACCAATTCTAGACAAGAAACTGAGTCTGCGCAAATGACGGTAATTCCAACTGACTGGCGACATGGTTGTCAGCTGGGACTGTGAGCGAGAAATGAAAAAGAAATAAAGTTGGCGGGTATAAAAAAAATATGATCGCAATTGCATGTAATCGCTACGAACCTGCTTTTCGGTGGGTATATTATATATTTTCCCTTCATATAATTCGATGCGTGTATCGCAATTAACACATTAAATAATATCTTAAAATAAATACGAGAACCAACCAAATTTCGAGCAGCTATTAATTAGCTAGCTACTTGGAACCGGAAATTTATTAGACTGAAAATGAGAAAATAACGGATCTGATTTTGATTATGAGTTTACGACGAGTTTAACAGCCATCTAATACGCTAGTTAACGATCAGAAAGAACTGAAACAACCTTGCCACGAACTGTCGTAATTTGTTTTGATATAGACCTCGAACGGTAAGCGAATCAATGTGTTATGTATTGACTATTTTTAAATAATTGCATGCATTCCTTGTCGCGGGAAACAGAACTTAGTATTAATATTCCGTTACCGATTGCCACTTAAAGCTAAGAAGCTAAGAAGGCCCAAGAAGCTTTCATGGAGGCGGAAAAACTGATTAAGGAAAAAGATTGGGAGATTGCCCAGAACGGCCGGCGACAGTAACAAACTTGGTGCAAATATTGCCATTTATAGAACAATGTAATAACCGATGTAGTGAGCGATCGCCAAGTGCTCCAAGAAAACTTCAACGGATTGCTTTCTGAACAGATGTTTTAAACTCCTAAAAAACTAGTTAACTGTATTACCCGAACGATTTCTGATTACCTGTCATTATCCAACCTCGATCTTATGACTTTTACTTGACTCCGCAAGGAAAAGATATAATTGTTGAGGTTGTAAGAAAACCGTACATGCATACCCCAAACGTGCAGATCAAATTCAAGTGCGTCACAAATAAGCACAGCAAATGCGTGGAAAAAAGATAAACGAAGACAATTTAAATGTGAGAAAAAGCTGATTCATGTTCCGTGAAGAATATTTAATGAAGAGAAGTTATTTGCATACCTTTCTGCTATCGAACTTAAATGTGCTTCAAGACCATCCGGAATGAAATTTTATCATAATATAGATCTGTAGTGTGGAATATGTTCAGTGGAACTTTATGATTTATTATTTTGTACGATGTTCGATAGTTTTTTCTCGGATCATACTGACTTGCCACAGTTCACATCTTGAGAATAAAAATAAAATAATAGATAACGGCACTGAACGTCCGATGTATAAACAGATTCCTCTTCAGAAAGCGATTAATGACTTACAACCGAAATTGTTTTCAGTAGTTAGAATTGCTCGTGTATTCATAGTGTGAAATTCTCATAAAGGATCCAGGGCAAACTTTTTCTAGGTTCAAACTGAAAATCAATTAGTCACGATTTTAAATATATTTCAGAAAGTTTGTTTTTTCTCCTCCGCGGTGAAAATATATAACTTGCGTGTATAGTTTAATACCAAAACCAAACTGAGCTACAAAACTAACGACTTACATGTTTGCCGAGGAAGAGTTCTTGCCTAGTTCAAACGACACATGTTCCTGAATTTCTGAGAACTGAAGTTTGCCTTGTCTGTTTACAATTTCTGAATTTCTCGATCCCAACCTTATAGGTGGTCATGTGACACTAGCTCATTAAGTCAGTTGTGATCACGTTAATAAAGGAACGCATTTTAATTTTCTTGCTTCCCATTGGTGGACGGCTTCAATTAACTGCCGTCAAACTTTAAACACTTCACATGAATTGGCGACAGGTGCATTAACAGCACGAAAATAAAAATAACGTCCTGAACTAAAACTTAAGCATGTTTAAAAGCCGTTAAATTGAATATGTTTTCAAACTTGTTTCATGCTTTAATTTTTACTCGCATTATTTAATCACGAATTTTCAATTTGTAAACTCATTTCAACTAAGACTTTATGTTAACGGACCTGAACGACCCATTTTATGCTATACATAGAATTTTTACCATATAATCAGCAGATGCTTTATAGTGATGAATTCCTTCTTCAGTAAGTTTGTTTTGACACTAAACGTACTGTTGACTATATTTCGTGTGCGCAATGTGTAAATGGTTATGAAAACAATTCGTTCGAAAAAAAAAACAACGAATTTTTAAAATCAGTGTACAAATCACAAACATAAAGTACGAATCCTAATCCTATTTCTAAAACTTACACCTCTCATCTTAAGAAATTAAAATTATTCACTGTTTTCCGGGATCTTTTCCGAGGTTAAGAATGTTTAAAATTCGACGTTCCGATCAGTTTCACTGATCTTCTTCAGGCTGTTTGTTAAAATGACAATATGGCGGACTGTACGAAGATTCAACAAGCCTCATGTTGTCTCTAAAAACAATAAACTGTCGTGCATGCGCAGTCTAGGAAGAATTCATTGAATTCGCTTTTTTCACGATCCCATAATACATCTTGTTTACCCCCCAAAATTTTTGCATAAGCATTGTTTTCAATTTCTCTTGGGACGATTGTACGTCATTGTAAATCCCAAGAGAAATTGAAAACAATGCTTATGCAAAAATTTTGGGGGGTAAACAAGATGTATTATGGGAACGGTGAAAACAGCGAATTAGTTCCCATAATACATCTTGTTTACCCCCCAAAATTTTTGCATAAGCATTGTTTTCAATTTCTCTTGGGATTTACAGTGACGTGCAATCGTCCCCAGAGAAATTGAAAACAATGCTTATGCAAAAATTTTGGGGGGTTATTTAAATAAAACAAGATGTATTATGGGATCGTGAAAAAAGCGAATATCAGCGTACTCAGTATTCATCATTCTCGTTCCCAGATCCCGCGTCCCCCTGGACCAGCGGTCGGGACGCGGGCTCTGGGAACGAGAATGACTATTCATTTAATATGAATGTGGCCGGATGGTATCAATTTATATTTATGAGAAAATCAACTCATATTATATATTGGCAATAGGTCAACGATTTAATACATTTAATATGGACTCTTGGTTTTAGGCCATCGTAACTTGATTAAAAATATAACACAAACAGCGGTGATAAACATTATGAAAAATCGCATTTTTATAAACTTGACGTTTCGTATGCTAAGCTACATACATTTTCAAAAGTATGACCGATAAAATTTTTGGCAACTATTTATATATTGTATGAAAGGGGTCTGGAACCGAGACTTAGACAATTGATCTACAGCAGTAATATGTTTTAGGTTTAATTCGCGGATCGCAGAGAATGGTGTTTTTCTCAATCCTGAAAATAAGAGAAAATTAATTTGGTTGAAAGCTTAGAGAGATATCGTGCTTGAAATATTGGTGATGTGGCTTTTGTGCTATTTGAAAAAACTGGATTAAAAGGAGATGCATTAATGTTTTCTTCAATACCAAATTACACACCAGTCATGGAAATGTTAGCCAGGCATAATGGGCGTATAAAATGAACGTGAGAACAATTTTCAGGAAAGTGATTGTTGTTTCTCATTGCTTACGACTTCGAAGCTTTCCTGTAAAGTATTTTTGATTGCAATAAGCAACAGGTGCTATTTACTTTGCTATGTTAAAATATAGCTACCAGTGCGCAGATTTCTTAATTTAAACATACGACAATGCGGAATTAGAGCAAAATAATTTGAATATACACTTTACAAATGTCCAGAGATTTTAACAATACGTTCATATTTCAAAAAAGATGGTTTCTGCATAAGAAACATAATATTTCTGTGTATAAAACCGCAGTGATCGTGGGGTTTTCTGTTCATATTTTCTGTCCTTCAGTTTTGACGTCGAATAAACTTTTTCATTTTGTTCCACCAAACACAAAGATTCAAGCAATCTCAATTAACTAGATCCAAAAATGGATTGGTTAAAATGACTGAGTTATACCATTTTGGCATCTAATTTCAGCGCAGACCTTACATGCAACATCTACCTACACTAGCTACCACACTCTAATGACCAAGACTGAACAACTAAAAGAACAAAGGAAATAGCATCTTATTGTACCCCTAGATTAGTTAGCACTACGCCTAAGATCGGTCAATTTTTACGGTCTGTTTTCAACAGAACGTTTGTTTCCGCGCGTTTACAACTTAAAATGCCTTCCTTTCTCCAGATCAAAAGATACGTTAAACATTTTATTGATTTCGTTTTTGCCTCGCGAAAAATCGTTGTTCGTATAGCACACTGCGGACCTCGCGAGCTAGACTGAGATGTAATATAATAGGGGACTTAAAAGAACACGCTGATCGACATAACTTACCAAGCCAAAATGATCAGAGACTGAAAATAAAAATACAGTACGATCATTTATGATAATCAGGATGAACTAATCCTGCAAGAAACATAAAAAGGAAAAAACACAGTGACATTAATTTATAAATTATGATTACAAGAAACTAAAAAGAACAAGGGTTAATGCGTTAATCATAGTCACGATAACGTAATGGAGACCTTTATATGGTAGAAACCGAAAACGTATATAGCGAAGTAAGTATTATAATAATTTAAAGAGACAATTTGACAAATTATTATGAAATTTGTTACAGTCTCCGTTCTTTTATCCGAAATGTTCGCAGAAAAAGGAGAGAAGTAATTCAGCAATGATTTGGACTACTTTGTTGATTAACCAGATAATGCTGTTTTGAAACTACACAACACCTAAAAGCTTTAGTTGTTCCCGGTACCTCTGTTTGTGTCGGATAATGAACGCACCTAAAATTAAAATTGGGTTACCGTACCTTTTTGGTTGAGATAGAAAGGCAACAAGACCAGAATTCCAAAAGACCTAGGTACAATCGCCAAACGGTACTGAGGTTAATCGTCAAATTGAAGCTGTCGTAAAGAGTTTGCAAATTCAGGGGAAAACTTAGTCCAGTTCCTGAACTCTCCCTTCCAGGCCACGCGCCCTTTATAGGGGCTGAACCCAGGCGCGCGAATGAGACGCTCTCTCTGCGCGCGCCTGGGTTCAGCCCCTATAAAGGGCGCGTGGAAGAGAGAGTTCAGGAACTGGACTAGGGAAAACTTGAAACATGTGAAATAAAGCCCCGTTAGTTGGACTCATTTTTCTCCGAGGAGCCCGAATGCCCGATTAATACCGGCCGAGATGTTTTTCTTTCATCAAACACTTTACGACAGCAAAAAAGAATTATTAAAATATGCCAGCCACCCAAATACTACTGATACTGAATATTTTCGTCGTTTGTAACATTTGTTGTTTATAGCCTACGTACCGAGCGGGGTCTTGTCTTGGAGATTTTTGAAGAGTGGGGGAGAGGGGGGGGGGGGGGGGGAAGGAATCGAATATGGTCTTTCCCTCTACTTCCCCAGCCCTATACCGTAAGAGCTGGAAGTACAGTTTTAATAAGCCACCCTCTTCACTAGAGGGTAAATGAGAAAAATTAAACAAGGTAAATTTACGCTTTTAGAGGTATTCATCCACCGCATGTTCTAATTATTATTTCTATTTTGTAAAAATATGTTACCAAACAGCACTTAAACATTAAAAAAGTCCGCTTTTTTTACTTTTATATTTGGAACCGCCAACTGATACATGATTTGAAATAAGCCCCCCCCCAGTCTTTAGTAAGCCTTCCTTCTCTATAACTGCGCAGAATTTAACGTGTAATTAGCGCGCACATAAACAAAATGGCGGCTTTATTCTATGCGGCTTGGCTTGCGAGAGAGAGAAATCATCGTTTTCTCCTAAACGAGTTCGGTGACCTATCATTTTTTCCTCTTAGTTCGAAAGTAGCGATCAAATTATTTCTATAAAATGAATACAGATAAATTTCTATGGCAAAGTAATACATTATCACCGAAAACATGTACTTTGCCAGTACTCGCAAAGGAAATATTTAACAACTATATGGTAGATACAAGGTCTTTCTGCTCCTAAACGAATAAGGTGACCTCCCTTTTTTATTTTAAAATTCAACCAAACTGGCAAAGTTTGGTTAGAAATTACCTTAAGCCGTTCCCACCCCTAAAAAGGCCTTATAAAAAAGAAGGAAAGCCCCCTGGGGCTAATCCTGGGGCTATAATTTAGAAATAAAGTTTTCACCGCACACCGTGACCCGAAAAATTATCGCCGGCTAGTTCTACTACGTGCTTTCCGTAAAATGCTAATTGTTACGCCATTAAAAAAAGAAAACATTGTAGGATATAAACGACAATGACGGTTGGACTGAGCTATAAACCACAAAAATCAATCACTTGTCATAAATAACTCTTTAACTTGACCGCAAGTTTCAATAAACTTCCTGCTGAATACAAGTCACGCTTGACTCAACCATAAAATAGTCAAGTTAAGTACTGTACTGTACGGTTTTTGAAACGCCTCGCGTGTTTTAGAACGATGGACTTTTGTGGGAGTTTTGATTTTTACAGAGCATTCTGTAGTACGATTTTTAAGACGATTGTCGAAGCTGAAACCCACCCCAACTTCTGGTCTCACTCAAAACAACCTTTTCTGGTTACATCATCGTTTAGGAGGAAATGTAAAATAATCCTGGCTCAGTTTGCGTGCTCTAGGGAGTTTAGAATGTTTATTCGTGCTGATTTAATTACATGAAATTGTTTTGTTTAGAAAAAGAAAATGCTAATTGGATTTTAACTATCATTTCCATATATGAAGAAAACTCGCCACGTGACTTGCCGCCATGTTCGCTGAAGCCGCGAAGGTAAATAAAACGATGTGGCCTTAGCACAGTCGCTTGTGTTTCCGGATAATCTGTAGAGCTGTTTGGTTGTCAAAGCAAATAGGAAAGTCTCCTGATGAAAGAAGGGTGATAAAACGGGTGAAATGGTGAGTATTTTCCTCGTTGTATGAGAAAATAAGCCGTGGAATTCTTGGCACAGTTCATTTCAGCTTGTACGGATACAGTTTCTTGGAGTAACGTCCCGTTTATTCGAATTTTCTTGCATTAATTCTTGTTCAGAGCATTAAATGTCGAGTCAGGGATACTTTCTTCTTGTTTTTACAGTCTTCACGTCAATATTCTCGGGAAAACTACGCGATTTCGTTGTGTTTCACACTATGAACAGGCAGAACAGCATGAATGAAATTCGATATATTTTTAATGGACCGAACTCCTGAACCACACGAAAAATCGTAATAACACGAATATTGTTTTGTCGAATTGGAGCTAAGATGTTTTACACAGAAGCTGTTGTTTTTTACACCAATAAATCTTATTTGGGGCTTTTATTCAACTATAAAGTGATTCTGTGGTATTTTAATTGCCCTAAGTTGTCTTATATAGCGCACAGAAAACATTTATTTAATTTCTGCAGAGCATTGTGTATACTGTACGGGAAAATATATTTTCAATAGGTTTCCCATCGATTTTATTTGTAAGTTAAATTCCAAGATATAGCTTGGAATGTATTTTATTGTTTAAAATCGTGGCAAAACATGTTACTGTGTTCGTCATTTTATATATAGGCCATGAATATCAAACTCACAATGCAATCATTGGTTTTTATTTTGAACTTGAATGTACGGAGGTGTTTTTATCAAATTGAATTAGCTTACATTTTAACAGCATGTGGTCTTAATAATCAGTTTAAAACTTGCGTTATTTTCCATTTAGTTTGTTCTTAGCAGGGATGAGAATAAAAAGAGTGTCCCTTTCTTAGCAGTAAAAATAGGGTGCATGCACTCAAATATCATTAAAATAGTTGTTTGGTCCGATATTTCTGACTGTTATTGTTACGATATATTTGCATTGTAAGCTTATTAAATCCTTTGTATAATATATTTACATAATATATTATATAGAGCTAACTCTGTTGCTGGCGCCTTTTTGTGAGATAGTGTCTTTGAAAATATTGCAGTTTGCAGGGCACTAGTAAAGTTTGCATCAAATATAAAGATTTCAGTTGATAAATATGCTTGCATTATAAAGAGAGAATGGTTCGTTCTGTATAGTATCCATGGAGACCAATATCTTCAACTTGTTGTTGATACAATATTTGGTTTCAAGTGGTTTACTGATATATTAATTCAAGAACATGCATAATTACTGCAGTCTTGTTGAAAAGGAATGTTATGATCCTCAAAGGGATTTTGCCTAATTTCGACAAAGTATATATACCTGCCTTGACAATTATCCACTGGGATGAAGTGTTTTGTAAGTAATATGTGATCTTTGACATGAACCAGTTGCAAGCCTTTACTCTTTTTCCTCAATCCTATTCATAAAAAGAAACATGCCGACTCATAATTAGCTTATCACAGTAGTCTAGCTAATCAGTTGTCAATCAAAAGGATTCATCAATGTAAACACTGCCATTCATGTTTGTCAATCGAAAGTCCATGGTATGTTCTACATGTCAACTGGTCTATATTATTTTTAACCAAATTGCTTGCACAAGATTTTTGTTTGGTTCCTGAATTGTGGGAGTGTTACAACATTGCTTAATTTCTATATAGTGGGTCGTCTATACAGTGTACATCACAGTGGGTGATCACTACATTGATCAGGATACCAAACCGTTAACAAAAATTAATGTTCATCTGAGTCTCCACAACAGTTTGACATTCTTGAAATGGATCAGTTGCCACGAGCCGAGCTCCTTTAATCGACTTAAAGTTGTTTTGTTTGAATTGGTTTTATTATAATAATGTAAAGTTGTATGATAACACAACACCTTGGGAACCTGTAGCCAAGCATTTATGAACGAGGACAATTTGTTGTAGGTCATATTGGTTTTCAGGTTTAAAAATCTGTTTCCAACATGGGTTATTATCTGTTTCAACCTGAAGATGATATTTATTTAGGAATAAACCTAAATAATTATTAGTGACTACATGTCTTGGGTTAGACTGTAAATCTGATGGTCAACAAACATTTATCACTTGTAAAATTATGTACTCTGACCAAAGCAGGGTAAAGACATTTAAAATTTAATGACCAAGCCGTAAACATTTACGAGGCTAGCTGATAGATCTAGAGCTGTCTTAATTGCCTTGGCCTACTGAGACTAACTTGTAAATTTTAAACTCTGTGATTTTAAGACAATATTTGACATGGTTCTTTATTAATCTACAATATTCCTATTCAGGACCTCAAAAGCCAGGTCCCATGCAGTTATTTAAATGATAGATTACTCCATCCACCATTTTTAGTGCAGAATGCACTATTGTGATGGTTTGGTGGGTTGTCGTTTGCTAAACCCCTCAGGCGCTAAAGCACTATGGTGTAAACTTTTAATCACCAATTAATTAATTAATATCAATTAATTAATTATTTCTGTAAGGGGGTAGGGGGTAGGGAGCAACAGACCGTGTGCCCTTGGTAGAATGGGAAGTCTATTTACGGCACAATTAAAGAGCTCAAAGGTATATATTTGTTTCAAAAAGCACTATGCTCTCCTTGTGGTTCTATTCTTTCTGGAAGAAAATTCTTTGTGCTAAACGCATGCGCAGATTAATAGACGTCATGAACATCACGTAATTCCTCCTGCCAAACGATTCCTGTAGACTCTGTGGCGCTTAGTTAAAACCGCAAATTAATTGAATTAGACACTAAGGCGTCACAGCAGTTCATGTGAAATAATTATTATGGCAACGCTGTTTTCTTAGAAAATATGATCTGTTGTAACATCTCATCATTCAGAAAAACCGAATTCTTTAATTAATCGATAATATCTGTGTTATAATCGATGTCGCCCTGTTTGCAGAAAATAAATCACGTTACCATATCATCACGTTACATCCGTTTTCGACAAAAACAACGGTATCATGTTACATTCGTTTTCAAGGAAAAGGAAAAGTATCTCGTTTGATGTTTCAATATCAAACGGAAATTCAAACTAACGAAAATTAAAGTAGCAGGACTTGTTTAGAAATTTTGTATCAAAGCCTAACGTGATGTGTTTTTCAATGCGGTAGAATTCTTGAAGAATCCGTGGCGTTAATATAATTAGACTAAAAGGCATCACAGCCGTCTAAGAGAAAAACAAAGGTATCATGTTACAAACCTTTGCACGGGAAACACAAATATCACGCTTGCTGTTTCAATGTCAAACTGAATTCAAACTAACGAAAATTAAAATAACAGAGAGTGACGTGTTTAGAAATTTTGTATCAAAGCCTAACGTGGTATGCTTTTCAATGCGGTAGAATTCTTGTAGAATCCGTGGCGTTAATTTAATTAGACTTTAAGGCATCACAGCAGTCTAAGAGAAAAACAAAGGTATCATGTTACATCCGACACTTCCTTTCCTTTGATTTGTTCTTCATCAGTTGACTAACTTCCGTATCATTTTGTAAAACCTCTGCCTGAGAGGGGCTTCGTGTGAAAGCGAAAAACTCTTTAGTGTTTGAACATGCTTTCGTGAAAGAAATCTTCACACTACGTGCTTCTCGGCTTCATGCTTCAGTGAGCGTGTGACGTGTTCACCAGACTGTGGCGGGAGCATGACCTGGAAAAAGCCGGCTTCCTTGACTAAACACCTGCATTTTAACGTCGATTGATCGGCCGTGTGTGTGACCTTTTACTAAAGGAAATCCTTCTCCGGTATATGGGCTGTCACATGATTTTGTGATTTGCTTCAAGGAAATCCTTATCCTGTATATATGGGCTTTCAAATGATTTTGTGATTTGCTTCATGTCAAAATCAAAATGTACTCACGATGGGTCGTTCAACATCTTACAAGTGAACATGAAACAGCGCTTTAAACTGAAAAAGTGAACTCACTGTATGTATTCTCAATCAAAGTTATTATAACAATGTCAATTGATTGGCCATATTGCATTCTGCACTACCCTTTGAGTCTCTGAGTTTTGTCACTACTTATCCACAGGATAGCGATTTATCTGTTGGATAATGTTATCCACCCTTTGAACAACCTGATGTCCAGTTGATTACATATTAAGTGTAGACCTCTTTGTATCAGTTTCTAATATTTTTATGTTTTTCATCTTTTAGGGAAAAGAGAAAAGTGCCAGTCAGAAAGCAGCACCAAACAGAAACTCGCGATCCATGAGAATGGACCGTAGCCATGTTGACAACACCCCATTAAGGTCGCAATCAGTTGGGGCTGCTGCGGCATCTCGTATCAGACCTTTAAATTCACATCAAAGCCCTGCTGAGCTGGAGAGGAAACATTCTCAGATACGCCGCAAACATTCTGGAATTTTTGGCGCCAAACCAGCATTGAAGTACCCAAGGATTGATCATACAACCAGCTTGTTTGGTAAACTTCAGTCAGCACTCAGGTAAAAATGATTTTATTTTAGTGTGGGGAGGAAATGTGGTGATGTCAAGTTTTAGAAGTCCTGCCTTCAGGGGTTTCATTAAAGTTTGAAGAAGGAAGAAAAAAAAGGAAGAAAAAACATAATGAAGCAAATTTCTTTATGTTAGATTTGAAGGTAGGCGGTACTTCAGGACTCTTGTGTATCCTGCTACTGGTGGCCAGGCTTTTAGCCAGGTGGGAGTCCAGGAGTCCTATGGACGGCCACTTTTCAGGGAAAATTAATATGAATAACTGTATGCAGAGTTTTTTCTTAGCAAATTTGGAAATCTTTAGATACCTTTGCACTCATGAATAACTGCAGAAAACCACCTTGCATGCTCCTCAGGCTCTCCTATGGGGACAAAATCAGGCCTTATAGAAATTTTGGACTCCCACTTTTTAAATCCTGGTTAAAAGCCTGCTGGTACCCAGGTCCAGCCTTCTAGTGAGAACCCTGTCAGCCTTCGTCACTGTATTGTGTTCTTGGGGAAGACATTTTACTCTCACCTATGTGCCTCTTGGCACTGGTGGATGTGTCACAAAAAAACCTGACAAAAAACGTTGTAAGATCGCAGTGATACTTACAGTCAATTCATTGCTATGGAAACCACAGTTAGTCCATAACAGCTCTGATTAAGCGTTCCTTGCAAGGGTGAATAAATGAGTTTAATCAACGGAAATTTGATTTCATTCTTTGCTTCAATATTCCATTCTTCAAATGGGTAATTCAATGTTTAAACAGCAGCTCAGTGTTGTCTTGATTATTGTCTGGCTTGATGCAACATCAACATGGAATTTGTCCTGAATTTGCATAATTTCCACTGCAATTAGCAAGTCATCTTATGTCACACGCAGTGTTTTCTCATCATTTTGTTGATTGTTTTTCAACCCTCTCATAAGATATTACCAAAAGAAGCGAAGAAACAAAATTCATTCTTAGGAGTAGCACTTGAGCCATTTTTATTAACTGTAAGTGTGGGCCTAATACATGTAAGCTACCTGACTTAAACCTAAAAATGTTCGGGTTGTAGCCAGGCATGTTAAAAATTCGAATTAATAAGTTGACCTGGCTAAAAATATTTTTTTGGACGTTCGGCCACTACTGTCGCCTTCTTTAGCAAGATAAAAAGCAATTCAACGGCGTCCTGTTAAAATATGTAACGAATGTGTGATGATGAATGTGTGTTACATATTTTAACAGGATGCCGTTGAACATTTGCATTTTTTATCTTGCCGAAGAAGGCAACAGTAGTGGCCGAAACATCAAAAACAATATTTTTAGCCAGTGTCAACTATTAATTCGAATTTTTTTTGACTTGAACCTTTTTTTCACTATTGGTACCATTGTATTACGATACAGTTTTACAGCTTGTACCTGAAATTGCCTTCCTCTGAGCTTACAACTTTTGATGTACAGCACATGTACATGCAGCTAAACAAAACTTTATATAGATCTGTAAAAAAGACTGTTGTCATGTATTGTATGTGGTAAGTGTATTTATTTTTTTTTTCAGTGAATATGGCAGACATCTTGAAGATGCTTTGAATAGTGTAGAACCCAAGGTATGCTTTTACAAAATAATATTATAGCACTCTTGGTTTCACCTACGGTAAAATTCCGGTTATAAGCCCTGGGCTTATACAACTTCGTAAGGGGTTTTGAGTGCGCTTAATGTATAAGCGGAGAGGCTTATATCCGGGGGGGGGGGGGCTTATAAGCGAAATAAAAAAAAAACGTTTCGAAACGAGCCACTAGAGTGTTCATCGAAATACGTTTTTAAGTTAAAAACGCATAATAAAGCAACTTATATCCGGGGGTGGGGGGGGGGGGGGGCTTATAATTGGATGTATTTTTTCATTTCCAGGTAGATGGGCCTATAACCAGGGGGGGGGGGGACTTATAAGAGGGGGGCTTATAACCGGAATTTTACGGTATGCTGGCAAACAGACACTTGATTAGTAATTCTTTCTAAGGGATATTGTCATGTACATAATTATGTACATATAACATCAAACACATAAGACTGCGAGACCTGTGAAAACTCTAATCAAATCAGAAATAACATTTCTGGATAATAAATAGATTTTCAAAAATAATGTTTACTACTAATTTGACATCAATCATATCAGCTCCAGATTGTACAAAGTTTAACAGGAAATAAAAGGGCACAATGAATAAATTTTTTATTTACTTAAAAATGAAGTGTAAATTTCAATTCATGTACATGTAGTAGAAGTAGCATTTGATCTACTTCAAATATTTTTTTTTGCCAAGAAATCATAACAACTGGATATGACCAAAAAGAGATTTATCTGTAGTCAATTATTGTGCAATTTGTCAATTGTGTGTTTCAGCCTTTAAGTCGGCGGGAGCAAAGCAGGCCGCAAAGCGGGGTGTCCGCAAGGCGAATTCACAGTACAGTGGAACCCCGATATACGATATGCCAAGGGAGCAGTAAAATAATATCGTTATATCAAAATATTGTTATATCGAAACTCCCGATATAATGATATGGCCGTAAAATAACCGAAAATATCGTTATATTGGGGTCAACCTAACAAATATACTAACGTCTTTTACTGTGTATTAGAGGAGGATAAAGAGAATAATTTTAATAAGAAGGCTTAAAACACAGTTTATATATCATTTTCGTACATCATCGTACAAAGCTGTTTTTAGAAATGTTAGAGATGACTCGATTACCGTAACGTTATTGCATTAAATTTGATGTTTTGCAAATAAAATGGGACTGTGTACTGATAATATCGTTATATTCAAAATTGGGAGGATTTTAAGTTTGGATCGCTAAATTCTCATCGTTATATCGAAGATGGTTATATCGGGGTTCCGTCCAATACATTTCACTGTAACTTTTGCTGAGACATTGAATATTCATCGTTATATCGGGAATATCGTTATATCGGGGTTCCACTGTACTAATGTACGTAATTTGAATATTATATAGAGGAAAATGACTAAAAAGTTCTCTGTCGTGAATGTGCACGAGTTTCTTAGATCCTAATGCAGAAATTCAATTGAAGTTTCTGGAAAACTCATTTCATTTGTACTGCTGAAGACACTGAACACATTTTAAATGTCACATTGTAAATGTTTTAGAAAAGACTATTAATTGACTTATTATATAGCAATCATATTATAAGGTAACAGAACAAGCTGTCGAGTTGAGAAAAAATAGAGTGCACTATGGGATATATTTAATATATAAATAAATGTATTTTTATTTTCAGAGAAAGAGAATTGTTGAGCAAAGGATAAAGTAAGTGTTAATTTATAAGAATTGTCAATTTACAACTACTTTTAATTTTTCTTTAAAATTATATTAACTTTAATTTATAACTTAAATATTCTGAACTAGAGCTAAAGTATTAAGAGGAAAGAGGTAGTTTAGTTATTTTATAATCTTTTATGCCTGACAATTTGATCAATAACATATACTAAACGGTATTTGCTTTGTTTTCACTTAAGGTTGATAGAGTCAAGGATACAACAGGTTTGTGGACAAGAGATCTATCTGTTAGTTTTGTTGTTATGGCTTGATTAGTTGGTTGGTTTGCTCAGGTTTTCATTTGTTTGTTTATGCCCTTGCATCAGGAACCTGACCAGACCGGGGAAAGTCGGGGTCAAAGCCCGGCCTAAAAGCCGGGGTGAGCGCGACCACAAGCCAGGCTTTGGCCGGGCTAGCCAAGGGATAAAAAATCTGGGGAAGCCGCGGCCACAGGGCAAGCCCGGCCTGGCCAGACCAGGGAAACCGGGGTCAGGATTTGGCCTGAAAGCCAGGCTTTGGCCAGACTGGCCAAGGGAATAAAGGATTTTTCAATCAAAAGTTTATTCAACCTGAACTGGTGTTAATTTTTACTGTTATTTAAGCAATATTTATTCAGTTGACAGTATATTTTAATTTCTACAGATTGATGAAATTTTTCAACTCTACCTTTATGAGGAAAAGATGAGGGAAGGTAACTGACATTAATTTTAATACACACATAGAAAGTATCAAAATCACGGTATAATTGAGTATTGCAACTAACCAACAGAAACAAATTTAGACAAAATATGTATAAACAATTATCAAAACAAAAGCAAATTTGTGCTGTGTAATTTATGGCTTAGAGTTTTTATGGTTTAGAGTTTAGAGTTTTTAAAATTTTGAGTTCCCTTTTTTCTCACTCTTGTGCTTGCATATGAGACATGTGTCTTCTATTTATTGCCTTTTGTAATTATTTTGCTATTATACTTTGTCTGGTAGGCTCACGTAACCTGCTGAATGCATTAACATCTCAAGGATCTAAAGGAGGTCAAGACAAATGCCGAACCAGCATCAGTGCTTGTACAGAGGTATGAATTGAGTCCCCTGGCGGCAATGGATTACCTGAATGGGCCTTATGGATCAAAATGACCTCATATTTTTTTTGTTGCTTGCTTATTAGCTTGGCTCATGCTGTTTTTAATTTTACAGAAAATGTGTGCTATTGAGGAAGAGCTTGAAACTAAACTAGGAGTTTTCAGGTTTCAGTTCAATGGTATGTGTCAGCAAGATTTATGAAAAGTCTGTTTAAGTTGTTCTGAGGAATATTTGATTGAATTTCAAGTTAGCACTTCCCATTATACATCTATCAGCAGTATGCCAATTATTTGGTCAGTTAGTTGTTTTGTATGGATCACATTCTGCATGCAACTTCAGCCCACTGCTGCGTGCTTAACGTGATATCATTTTACAATAAGCACTTTGCAAGCAAGAATTTTTTAAAAAAATGCTGTTAAATTCTGAAAATAAGTCCTCTCCCCCCCCCCCCCCCAAAAAAAATAAATAAATAAAAGATAAAAAATAAGCCCCCAATTCTCAGGTACGAAAATCCTTCCAAAAACAAGCCCTAACAGTTACAGTATCCTGTCCAAATACATGTAGAAACCCAAAGATTTATCATACCGCCCCCCCCCCCCCCCACTTAATATAAGCCCTACCTGAAAATAAGACTTCCTCCAGCATGTCATTTTTCTTTTTTTCAGCCCTTTTAGCCTTTGGAAGATTGTGCAGTGGAGATGTCTATGATGTATGTTCCAACTTTTGATGGCTCAGTTAAATGTCACTTATGATAAATTAATCAGTGCAATACAAGCAATTGCTTATAAAAATAAAATGGTCATTAACAGCATATAATGACAAAAATAAAAACATACTTAGTTTTAGCATTGAATATTGGCAAACCCATACAAGTCAAAATGCAAAGGATGAGCTACAAAAAATTATATTTCACATTATATTAACCAAACTTGTTAACGAGATAGAAATTACATAAGGGAGTAATTTGTGGCTGTGTTTCGTTGAGATCATTGGAGTATTATATAACAAAAATAAAAAAAGAATCATGATTCAGTAATGCGCCATATTTTGTTTTACTAGTTTCTTGATGCTTGAATGATTGAATGAATGAATGAAGTTCTCTGCTCATTTCATCCATCCTATTAAATTTTTTTTTTTTTTTTTTTTTTTTTTTTTTTTATTAATATTTTTTTTTTTTTTTTTATATATATATATATATATATATTTTTAAATATTTGTAAGCGCCAGGCGGCCTGGAGGGGCAAAAAATATAATTATTATTATTATTATTATTACATACATACAAATTTTAATAACCCATCCCTGATGAGGCTTTTCTACACATTTTCAGATACATATTAAACATGGTGGCACTTTCAAGTGGAAATCAAGATGCAAAGTTGAAAGAGATGGGCAAAAATGGACAGACAGTGAGGTTAGCAACAGATAAAAAAAAAAACAATTTACAAGTGGATGAAACTATTTACTTTAGTCGCCATATTATTTTACAAGCAGCTTGGAGTACCACCTCTCCCTTTAGAGGTTTCTTGCCAGAATTCTTACCATTCTCCCCCTGCCCCACCCTGGTGTTTCAGACAGACAATTTCAAAACTACCTTGCTGCTGCAGTGGCAGTTGTTTCTGTATCTCTTAATATTTTATCACGTTCATGAGTATTTATTGTTACATTGTGCAGTTCCAGAAAATATCCATAACCCACCTCACAGGTCATTGGAAATTCCGAGGGGGTGGGGGGCTTGACAGCCAAAAATTTTAAAGCAAAGTATGGAGCTTAACTGGAATTTCCAGAGGGGTGGGGGGATTCAAACCAAAAAACCTTCTGTTGGAGGGATATGGATATTTTCTGGAACAACACATTGAATAGTGTAAGTACTTACAGAACTAACATGTAATTTCAAATGAAAATTTTCACATTCGGTTGAAACCAAAGAAATCATGCTTTTCCTCTTTTTTTCTACAGTTTACACTGAAGCCTTCAATAACTGATGACTTTTCTATAAGGGTCAGTACATCTACTGTTATATGTATACTGTATTTAAATTGTTGTACATAAGCTAGCTTGTACTGTTTCTTTTTATTCTAAAACAATTGATATGTCTGTTTTTGTGACAGGTAATTGAAATGAGGAAAATTCAAGCCAATGTTCAAATTGGGCACATTCTGCTGAAGTCCAGAAATTATATAAAAGCCAGACCACAGGTATGGTTGTTTATTACTACAGTAGTATATAGGGCATTTTGCCAATGGAATGATGTAAATTTCTCTGGTTAATGATGCTAAACCAATAATTTATCCAATGGTTTTCTTTTTTTTTTAATTTTCGCCCCCAAAAAACGCGCCCTAAACTATAAAATTATATAAATAAATATTTATAGTGAATAAATCAATAAAGAAGTGCCAATGAAATTCTAGTGATTTATTAGTAGTATTGAGGACACTAAAATAAAGTAACAAAACTAAGATATACACAAGTACATACAGTCATGTATGGAATTGAACTTTAAATGGACAAATATTTGAAAAGTGTATAGACAACATTCAACTATTAAGTTTCAAATCCTTCAGTTAGATAGGATTTATGGCATAGTTAAAATGTAAAAAGAAGAATAGAACTGATCATGAGCTACAGGTATTTATACCATGCCATAGAAAATACAGCCAATCAGAATACAGGAAAGCCGTTGTATATTCGACGGTATTCAACCCAACCTTCCCATAGTGCGCTGCGACTGTATTCTCAACGAAATTTAGTAAGCGTATTTTCTATGGCATGGTATAAAATAGTTACACAAATAGTCACTTGTATTTTCACTTGTATTTTCTTGGCATACACACTCGCCTAAAGGCTCGTGTGTATACCGAGAAAATACAAGTGACTCGTGGGATATTCCATAGTATACCACTCGAAAGCGTTGCATAACTAGTATATACTGGTACAACTTAAAATTGTTAATTCTTCTTTGTTGTTGTTAGATTGTCTCTGTACCATTAAATAGTATAGGCTCAATGAAGCTTAAGATGACAGTGGAATGGAGGTGAGTGACCCACTTGAACCTTTTTTTGCTGTTTCTCTGTTTCTTTACAAGACTTGTCCAAAACATTGGCAATGTTCTCTTCCACAGACTATTTATTTGGGAACTGTAAATTTTTGGTTTCCAACGCTACAGGTTTTCTTGGAGCTTCTTCAAATCATACTGTTAAGTTGTAATGGAAGTGCGGCTAGTATTTTACTAGTCATCTGATTAATGCTACCGTTTTGTCTGATTTTAGGCCATTTTCTGGGAAAGAAGAGAACACATTACGCTCCAAGAAACAGAATCTGTTATCAGAGGTTATCTTCATCCAGGCTGCTACAACAACATCGTCTGAGTCATCTGGCAGCCCTACAGAGAAAAACAGGTAAATTACTGTGTCTAGAGAGAAAAGCTGTTGTGGTTCAATTTTATCCTTGGGTATGGTAATGTATGATAATGTGTTTAAAACAAAGGGAAATAAAATTTGAAGCAAAGATTTAATTGAACCACAACAAAATGTCAATCACAGCTGATTTTCTTGTGAGACTTCCTGGCTGTATGTTAAATTGGAATAAGGAAAACCAACATACCAAGAGAAAAGTGAGCAGACTGAGATTGCAGTTCACATCTCTGCTGGATATTTATCCTAAGCTACAGTGGTACCTGCTAACTACTAGTGAGTGTTTCCAGTAAAATTTAACATCCACATCCACCCTATTGGAGGTTATTGGAAATTCCGAGGAACGATTTTATGACATAAAGGAAATGAAATAATTCATATGTGAACTGCAGATGAGATTTAAAGTGAAGAAATGATCCTCGCAGTAAATGGCAATTAAAGAAATTACAAGGAAAGAAACTAGAGAAAATTCTGGCTTCAACAGGATTGTATCTTTAACACCAAGCTTGAGGTTTCTATCAGCTGTTAGCATAAGCACACTGACCTACTATTGGTAATCGCGTAATCTGATTGGCTACACAGGTGCCTACTATCGATCCGTTGAAGGCTCTCGGAGCGCGCGCTTAGTCTTCGCTGAATATTATCAATCAAAACCTTCAATAAATCAATTCTAGCAATATTCTGAGTTTAATAGATCAGTCAGTGGGTTATGCTAACACAATTAGATGGCTCGCTCTCGGTTTCTACCGGCATTTGATAGTTGACACGGGGCTTCGCCCCTCGCCAACTATCAGCCGATAGAAACCTCGAGCTCGCCGTCTAATTGTTAAATAGTTAGCCATCTATCAAAGTCAAGGTAGAGTGTATCAACTATCAAAGGCAAACTATCAAAGTCGATTGAAACGAGAGAGTGAGAGTGAGCTGTCTGATTGTTTTAGCATAACCCAGTGGCTGATCTGTTAAACACACAATACTGCTAGAATTGATTTATTGAAGGTTTTGATTAATAAAATTCAGCAAACTGAGTAAAAAACGACACCAGTGTAGCCAATCAGATTGCGTGTTATGCCAATAGTCAGCCAAACTTGAGTGTGATGCCAAAAGGGCTGGGATGTCTAATATGCCAGCTCCAGGTGGAGCTAGAAGGGCCACACCCATGGAGAGTTGATTGGAAAGAGGGAAACTCAGCACTAGTCCACTCTAAATTCTATATTAACTTCTTTTGTTATTGTTGTTTCATATCAGCCCTAGTGACTTGGTGGAAAGTGTAGTGGATGATGATGGCCAGCCTTTACATGTAGATGAGGTAGGTGTCTATCACAACACTGATCTATTTCTAATTTCTCTCCACGATGTTATAACAAAATAAATGGCATGAGAAATAAACGACCTCATCACTTTTGATTTGAAAACATATTCTCTCAAGGATAGTTATAGAAGTGTATGGTAAGCTTTTTGGAGAATTTCTATGTTGATCATGGGCTAGAGTATTTGTAAGACAAGGTGTAGTGAATGACATACAGTCAAGACTTGCCATTTTTCTAGAAGTGTATGGTAAACTTTTTGGAGAATTTTCATGTTGATCATGGGCTAGAGTATTTGTAAGACAAGGTGTAGTGAATGACATACAGTCAAGACTTGCCATTTTTCTAGAAGTGTATGGTAAACTTTTTGGAGAATTTTCATGTTGATCATGGGCTAGAGTATTTGTAAGACAAGGTGAAGTGAATAACATACAGTCAAGACTTGCCATTTTTCTAGAACACTAGTGAAATTACTTGTCTGCAAATACCAGGGTCGTAACCAGGTATATTTTTTCATCGCTGATCCCAAATTTTAGCTATAAATTTTGATTCCTGATCCCCAAAATGAGGCAACATTTGATCCCTGATTCCAACTCTGATCCCATTTTTTTTTTTTTTTTTTTTTTTTTTTTTTGGAAGATAAACACACTTTATTGATACACTTAAAAACACGTACATTACTTACAATTAAATACACTATTGGAGATTATACAATGTTATACAATGTTACTTTTCTTTTACATGATAAAAAAAAAAAAACACGACAAAAGTACAAAAAAGAGTCCATGCATTAACTTATAGTATTACGGTTTTTTTTTTTTTTTAAAAATACACTTCGTTATTGAGAGCAATTTTTTTTTTTAAATAAATTCGCTACAGTGACCTTGTATTATTATTATTATTATTCAAAACAGCTTTACGTTTGAGCACATCTTTCTAGTTTCCATTGTACCATTAGTTTATTGGCGAGTTCATCTAGAGACATTTCTTTCTGAAGATATTTTGAAGAATAGATATAGTATTTGACCAAGATGATGAGCAAATCTAGCCTGCGTGTTATGGGTTCTGAAAGCACATTAGTCGCGTGACCTGTGTCATGAAAAGCAATTTGCTCTTTTGAGAGTATTACCTCAGTACCTTGACGATGATTGAACATGATATAATTTGTAAATAAAGTTTTACAGATTCCTTGCAGTCGATAAACGTATGTTCTATTGAATCCGCATTAAAAAATATATACATTTATCGTCTTCGGCTAGGTGATATAGTTTGAGTTCTTTCTTCGTTACAATTGTTCTATGCAGAAAACGAAAAAAAATTGACGAAGTTTATTGTCCTTTGTGAAGCGATATATATCTTGAAAACTTCTAGTCCATTCACCAAGTTTTTCAGGGAATTTACTCTGCCACTTTTTTACACCACTCGGGACAATAGGATCATGGTTGTTGAAAATTGGTAATAATTTTTGCAACGTGCTTCAGCCAGATTAATTGAAGTTTTGTTTGAAAGAATGGATGCGGAGGTTGAGGAAAGATCAGCTGCAGGTATAGAAGTTTGAGCTGCACTCCTTTTCAACTCCGATGGAATGGCTGAATTAGCTGAAAGTAGTGCAAATAATTTGTGGTGATGTTAAATTTGTTGCTAAACTCTTCGTACGATAAAAATTTGCCCTCAGAGTTTAACACATCCTTTACTGACACGATTCCGCGTTCAAACCATATTTCCAAAACAGGGTTGCATTGTCTATAGTTATCAAATTGTTATTCCAAATAATGAGTTCGCCATTTGGAAAGATGTTTGTTGTATTTTTGAGATCCTGAAAATACTGAAGAAGTTCTCGATAAAAGAGGGGTAGACCTGTTTTCAAGGATTTTACATCATAATTGCATTTAAGGAAAAATAATAAACCACCATAATTTCGAAGGTAGTAATTGGGGATTACCTTCCATTTATCGTCAGACTCGCCTAGTAATCTACCAATCCAAGCCAAGCGTAAAGATTTAACGACCGTGCAAAAATTAACAAAATTGATTCCTCCTTTTGCTATTGGTTGATACATAACCAATCTTTTTATTTTGTCTTTCCTGTTTTTCCATAGAAATGCGAACAGATTCTCTTGTACAGTCTTGATAACCGATTCTGGAACGGTCAGCATCGATGCTGCGTACACTAGCTGTGATATACCTAAAGCTTTCGCCAATAAAGACTTACCATATATCGTGAGGTCTCTTGAAAGCCATAAATTTAATTTTGTTTTCATTTTGTTGATCTTGACATAAAAGTTTTCCTCAGTACATTTGTTTTTGTTGTAGGATAGATGGATTCCAAGAACTTTAATAGGTTCTTTAGTTGTTTTAAAGTCAAGTACTTTCAAATTGCTGTCTTTCATAGAACCGATCCACATAGCTTTAGTTTTCTTCTTATTTAATTTTAATCCAGAGATGATTCCAAAACAATCCAAGATCTGTAAATAGGGTTTGAGAGATTCAACACTTTTCGTTATTATAGTAGTGTCGTCAGCAAACTGTGATATTTTGACCTCCTGGTCATCTGGGAGGGACAGGCCCCTGCAGTTTGGTTCTTGGCGTATCTTTGCTGCTAGCAGTTCCGCAGCAAGGATGAATAAAAGAGGACTTAGCGGACAACCTTGACGAACTCCTCTAGATATATTAAAATAATTGGTCAAAAATCCACCATTTATTACTGCGCTTTGCACACCGTTATAAAAAATTGAAATCCACCTTTTAACATTTGGGCCAAAATTGAAAACGTTCAGGGCTTTAACAATAAAATCCCATTCAAGGCTATCAAAGGCCTTCTCAAAATCTATAAAAAGAAGGAGTCCCGAGGTCTTGTTAGCATTTAGATATTCCATTACATCACTTAAAAGTCTTATGTTCTGGCCTATGTACCTTCCCTTAACAAATCCGGTTTGATCTGAATTAATTAATTTTGGTAGGAATTGTTCTATTCTTTTTGCCAAAGCTTTAGTCAGAATTTTATAATCGATATTAAGTAAAGATATTGGACGCCAGTTGGAAAGTTCAGACAGATCCTCATCAGCTTTTGGTATTAACGTTATTATTCCCCTCCTTTGAGAAATAGATAGGGATCCCATCTAATTGGCTGATCCGGATCCCATGACTTGTGACCCGGGATCACAAGGCTTTGATCCCGATCCCGAGGCTTTGATCCCGATCCTGAGGCTGTGATCCCTGATCCCATATACCTGGTTACGAGCCTGAAATACAGTTTCCTCTCATCACTCCCGGCTGGTTTGGGAAAGGCTGCTCTCTTTGCAGGCTATGTAATTGCATGCTGGGATCATAAACAGGAAAAAAAAACATAGACATGAAGCTTTTATTCCTTACCCATTCGTTTGTCTGCCATGTAGTGCTCTGAGTCACTGTTGCGTTCAGACTCTAACTGTTAGATGACTTCCTCGAGAACTACACAAGGCTGTATCATTTATTGGAAATGAATGACAATGTTGTTTTATACAGCAGGTTGTGGTTGAAGATCTGACAGATTCGTCTGAGATGGTAGATGCCGCTCTTGTTGAAGACATGAATGGTATTATTCCAGAGGAACCCCAGGAATTCCGTCACGCGACCAGTCTGGACGGCGCTCTACAACATCTTATTCCCACTCTGCAGACTAACAAAGGTTTGACTTTCACTTCTTTGGACCAACTGAGCCTGCGATTTTCGACGCCAGCTGTAGTTGCTAGGCAACATGCAGTGTCGAAGATCTGCAAACCAAGACAAGCAACTAAACGGATCTACAAACTTGCGGAGTTTCTTGCCACTTTTTATATATGTAATAAAAACAATCGGAAATCCTCAACTTTGTTTTCTTTTCCAAATGCAAATCTTGCCGAAATTGGAATTTGAGCTTCTTTTTTCCATTTACCAGAAAAAGTTTAACAACTTCCTGGTTGTTGTCATTTTAAGGAAAATTGTTTATTTTTGTTGCCATTACATTGTTGTCACGCTTTTATTTATTATACCCAGAAATAAATGTATTATAACAGCTGGGAAGCAGTGGGGTTGGGGTGCGGGCTGTTAGCCTATGATGGACTTAAAACTCAAAGCTGATATTAATAGTGATTCACGATCTTTTGCATTCGTAGATCAATATCCTGAACTTGAGGGTATTATAACACTTCTAGAGAAACTTGAGGAGCTTATCAAGGTAAAAAAAATTATATACATTTATTGTGTAGTAAATAATAAAGATGGTAAATTTTAAGCTCGGTAATAAATAATGAAGATGAAGTGTTCAACATGACTCGAGCATGGGACAAAGAAAAATTCGGAGTCCCCGACGGGAATCGAACCCATGGCCTCCCAGATACCGGTTGGGCGCTCTAACCAACTGAGCTACGAGAGACTCGTTGAGAGCTGGGCCATTTTACTAGGCCATTTTACTCAGGTTATCAGTATATAAAGATTTGTATAAACGTTGTGTATCGGTAAAGTTTTCATATGCCAAGACATCCTGTTTTGACTCATCTTGCTTTTCTTTTGCTCATTAGAAATGTTCCCTGTCAAGATCTTCGATGTCTCTTTCCGTGGAAAGCGCGCTCGAAAGTTTTGACTTCTTAGAGCAGGATGCAGCAGATGAGGCCGAAGGCACGCCCCGCAGTACCGCTAGTGGGGGAAGCGGTTGTCACGATACAGGCTATAACAGTACTGATGACTATAATAAAGACTTTGTGGGGGAGGGTTCGTCTGATGCTAGTTACATTGTAGACTTTATGATCTCAAATCACACGGACCCTAGTGAGGACAACGGAGTCGTAAACGGAATGGAGGAAAGTGTTTCTCAAAACGGTCAACTTAAAGATGGAGAAAACGCTGATACGAACTCTTTAGATGATTCACCGAGTTGTATTTCTGACATATTTTCATCACCGTCATTAGTGCAGACAGTTCAGCAATCAGCGAGTGTACACGAGACAAAACCAGCTTGTGTTCCATCAAATACCAGCTCTCCTAGGAAAAGGATTGAAGGAGGAACTGAATGGTCAGAGGAAAGTCCTCAACACAGCAGCTATAAGACTCGCTCTTCTCGGGCTACAAGCCCTAATCTTTCTTCTTCATACGGCCCGGAGGCTACAGTTGGAAACAAAGTTGTGGATCAGGTAGGCTGGATGTACTAAAACCTATTATCGGTGAGGTAACCGGTCGTTTCGCCAAAGAGGGAGATTCGTTAACGAGCAGTTCGCTTACGTCTTTGGTCGATTCACCTACGTCTAAAGTTGGTTTGCTGACGAACTATAGGTCGTTTCGCTTACGTATTATAAAGATTCATGTTTTGAAATGTAATGATAGAACATAATGCCAAATCGATCCACATTAAAGATTCCTTTCCCATCAAATTCAACGCCGTAACACGACAGTTGTAAAAAAAGCTAAATGTGTCTCCACGTTTATCCAGTTTTATAAACTACCTAGGCCTAGGGAACCTAGGAGCGAATCGAAAGAACTTCGACCAAAAGTTAGCGAACTGCTCGTTAGCGAATCCACTCCTGGCGGAACAATCGCGATTTATCGGTGATGCAGTGAAAATGCACGAAACAGCTTTTTTGTATTAAAATTGCTCAACTGAAAGGCAAACGAAGGAAACGAAGTAAAGCTCACAGTGATGTTTGTAATTCAAGCAATTGCAAAGACTCCTGCAAAGAGACTCCTTGGAGATCAGTACCCGACGTGGAATTTTTTACAGCAAGTGATGACAACCGATGGATATTGTAATTCGGACAAATTTCACCCTCTTTTTAACGCAGTTTTGAACTTTAATAGATGTCTGAGCACATGTCGTTCCAAAATGAAAACAAGGTTTTTACGTGGATGAGGAACGGAAACTTGGATATCGAGTTGCTTTTTTCACTCGCTATATCGGTCAATGGTTTCATTTTGTTTCTTTTCTTTCCTTTCAGGTTCTCCTTTGTCATTTACAATTTTGTGAAGAACTATCTGGGGTATGTACAGTTCTTGTTTTTTTAGACACTTATTTTGTTTGTGGAGGGACTGACTCTTAAATGGAGCTGGTAAACAGTTTCTGTGACCACAATCGCGAAAATAGTGATTTTAAAGCAAGCGTGGCTCACGCATTTGATTCTAAGCTCGTGGTGGGGACTCCCTCATAAAATGGGTGGGGATGCTCGCCGTCTCGCTTAGGGGTGTACATTTCGGATTTTGGTCCCACCAGGGGACAAGTAATGCCGAACGGCCATCTAGGTAGATTACTTGTACTTTAATTGAAAGCTGAAAGTTGCAATACTTCCAACTCAAAACTTATAACGCTGTAACTGGGATTGTCTAGAAAATTTGTTTGGTCACGCATTAGAGTAGTTTCTTGTGATTGCGATCGAAGAGATCAGAGAGAGACCCAAAAAAAGCAAGGAAATTTCACATGCGCGAAATCACAGTTGGTTTAAGTTTGCTCAGTCCTGACTAGCCAATAAGTCAACATCGTGGCGCTGATTGGTTAGAATAAGTTCTACTGGTCTTTTACTGTAATATTTTCCCAACTGGGATATTCGCCTTAAGCTCATATTTCTAACTGACATATGTTAATGTCATTTTTCCTCAGCATCTTGGATCTTTTGGGCCCATGAAGCACAAGGTTCGTGTTTGTCTGTTTGTTTGTTTTTGGTTTTTTCTTTTCAAGCAATGAAGTACATTATACTCTATCGTTTTTGTATTTTACTCACCGGTAGTTTGCTTAATCGTCTCCTAGGAAATGTCAGCCCTTTCCAAATTTCGACAACAGAGGGAAGTACTGGACACGCTTATCAAGTTAATTTTATCAGCTGATCCCATCAGTGGCTTGACGCTTCAGCAAAGTGAGTTTCTGATAAAAATCGGCGAAACCATAAATCACGATACATAAATAATCGCCTTAAGAGAAAGCAGGGAAGAAGGCATTTGCGAGAAATTTGGGAGGTGAGGTGGCCTAATGGTTAGCGGGTTGGACTCCGGATCGAGCGATCCGCGTTTATGCCTTAACCGGGTCATTGTGTTTTGTTCTTAGACAAAATAGTATCTCAACAACAACAACAACAACAACAATACTTTATTTACCCACCCACGTGTGCGTGAACGCAAAATTGTATAAAAGGAAAAAAAAATTATATAATTATCTAATTGTATAATATAATAAATATGTATAATAATATAATAATATAATATGTATAATATAATAATAGGCACCTAAAAAGAGTTAAAAATATTAAAACCATTAAAAATATTAAAACCTAAAATATTTACCTAGTAATCGTTTAAAAGTTTAAAGATCGTCAGCGTCTCTTACAAATGGTGGTATTGAGTTCCAGATTCTGGCGGCGATAAAAGAAAAGGACTTATGCCGCCATTCCAAATTGCATCGAGGCATCTCTAATATAAAAAGCTTATCTAGTATAAGCAATATCTAGTATAAGCAATATCTTGTATATCTCTCTCTAGTATAAAAATAATAGTCACCGGCAAAATGTCACAGAAATCAACAAAGCGTTACTTTGGCGTTGCTTCTGTATGAATCAATCAGTAAGTAGTTTAGTAGTGGCATTAATGAGTTTGTAACGATATACAATCTTCAATTTTTTCTTAGTTAATCCACGGTTGTCATCAAGTCCTGCGTTGTGCTCGCTTTGGGAGAAAACTTGCCAGGGTTCGGTAAGTGTCTAATAAGCTTCTTATTATCTTGTCTTCCTCACAGCACTCGTTTGGATCGTCACACAATCCTCTCTGCTGAGGGAGAAAAAACGTGACAAATCAAGTAACGCAAACAAGAATGAGTCGATCTCACCACTGACAACATAAGAGATCTTCCAACGAATCAGCATGTTATTGTACTTATTTTATATATAGTTAACAAACTTTTTGTTTCTTCTTCTTGGTGTAGTTACTGTTCACCACTGCTGGTCAGCTTGTCAGCGGGTTCGAGGACACTTACAAGAAGCAGATAACTCAAAGTTACAACAGAGTGGTCGACATTGGTATGTGCTTTCTCTCTTTCTTGGCCCTTTTTTGTTTGGCTAACACTCTTGTTAAGTAGTTTAACTTATAGTATAAAGGGCCACTGATGGCTCTCTGTCTGTAGTGACTGTTTGCTGATGCTTGTGTGTTTGTGTTGGTTTGCAGTGTTTCCTGTGATTGTGGCACGGGTTCTCTATCAGGATCCAGATTTAACCGATGTTCAGTGTGAAGAGGAAGAAGTAGTCACAGTATTTCAGTTTGAACATTACTTCATGGACTGTTGCAGGTCAGCGAGTCAGTCATATCAACATCTTAATTCTCACAACTAACAGTAAAACAAATCTGAGGCAATCAATGAGGGGATTTGATAGTTTAAGCATGCTGGAACATCATTCGGTGGACAGAATTTTTGCGCGGTTGTGTTCATACAGCGAGATTTGTGCGGCTTGGACTTACATAAAATTCTTTAGAAATGACCGGCCTAACATTCAGTTATATCCCTAGTGAAAAAGAAGTAATTATATAATTATGTTCATCATGTAACGAGCGTGGGGCAGAGCGAGTCACATATCAACCTAGTAAATAGCCCAGCTCACCACGAGTCTCTCTGTAGCTCAGTGGTTAGAGCGCCCACCCAGTGTTTGGGAGGTCATGGGTTCGATTTCCGTCGCCGGGAGACAGATACTTTTCTTTGTCCCATGCTCGTGACATGATGAACATTACATCTTTCACAGATTTCTTACCATCTTTATTTTATATTTATGACCATATTCGTAGTGTTTAACGTTTCCATGTTAAACAAGAGTATGATATCTTGCAGGCCCAACGTGTCCAAGTATATTGACGAGGTCGCTTATGAACGTAAGTACACACTTGGTTTTCTGTTCAGTCCCTTAGCATCGTTTATGTAAGTAGGTAAGGTCAAGTTGCAGCACTAGCCGTGTGGGATAAGCTGTGAATTACAACATACGCATACGTAATGTAGTATGGAGTGAGTTCATGTAGTGAGACAATTCTGATTAGACCCTAAGAATGGGACTTTTGTTAAGTGTTTAGACGGGGGCCAGTTCCCACTTCTAACAAATAAGTCAATTTCCAGTAATTATTTTTGTTGGGACTGTTTCTGTTGTCCCGAACTCTCGTTCGAGGCTTTTCGTGAAGTCCGGGAACATTAAAAAATTGATGTCCTACCACAGAGATCCGGCATACAATAGAGTTGTGTACGACGAGAGAAAGTAAAGGAGTGAAAAGAATTATATTTTACGTCCTTGTCTCCTCTTTATACTCGGACTTACAGAAAAGATCGCTATCCAAATCTCTTACGAAATGCTAGTATTCAACTTTACTCTGACTGTCTCGCTGTTCAAATGTACTTTTTTACCGCGGGCGACGTAAGCGAGACGTTCTGGGTACGAGTCTAGCGCTAGCGTTTCATTATTGTCGTACTACCGACTAACGTAATATTCATCGCGAGTTTTAAAAGCTGACAAGTGTTTTTCTTTCTTTTTTCAGTTGTGATCAGTAAACGTCTTCGCTCACCCGAGAAGGATGCTGTTGTAGCACAGGTAAACCAAGAAAAAATTTGCTTTCAATATTCTAGCGGCAACTTTTTTTGTTTTCTCTCGGCTTTTCTGTAGCACTGGCTATTCAAGCTTCTTTTAAACTCTTAGCTTTGCGTTGTTTTGCCTCAACAAATGCAAACAGGGCGGTCATCGAAGTAACGCACCTTATCATTTCAGCATTTCAAGTCAGTCTCTTCCATTTATAATACAGATAAGCAGATAGACTGAAGTCACGCAGTGGTCGTCTTGTGAATGTTCGAAGATTGCCAAGTGTAATTATCTCCACTTTTGCAGTGTTTCTTGCCCTCCGTGCAAATACCTGGTCTTTTGGGACGTAACGGCCATTCTATTTTGTGGGAATTTCCTTCATTATTTTTTTCCTTAATTCATTGTGTCGCTTTACTCCACAGTGCCTCTCTCCACCTAGGTGTATAAATGGGTACCGACGAACTTACTGCTGGGGGGTAACCCTGCGATGGACTAGTATCCCATCCAGGGAGTAGAAATACTCTTAGTCGCTTTATGCTACAGAAACTGGGATAAGCTTCGACCTGATGGAGCACTTGGCTCGTATGCAGACTTTACCTTTACCTTCCTTCATTACGGTTGTTTTATGCCGCTGTAAATGTTTGTCTTTGCAGTTGAAGCAGTACACGGAGATTCCATTGTCAAAGACGTGCTTCTGTCCGGTGCTCTGTCTTTTGCTAGACAGTGATTCTTTTGTGGCGCAGGCAGCAGGTATGATAAGACAGGGGAACACACATTTGTTCGAGAGAAACAAACTCAATGTGTTTTTCCCCACCGACATTAATTAGTAAATGTGGTCAAGGGTAGACGCAATAACGCAGTTAAGTAGATAGAATCTTTTTTCCTCCACTCTTTTGATACCATGGGCAAAACCGTCAAGAACATTTGCATTACGTTTTCTTTTGTTTGCTAAAGAATACAAATTTAACTGAAATTAATGTGAGTCCAGCGTTATTTTAACGGCAGTGTATTTATTCGATAAGAATGCGTGATTTAATGTATCTGCTGATTTTTTTCCCAATAGAGGCCTATTTGCTACATTTGAAAAAGAACAGTGATTTAAGAAAGAAGGTATGTAAACTCAGACAGCTGCGTACATTGGTCATTTTACTTGAATTTTTCTCAAACATTTATAGTTTTGACGGTTTTATGACGGACTCAAATATTGGCGATATTTCGCCCCCAAATTATGGAATAGCCTCTCAGACACTGCCAGAACTTCAATATGCTATAAAACCTTTAGAAAGGCGTTAAATGCTGTAGATATTATTCGTCATTTTTAATTTTTAATTAAATAATGGTATATATTTTATAACTTTTAGCTCACTTTTTTTTAACACATTTTTAAGCTAGAAATTTTTAATCAGGAAATGCTTCGCACATATTGAAAGCTTTAAAGCTTTGAAGAATTTTATTCACTTTATTTTATTTATTTATTTTTTTTTATTTTCATTGTGGCTTACCTGTAAACTAGCTGGTGCGTTCCTGCAGATTTTGCTAACCATATCTGCGGGACGCATCGAAACCATAGCTAGATAGATAGTTTATTAATACAACTTCGCAACCTAAAAGGTTGAATTATGTCATATTTACAAATTTATAAAGCGATAAAAACTAACGATAAAATGTAAAAATATTTAAAGAACTATACAAGAGTGATTAAAATCCAAACTTAAGTACATTAGAGACAATAAAACTATTTCTAAATCTATTAGTCTTAAAAACAGGGTTAAACTGGCGTGACTTTCTGAGGTTATAACTACTAGGATTCCATGGGAGCAGTAAATTCCTCAGCCTACTGTCATTGTTCTCTAAAATGTTGTTAAACAATTTGTCCGTCAGGGCTTGTCTTCGACCTGACAGAGTGACTAGACTTGCCTTGTCGAGCGCTTCTTCATACGTAAGAAACGGAAAAATGATGCGCATTGCCCTCTTTTGCACTGCTTCTAGCTCACGAGAAAGATACGCAGGTAGACTTTCATTGAAAACTGGACAGGCATATTCAGTGATAGCGCGAATGCAGGTACGATAGAACTGTACTAACTCGTTAGGACCTAGGCCTGAACGCTTTAACTGAGAAAGACAATACAGGCGTTTTCTAGCTAAGTGTAATGACCACATTCAACATTGTATTGTATTGTTGTTTCATTTACAGGCTATTGGTTTAAGTATCGAATCCCTTGAAGAGTCCGAGGACAGACTACGAGAAGGAGCATGCGCAGCTCTGACAGTTCTTCAGGTACGTCAATGAAAACTAGCCAATCACAACGAACGTAATAACTAAGTAACCCAATGAACCAATCAGAACGCCAAGTAAGTACACGTGACCGGTGCGCGCCAAGCGCGGGAAAACGTGTGGAAGCCAAGCCAAGCCAAGCCAAGCCAAGATTGGTTGAAAGAATCGTGTTTGCTTTGATTTACACGAGTTGTGTGGACCAGTCAGAGAGCCCAGTAAACGCGAGCAAAAATGTTTTATTTTCGACATTCGTCCAACACTGTACCAGAAAAATAAAGGAAATATATATGACACAACTATTAAAATCTATTATAACTATATTAAAAATTTGCCATAGAGGGAAAAAAGATATGTTTAAAACGATTGGTTCGAGCCTTATATGCTTGGAAATAACATTGACTTCTTAAATTATAGGAATTTACATTTTCCTTTGGCAAGAACTTATGTAATTTATGGCTACTATCGAGCATGATCTTATTGAAGAGTTTCTTACGTTACTTTAAAGTGACGTAATTGAGATCGTTATGTGTGTCATGAAGTGGAGCTTTTCGCCCTTTGTCCTATTACCTGAACATTCTCTTTGACAGTCTGCTGCAAAACTGTCAACAGACAAATAACTGCACGGTGTCGAAACTCCTTGAGCTATCTTCCCTTCGTTAACTTGAAGCGGGAGTAGAAAAGGGGGTTGGGAGAAAAGGATCATAGCCTGTTCCAGGCGTTCTATTATTGGGAAACGGTGCGAAGAATTACGACCCAAGCCCGATCCCTATTTTTTCCTCTCTGTTTTCTTTTCTCGCCGTTCACCACTAACCGAACGCCTCGAAGAGGCTAAAAGGGTAAGGGAGACAGTGCTGTACAAGTTAAAGCAACCATGTCACAAAACACGTATCCATTTCTGTAGAGTCATTGTCGGATAGCTACCTCAAAATTGTCCTCGTTTAACAGAAGTGTTGTCACTTTACAGGCAAAAGACTCGGTGTCTCTACTGTTGTACCTTAGCAGATGTGATGTACAGTCTGTTAAGTTTGCAGCAAGAAAGGCTCTGTCATCTTTGGGTAAGGTTTATCATATCTATTTGTCTTACCATTCTTTTTTACCATGTTTACCGTGACTAAAACACATCGTGGCTTGGAATGTCTTTCTTTGAAGCAGTACTTGTAGGGTGATCAGTCAAATCACACATGCTTTGGCTGGGTGCAAATGTCTCCTTTCATTGAGCAGATCTCGACAAGAAATTCTTGCTGTCAAAACGTTAAAATAATGAGTAATTTTTGGACTACTATGGCATATAATAGTGTTAATTTTTGAATTAAATTGCTGCTCGTAACCAAATTCTCTCTCCCTCCCTCGATTTTTTTTATATAGGAGAGGAAGGCGAAGATGCTTTGAGACAATCAACGATGTCGTCGAGTGAAATAGCTGGTCTAACGTTCTAAGCCATGTGTAATTCTCCGCTTATTTGCCATTCTGCCATTGGCGCTTGGAAAAAAAATCGCGAGCGTTTGTGTGAAAACTGCACGAGAATGTTATTCGTGGCACGAAGCGAAACGAAAACATGAAAACATACAGTGATAACCCGATGGATATATATTAATATTATATTGATATTAACAGGCTAATATATTGTAACACAAGCCTGGCTTCGCATAATTTGATTTTGAATGACACCTGTCACTCATTAAGAACTATATTTGGCTGGCATTTAGAATTACTAAAAGGCATATGTTATTCCCTGTAGTTTTAAAATGTCTGTAAATTGCTAGTCTCTATGAGAAGAATTACAGAATGTAAGTGCCAACGGCACTCTTGCTCCCCCACCTCCCCCTCCCCCGCAGTATCCTGAGTGGTTTTGGCCTGTATGATCAAATATAGAAGAATGAGATTATTTACGGTCAAAAAGCTTAAAACAGAAATAAACACAATTTTCTTTTTTTTTTTTTTTTACAAATTACATAAAAATATGGATGTTGACAAGAAAAATTTATAGTAAAGTTAAAGGAATTGCAGGAACCGAATTTTGAATGGATTTGGCTTCGTCGTAAAAGTTAGAAGTTGTACACATAAGCTTCATAATACAGAGTATTTAAATTTATATTGTCCACGAGTAATATTGTTTATAATATAAATACAAATTTTGTTAACGTAACAGGTTGAGTTACACGGTCGCAGTAAGGGGAAGATATGATATTGAAATTGAACTTTATCCTTTTTCATGTTGTGTAAATCTTTGGCAGCGTTTAATAAATAAATATTTTTTTCTCGAATTTGTCTGACATTTGTGTCGAGTAACAGTTTGCCGCCAATGTGGATTAGTTAATAGAATAAGCACCTAATGACTGGCCCCAAGGGAAACAGTGGGTTTTGTTTGCCTGGTCGGTTTTGTCATACGTTCCCGCCAACTGAAAATAAGCGTCCTGTTGTCTGTCCGGGGGGGGGGGGGTACTAAAAAAAAGTTTTATACGGGGAGGCTCCGCCCCAAGTTCTAACTCCTTACCCTTTTATATACCATTTTGGACAGAAATTGTACCCCTTTCGTATACCTTTAACTGAAAAATGTACCCCTTTCATATACCTAAGAGTATGGCGTGGACTTAAAATAGGACGTTTTCTTGTCATTTTTATGTAGCGCTTAATAAATTAAAATAATACAGCCATAAATTGCTTCTGATCGAAATATTTTAATTAAAGGCCCTTTTAAATAGCCAAATGACAGATTTCCATACCCTTTCACATACTTAAACTCGTAAAATCCCTACCCTTTTATATACCTGAAGCCTGAAAAAGGTACCCCTTTCGGGCGAAGCCTCCCCGTATAGGCCATTATAGGAAGTACCCCCCCCCCCCCGGGCTGTCTGTACCACTCACCACCATTTTTCCATGGGCTTAAAGCCATTCTCGTCCCCAGAGCCGCTTGTCCCTCTTTGCCGACAGAGCCTGGGACACGAACAATAATAAACAGAAACAATTTACAGCTATCGTTGGCAACATCCTTTGTCTGGTAGCCTGCTTGACGATTAGCTCCAACACGGCAGTTAACTTGTAATCCGAGAAATTTTGTGACTGAAAACTGCAGACCGTAATTGAAAAGAATGTTAACGGATTGTTTGTTGGCAGTATTAAGTAAGTTCTTCCAGAAGGCTTTCTTAAAAGAACTTAAAAAAGTAAATCATCACTGTAAACGAAAGGTCACGGTTTACAGTTTCAGTAAGACTGATATGACACAGATACAATTTTACCAGGCTATACCAACCTATAGTTTTTGGGGTGAGGGCAAAAGGGAATTTTGCATATTATCTTCTGGTGCCCTACGACTATGGGTTAGAGCAGGGGGGGGGGGGGGGGGGGGAAGAAACGAGGTCTGGGACCGAGTAGCGATGCTCTCACAACTTGCAAAGCGATCAATTTACGATGTAGTCAGCGGTTTTTGGACGATGATGCAACAGGCAATCTTTTCCCGCGAAATGGAAGCTGCTATGTCGTGGAATCACTTATTATAAAGGGGTTCAATTCTCTTAACTAAAAATCTAAAAGCAGCGTGTTTAAATCCGAAAATTTCGTCATCGTCGTGTAGTTTTAAGAACGCAGAATTTTGTGATGCCGTGCTACTTTTCAGTGCTGAAATGCAAATGTTTGACATGTTTGTACCACGATTTTCAACTGGCCCACATGGGGATTGTAAATAAAGTAAAACAAAGAAAGACCAAGTCAACAAACAACCTCAAACAATAGAGCAAGAACAATAGCTCCGACCAGCGCGGGAATATTCGATCGCCACGTTTTCATTACCATTCCCGTGATGGTTTTATTTCATAACAAACACCACATATTGACACAAGAACCTTTTCGGAGAAATTTTCGCTGCTTTAAAGTCAAAACTTAGAAAGTCTTTTTTATTACTACATATATAAAAAAAATCGAACTCTCTCACTGGTCCCATGTTTTTGTTTTGGCAAGTTCACAAAGAAAGGAGCTGCTCATGCGCCTTAGAGACATCCGCTGACTACCGCCCCGATGATTGCTTTGCAAGTTGTGAGAGCATCGCTCAGATTTCATATAAGAGAATGTATGGGAAGTTGCTTCCCCCCCCTGGGTTAGAGACTGTTGTAAGTGTTTTGTTTATAAATACACGCACGCGCTGGCCGCACAATGAACAAGAAATTTTCAATACTGCACGAGGTCTTTAAATTGTTCTTTAGCTGGAGTCGTTCATAAATACAGCCAAGGAGAAGCTTGTTCAAGGCGAGTCGATCGCTTTTACAATTGCAAGCCAAAAATTCAATCGCACACAAAATTAATTGTTCAGCTTCAGTTTACCTTTGAACATGGACTGAATACATACGTTGATTATTTGAGGAATATATTTTTCTTCCACTTCTGCAAGCCTTGAAGCTGAAGACATTTTCAATAATGCACGATTTTTGTGCGTTATTGTCAATAATGCACTGACGGAGTTTGCTGACGACAGGTAAAGAAAAATCACGATCGATTTTAACCAATCTCGCGCGTGGATTTTGGACAGTGAACGAGGATTGTGTATTAAATATTGCATAACGGAAGTTTACAAAACTTCTTCGCATCGTTGGATCTTAAAACAGAAACCTGGTTTCTGGAAATAGTGCAAGGGAAAATCATTATACATCATTTTATGTGAATGTTTGATCGGCTATATGGGCTTGGCTGCAATGTAAAGACTTTTATCGTTATTGACTACAGTTAGGGTTTCACATAGAACGTGTCAACTCGATGTTTGGCTTGTGACAGACTTGTGTTTAAATAATAAATAAATAATAAATATGTGTTTATAGTGGTCATGCACTTAGCTTCATATCTCAACGAGATAGCTAGTTTACAGGCATGCCACTGAAACAGAGGAGACAAATAATTTATAAATTAAATTCTCTTCTTTTTTCCAAAGGCGCTGATCTAGCACCCCTTGTAATAGGGAAGAGCGGTCGCTACATTAGCTTTAAAGTTTCTGAAATAGGTTTTAGTTTTTCTCCCAAAGAGTTTTATTATTTAAGCGCCCGAGTGCTTATTTTATTTTTTGAGCTCATGGTACGCTTTATACTGAAGACAGGAAGTTTGTCAGGGACAGGGGGCTGTTTTTTATTTCCAATCAAACTTGAACGGAGAGAAAATAAAAGGTATTGTTTTTGCTTTTTCTATTAATTCAAAGGATCGAGGCGAGGATTCGACAAAAATAAATTGAACTATCGCAGGCATTTCCTTTTAAACCCTTCGTTTATTGTTTTAAACCATGATAAGTTTATCAGAAGTTACATGATTTTTCCAGTTTCAAATCTTTGTTCTGGATTCTTAGCTTTCTTTGAACAACAATGCTGAATCTGCAAAAGAAAAAATAATTACTCCTTAATGGGCTTTGAAAATTATGTCTAAAGACTAAAAGTGTTACCATTACTTCTCTTTAAGGCTATCCACCAGTTGCTCGGCAACTTTTTGTCAACTTGACATATTTCGAGAAACTCGTTTCCCACCGAGCAATTTTTAACCATTCATAAACGTTTACGATTTAATTTTCGTGAAGCTTGCCGAAGATTTCTGGGGAAAATCTGATATTCTTTTTGACTTAATATCGACAACTTTCTGCTCATTCAGCAATGAATTATTACAAACTTGTCAGTAATGTAAGCGTGACGTCATTCGATATTTTCCCATAGAGAGATTTCTTAATTTTTAATTATGGTGAACTTTCCTTTAAGAACAATCATTCTCATTTGTGTTTATTAGTTCGTCGTCAAGTTAAGATACGATTTTTCTTAATGATAGAAAACCTTGTAATCCACTCTACTTTAAATAATTAACGTTAGTTGTAATTAAGGACAAAGATATTATTATTTAGCAACTCCTGTTGCAGTGCAATTGTGGAAGAAAATGCTCAGACATTTTACTTTTATAGACTTTTCAGCACAATTTCACTTACGAGCAAATGAAAAAAACTTTTCTTTTTTGAACAAATCATGGGCGATTTCTTGATAAATTTCGAGAAACTTGCAGGCTGCTTTCCTTTATTACACAAGTCAGCATATGCGTCTTAAAGAACTTGAATATCTGAACTTTTTCAAGGCATGATCATGTCATGTGACTAAGAAACTAAGTCAGAATTTTCGAACAGCCGCTTATGGGATTCGCCACCTTATCGATCAGATAACACCGACAAGTCGCACCAAAATTTAAAACTGCCTCGTTACAAGCTTTAAAATTATTTCAGAGAAAGTCACAAAGTTTTGTGAAATTTGCTTAAATATAAAAAAGCAATCAACACTTTAGTTCGCGCAGACGGATTCAGGTCCACTCTCCACCCCTCCCCTTCCCCCTGTGCTACCATTTCTCTCCCGGTCCGAATACAGTTAAATTCTGGCTGACTAGCATTTGTTATCTAAAGAAGGAATCTTACCAGAAACAGATGCCACACGTTTTAGCACAATAAAGGAGAGTGCTAAGCTGGGTTTTATAGCCCGGGCCGCAATCTCCGCGTTCCGCCAACCCTGCACAGTCAGGGTGTAAATCTTCACACCAGCAAGGATTCTTGTCTATGAAAATAAATGAACAAAAAACAAACAACGAAATGAAAACATAGATCAATAAACAAATAAATTATGTTTAGGACTTGCGAATGTGGGACGACTACTCGGTTCACTGCTCTAATGAGTAAACACATGCATTTTTCAACAACTTAGTATGCGCGTTTCTTATTCTCGTGATCAAGATCAAGAATGAGGTATTCTGAGAGTTTCATGTAACACATCTTTCGCCGCGTCTCTCAAACTAAAAACATTTCCGCCGAGCATCCCCATTTGCTTCATTTTGGAGACCCCACGGGGCGGGGGGGGGACTTATCCTGTTCTTAAGTGGTGCACCCTGTGCAACGATTACAACTATTGATCGCAATTCTAGGAGCCTTAATAGTTAATTTCTTTCTTCTTGCAGTATTATTAATCAATTTTTCAAGCAGACAGATTTACAAACACTAACAAGTGATTATATCCTGGTGTACCAGCAAAATCTCCGAACTAAAGATGGCGGCTGTACATTTTACCACGATACCTTGCGAACCTAACAAATCAAATAACAACATAGAATGCCATTTTTTCGGAATTTTTTCCTAAACTAACAACATTGCGTATGCCAGTTTTGGAGCTTTTAGAACTAGTATGTTCGTTTTTATAAGCCTTTTTAGTTTTTTTCGTGTGCGAAGAACTATTGGTAAATGTAACAGTCGCTATCTTTTTGCCTTCGGTGGATTGAAACGAATTCATGTTATACGTGCATCAGGTAGAATAATTACACCAAGATTTCTTATATAAGAGCCTTCGGAACCCTTCCATTATTCTAAGAGCACATTTTTCTTCCATTTTTTTAAAGATCCTCTTACTATGTTATACAAAGGAGGTAATTCATTTAAAGACATGCTCCGTAGAGCAAAAATATCAGGGTGAGGTACAGATAATTTGGCTGCATGGGTGGGTTATAATAAAACGAGACAAGCAATTTTAATTTTAAAATGAACTAACAAACTTACCACAAACTCTGCAAGTGGCTGGACAATTACGATACATCCATTCTGAATGATCGTCCAGGTTGCACAAACCTTTGTTGTCTGCACAATAACCCTCGTCCTGATCATGGCACCAACATCCTAGTAATTTTAAGTCAAATTTCAGTTTTCTCTTATTTCTCAAACGCTCAGCGTTTGAGAAATAAGAGAGTTTATTTCCAGATTGGACTTAAGCTTCTCTGCAAGCGTAAAAACAAAGCAAACAAGCAATTTTATTTGAAAGCTTATTGAAATCCAGCCGTTTAGGAGGCAAAACAACAATACAAGAGGCAGTTAGCTGTGTCTTGTCCCTTTACTCCTTCAGTCCTCTGTTGCAAGGAAATCACTGAAATTAACAAACCATACCTGAACCTGTTGAAAAGAAAAAAAGCAACGAATTAAATTAGAAACCTGCACAAATGAGACCTGTAATGAATTAAAACTATTTCCGAAATATTAAATGTTTTTGGATATTAACGCTATTCAGATCGGGCAGTAGGTGGAAGGGCCGAGTGTTTGACTCCCTGGACTTTACATTGACTTCGATAAATTTTTCTATGCTTAAATACCACGAAAGCTTTTGAATAACATTAAAGAAAGTTTTTGGATATATTATCTTGAAATGACAATTTTCACGAAACTTGATGACCCGATTCTATGACATACTACTTATTAACCGAGAGTGAGGTCATTACAGGGGAATCTCAGACCGAGGCCTTGATGTATTGACCGAGCGATAGCGAGGTCAATACATCAAGGCCGAGGTCTGAGATTCCCCTGTAATGACCGAACGGACGAGGTTAAGAGGCTGTATCTGTAATAGTGGTCTGCCCGATCTGGCTTGTTAAATAGATTTCGTTCTTTTCTAGTGTGTTGCAAGACTGTCATGTACTTATACTAAAAACACAATTCACTTGACCGGATCATTAATTTTTTTCGAGTTTTTAAGGATTTTCGGTTCACCCGAACGAGCACTTGTAACGACCACTGTCAAGGCTTAAATTTACCACAACTTTGAAAATTAATTAAAAAAGAACTAACAACTTCTGTACCAAAAAACACTACAGCCTGTTAAATTATGTCTTTTTAATTTATCACACAACTTTCACAACATTAGCTCGAATCAGCTAGCAGCAAAACATTAACGACACCCTATCACACACCTTGATGAAACACTTGAAAACGGCTCAGATTCAAACTTTATTTTGGAAAAAGTGAGGCGGTCTACTTCAATCAAACCAACTCAGCCGAAAAGTAGATGTAATAGAAAATGTTCCTATCGAAAAAAACCTTTGGTATCGTCTTAATGAAATATTTAAGCTTGTAAATCTCATCTTCTTTTGCAGCCATTTTGAGGGACTCGTCAGGACGAGGAGTTTCATCAACTGGCCTCGCAGACATACCTAACACCATCAGAAACAAACAAAGATTAGATATAAATGATTGCAGTTCAACTGAAAGAGAATAAATCGTGTTTAAAAATGGAAGCTCGACTTACATTTCAACGATTTCTACGGGCGTAAGGTCATTCTTGTTCGAATTTCGCTTGATGATTCCACAACAAATAAAATATTTGACACGCAGACTTTGACTGAATGTAGCGTTTGAATCAGTTAAAGGTAGTAACCTCGTGCTTTCCCTTCTTTACCGGCGCACAGCGAAGTTGTTTTCACGACAAAACAGCAAGCATCAGGTAAAGAAGACCAAACTGACATGTTTATCGATTGGTCGGTTATATACTTCATGTATGGAGTACCGTTTTGTACCGTATGTGTACCGTATAGTGCCTCATACATGAAGTAGTGACCGACAGGCCGTTTCTTCAGTTGTTTCTTCGACGTTCAACGTTTTGCGATGGAAAATCTTTGCTGTACGCCAGTAAGGAAGGAAAAGCACAAAGTTACTGCCTTGAGCTGATTCATAGGTTAAATTAAGTCGAAGTTTGTATGTCAAATATTGTTATTTCTAGTGGAATCATCGAGCGAAATTCCAATAGTAACAATCGTACGTCCGTAGACGTCCGTAACAGTCAAAATGTAAGTCGAGCTTCCATTTTTAAACACGATTTATTCTCTTTTAGTTGAACTGCACTACATTTATATCTAATCTTTGTTTATTTCTGAAGGTGTGAGGTATGTCTGCGAGGCCAATTGATGAAACTCCTCGTCCTGACGAGTCCCTCAAAATGGCTGCAAACATGAAGATCTTCGAAATTGGGCAAGTTTACACAGCTGTAAATATTTCATTAAGACGATACCAAAAGGTTTTTTTCGATAGGAACATTTTCTATTACATCTACTTTTTGGCTGAGTTGGTTTGATTGAAGTAGACCGCCTCACTTTTTCCAAAATAAAGTTTGAATCTGAGCCGTTTTCAAGTGTTTCATCAAGGTGTGTGATAGGGGTGTCATTAATGTTTTGCTGTTAGCTTGATTCGAGCTCAATGTTCGTGAAAGTTGGTGTGATAAATTAAAAAGACATAATTTAACAGGCTGTAGTGTTTGTTTGGTACAGAAGTTGTTAGTTCTTTTTTAATTAATTTTCAAAGTTGTGGTAAATTTAAGCCTTGACAGTGGTCGTTACAAGTGCTCGTTCGGGTGAACCGAAAATCCTTAAAAACTCGAAAAAAATTAATGATCCGGTCAAGTGAATTGTGTTTTTAGTATAAGTACATGAAAGTCTTGCAACCCACTAGAAAAGAGCGAAATCTATTTAACAAGCCAGATCGGGCAGACCACTATTACAGATACAGCCTCTTAATAAGTTATTTATTATATGGCCTTTTAGCGCTATTTTAAAAAATATCTAGAAAACATCGAGGTGAAACTCGCTCTCGCTCTCTGTCTCTCTTCGTCCCTCATAATAAAGAAGTATCGGTATGCCAATATTTTTCTTTCAGTTATTGAAAAGATAGTTACATTTTGTCGGTATTTATTGTCGTTTTCGCAATTGCGCTAGTAGCTTTTACTCACAACTCAAAAAACCGTCGAGCCGATAAAATTTTTCATAATGCCCGGTCATTACAAGAAAATAATGCCCGCTCAGCAGCCAATCAGAGCGCGCGTACTATTGTAGCCATATAATAAAACCACATATATTTTAATAGGCACTTTTATGCCAGTTTTGAATTTTTGTGCGTGCTTATTAATGAAAATAGTTCACCTCGTATCAGTGACTTTTTTTAGAACATTTTATTGTCCTTATATTGGTTTTGATTCGTTTGATGGTTTTCTGATGTCAAGGAAAAATCAAGCAATCACAGATGGCGAAACGCCCACTTACTCCCCCCCCCCCCCTCCCCCGTTCTAAAACGGCGGTAACAGCGAGTTTGGAAATTTATCTCCAGGAGTATAGTTTCTGCAATGATTCGTGTAATAAACCTCCTTGAGAGATCTTAAGCTCTTGATATCCCTCTAAATCTTTTGGAAGACACAACCCGGTGATTTTTTCAGAATTCATTACTAGACTATACATAAAGACTTAGAAAAAGGTGTACTTACAATATCCAATGCCACACATAAGCATCAAAAGAAAAACTCCACACTTGACATACATACCTGTCGAGGGAACATTCATAAACATTTATTAATAAATTGAGTTTACTTTTAGTTTCAGTTGGAACTCAAAGCTACAGAACGAGTTTATGGCAAAGAAGCAAACACGAATTATAAAACCACAGATTTACTCGGGCAACCTGTGTACAGAACAGTCTTCACACGAAAGCCAAAAAAACTCAATCACACGAACCCAACAATACCGCACAAAATTAAAGCACGATACAAACTTCCATACTTCAAAACAAACCTTCCTAGCAAGATGAAATGTATTTTATTAATAGCGGTTGCAGGAATGGCACCGGCCTTGCATTAGAATGGCCAAGTCAGGACCCCTTATCTGGATCTTCTTGATGAAGACGCAATAACATAAAAACATTGCCTTGTTATGAATATAAACAGCAGTCATAAGGACAGAGTAAAGTAGAACCGATATGCGAAATGTTAGAGAAACTACGAGTTAATGGGAAAGGTAACAAAACTCGGTGTTTCTTAACAGATGAAATCGAAATAGAACTACTATAATACTTACTTTCAAGAGAAGTGGTTTCTTCAACAGTCAACTTCACCAAACTGATCTGCAACCTGTAACGTTCTTCTGGGCAATGATGTTTGCGAGTAAAACTGTGCCATTTTTATGTTCTAAGTCTCCATGGAAGTTCTGCTTCTTGGCAGAACTTACCTTTTCTTGCCTACAGGCAGACCCGCTGACGCCGAGCACGATGACCAATTTGGATACGTAATTAAGCCTTCTGTTTTGCCAGAACTTCTGCTCACTTCTTTGTCTTCTCTGCATATGATTTGCATGGTTAAATCAATTCCCAACTGCTTATAATGTTCTTTTGCTAAAGTCAGAACGAAATAATAGCAACAAAATTACTTTTTCTTATAACCAAGGATTTTACAACACATGTTCAATGAATAATACCAGCTTGAATTCTAAAATACTGATTTTTTTTTTCTTTTCTTGCAGTTCTTCAAATTCCAGCTATAAACGGAGCATTGGGCCGTACTTAGCTCGAAACTTCTGCTCGTGTCATTCACTGATGAGCGTGCACTTAGTAATTCATGACTACACTCATATATACCTTCGGGCAGTTTATATCACTGAGTATTCAATAAGTTGTTTCCTCATCCATTAGCAAATGACATTCGCGTGATATTTGCTCTGTTTCGGAATTCCCCGTTTATGTGCGACATTTTTTGTACTCACGTATGTCACACTGGACCGAAGCATCATGCGGTATGAAACATAACAACACCTCTGAAACGAATAAACAATTCCTTTTTAAAAAATGACCAAGCATTTTGCATCACATGATGAAACAATATGATATTAGCCTAAATTCTAAAATGTTGATTTATTTGACTTGCCAATTGATGGTGTAGACAAGAATAATAATATAGTTTAGCAAAATCCCAAAAATTTATCCATAACTGTTAAAATGCATTAATTTTCACTCGTCTTTTAATGAATGTGCAGTCAGTGATTTTTTTAATACCTTACTGATATTTACCATCGAGCAGTTTTTCTTCATTGTCAATGCGTTATTTGTTCATTTATTATCAAACGTAAGATCGTGTGAATTTTGTTCCCTGTGTATTTCTGGTTGATGCATGACAACTTATAGTTTGCTTATCTTATGCTCATATTAGATTAAGGCGGGCCGTTATGTTCTTCTGGGCTATGAAATTTGCGAGGAAAACTGTCCCATTTTTTGTCAAGTTTCCATGGAAGCTCTACTTCTTGGCAGAACTTGCCGTTTTCTGCCGACTTGTTTTGGCCAATTTGCAGATCCACTGACGCCGAGCACGACGACCAATTTGGATACGTAATTAAACCTTCTGCTTTGCCAGAACTTCTGCCCGCTGCATTGTCTTCTCTGCATACGATTTGCATGGATAAATCAATTCCCAACTGTTTATAATGTTCTTTTGCTTAAGGACAGAACGAAATAATAGCAAAGAAAATTACTTTTTCTAATAACCAAGGATTTTCAACACATGTTCAATGAATGATACCAGCTTGAATTCTAAAATACTGATTTTTTTCTTTTCTTGCAGTTCTTCAAATTACACCTATAAACGGAGCATTGGGCCGTACTAAGCTCGAAACTTCTGCTCATGTCATTCACATGAGCGTGCACTTAATAATTAATGACCACACTCATATATACCTTCGGGCAGTTTATATCAATGAGTATTCAATAAGTTATTTCCTCATCTATTAGCAAATGACATTCGCGTGATATTTGCTCTGTTTAAGAATTCTCCGTTTATGCGCGACATTTTTTGTTTTCACGTATGTCACACTGGACCGAAGCATCATGCGGTATGAAACATAACAACACCTCTGAAACAAATAAACAATTCCTTTTTAAAAAAACGACCAAGCATTTTGCATCAAATGATGAAACGATATGATATTAGCCTAAATTGTAAAATGCTGATTTATTTGACTTGCCAATTCATGATGTAGACAAGAAAAATCCCAAAAATGTATCCATAACTGTTAAAATGCTTTCATTTTTACTCGTCTTTTAATACACGAGTGCGCAGTCAGTGATTTTTTTTAATACCTTATTGATATTTACCATCGAGCAATTTTTCTTCATTGTCAATGCGTTATTTGTACATTTATTTTCAAACGTAAAGTCGTGTGAATTTTGTTCCCTTTGTATTCCTGGTTGATGTGCCCGACAACTTGTAGCTACAATCCTAGACAAAAATCCATGGGACACTTAAAGAAATAGTGCTCAGTGACCATTCCCTTTGCATTAAGAACGCATTGTTTAATTTTCCGAGCCCCCCTTTCCCCCCAAAACAATGTTGAGATATTGTCCCACGGTATGATGGATAGAAACCAACATTGAATTGGGGGTGGGGAGGGGGAGGTCAATTTTTCGTCGAAGTGGTTAAGTGTCCCAGGACTTTTGTCTAGGATTGTATTTGTGAGCTCGGTATTGAACTCGCTATTTTTGGCTATAATGCGATTGCACATGTATTATTTCAATGAAATATCAACGGTTTTAATGCAAATGTAGGTCCACGGCATAAAAGACGTGACACGTGACATCAGAAAATAAGGGGGGAGGGGTGGGTGAATTATTAAAAAAAAGGCCAGAGAAGCAGGACTTATTTGGATTTGTGGTCGCTCTAACTGTATCTTTGTATAAAGAGGACAGTGTTTTGTGACAAAATCGATTAACTCATCACTTTTTGAACAGATTCGAGTCAATAGGGATCAATATATCGCCTTCATCAGACATGAGGACTATGTCGGAAAGCCCCCAAAACGATATCTTTATCGCAACAAAACAAACTTGACAGGGTTTCTACAGCGATTTTTCTTCTCAAACAGGCAAATCTCTTTTTGGTCATTGAAAAGAAACCATTCTTTTGGCTGTTAATAATTGAACATGTCTGTTCAGCTGAAATTTGACACGAAGATAAGTGCCACTGTTCTGTTGTAATCATGAGATAATGAGATACGCTAACATTTCTCACAACAGTACTCGCCACTGTTTTCCGCTTTTTTATGCCCTAGCTCAGAAATATATGCGTGAAACGCAGCTAAACCGATTGAATATTCAAATAGAAACCCTTTATGAAGTATTCATAAACGATGCTAAACGTTTTGCTCAATTTCTCACAGTACTCGGTGAACAAGCGTTGAGATAAATAATATATGCTAATTATTCTACTCTTGGTTTACGAGTGAGTACTGTTAAAAAAGTGATTAAACGAAGAACCAGTTACAACTATCGAACGTCATGGCATTGAATACACTATTCTTGATATGCTGAGATGAAAACCCAATGAAAATGAGCACGTTCTAAATATTTTAGCTCAAAGAATCATGCGAGTACTGTTGCGTTTCCGGTCGAGCACTGTTCAGGGTACTTACAGTTCTGAGAGGAAATATGATGGTTTTGAACACTTAGGCGCTGTTTCTTGGCAAAGAATAATAAAGATGGAAAGCAATAACGATCCCTGACATTAGTGTACCATGTTATACTGAAAAGAGTTCGCAAAGCTTGTATTTGGGCGCTCAAAGACTCACAAAAGAAAGCAACAGAAAAAACAGTCAATTTCTCCCAAGGAACGGATTCCAACAGCTACACTTTGTGGCTCGAAAAGAACTCCAAACAGAGCTTTCTTGTTACATGCTGTAACTGTTCACAAACATTTGTGCAAATAACTGCTAGAACAAACACATTTTAAACCTATGCAACCTTCTTTCGGACGCAAAGACAATCCCGATTTTTTCGCACACAAATACAATCCTAGACAAAAATCCATGGGACACTTAAAGAAATAGTGCTCAGTGACCATTCCCTTTGCATTAAGAACGCATTGTTTAATTTTCCGAGCCCCCCCTTTCCCCCCAAAACAATGTTGAGATATTGTCCCACGGTATGATGGATAGAAACCAACATTGAATTGGGGGTGGGGAGGGGGAGGTCAATTTTTCGTCGAAGTGGTTAAGTGTCCCAGGACTTTTGTCTAGGATTGTAGTATAGCTTATAGCTAGCCTATCTTAAACTAATTCTTGCACAGTTTTCTTTAGTACAGAAGAAAACGCCAATAAGCATTGTTTTTATCAATTTCTATAAATGATGCGCAGTAACGAATTATTTTTACCAAGATATTTCTTGGAAATTACAAAGATCGTTTAACCATGCAAATCATATACAGAAAAGACAATGCGTTCGGCAGAAGTTCAAGCGAAACAAAAGCATCAGTTACCTCCAAAGAGGTTGTCGTGCTCGGCGTCAGCGGGTCTGCAAATTGGCCAAAACAAGTAGGCAGAAAACGGCAAGTTTTGCCAAGAAGTAGAACTTCCATGGAGACTTGACACAAAATGGGACATTTTCCTCGCAAATTTCATTGCCCGGAAGAACATAACAGCCCACCTTAATCCCATATGAACACATCGAAATTTTTATAAAGAGAAAATTTGTAAGACGAGATCGCGGTTGACCGGGCCCATATGAAGAGGCCCTTAGTGAAAAAAAATCGGGTATTTGCATAATGGCGGCCATTAATCCGCCCATGGAAATACTGCTTCTCGGCAGAACTTATCATTTTAATATTAAAATGCATTAGACATAAGCAGAAGCTTCTGCTCGATTCGCTTTTTCACTTGAAGACTGTAAAGTCTTACACCAAATGTTTATTTGCACATTTTTATTTTGTCCACCCTTGTCGTAGGTGACGAACGTTTTTGTTTCAATTCTTGCGCATTATTGTCCAACTATTTCATCGTTTCTGCTTTTTAGGGAAGAAGAAAATCAACTGCTGCTATAACATGATCGATCATGATTCACTTGAATCAAAACAGTCGTAGGCTCATAGAGACCTTTGATTTCACGCAGCTATGTTGCTTTGAAGACTGGCATGCAGAGAATCCCTGATGTAAATGATAAAAATAACTTAACAAACGACTTTACAAACAACTTACATATGTTTCATTGCTTATTTTTAAAGGTGTTCAATTTGAATTGAGAATTCTGGTCTTGTTCTGCCTCCATGGAAACTTTGCTTCTTAGCAGAATTTGCGTTTTCGCTTTTAAGGCCAATCGCCGCGGATTCAGCGCGGATTTTTTAGAGCTAAAGGAAAATAATTTCCAGTATTTATTGCATACACAAACCTTTTTCTCAGAATTAGCAAGGAGTCCCTCCTGATCAACAAAAAAAAAAAGAAAGACACGAAATTGTACAAAACCGCTTTAATTTAAAGTTAAATTCTCAGTGAAAAGTTCAATAAGAAAAAAAAATTGTGTTTTTCCAAGTAGTCAGTTTACAAAACGGTGGCGAGCTAAATAAATAAATATGCTTATATTCTATTCTATGATCTGTCCATAGAAATCCTGCTTCTTCTCTAAAGTTGCCTAGTTGAATAGGGAGACCACAGTTGACTATTAAATTAACTGATCCTCCAGAGCACAAATTGTAATCGTTTGGAGCGTTATCTGATCTTTGGAAAGAATGTCGTGTTTAGAAAATCCGTCGACGGAGGTTATGTGGAGACGATCAAGCCCGATACTGAAGCATGCTCGCCCGGTTATAAACGAAACGAATTGTATCTCGAAATCATACAAAAAAGCTTGTTCAACTCCCGGGATATTTCCGTGATCAGATTGTGCCGTTTACAAATACACATTAGGAATCTTTTACTTCGTTAGCCGAAACAAATCATGTGAACGTGCGTATACTCGAAAATACAATTGAGGACTTTTTGAAAACTTTCTTTACAATGTTCATACATCCCACAAGCCAAAATTTTCCGTGTCGCAATGCCGGCATTGCCAAGATCCAGTCGGTGGCGCACGGTTGTGCCAAAATCTCGCCAGCCGGCCATGCAGCCTGTTTTCTCGTATGAGCATAGCTTACTGATTTCATCTGAAGAGGCACTAAAACGTCAATTCTGGCTTGTTAAATCTAACATCTGTGCTGTTCCAGGTGTTAATAACGCATTGAAAATGAAGGATAACTGCCCGATGGTAAATATCAACGAGTTGTTAATTTAATTAAAACACGGGAAAATATAACAGTTACGGCTACATTTTTGGGATTTTGCTAAACTATTTTATTTTCCTTGTTTACACCATGAGTTGGACATGTCAAATAAATTAGCATTTTAGAATTAAGGCTAATGTCATATCGTTTCATTAGGTGATGCAAAATGCCTTGTCATATAAAAGAGGAATCGTTTTTTCTTTTTGTGTTGTTATGTTTCATACCGCATAATGCTTCGGTCCAGTGACACATACAGGAGTACGAAGGATGTCGCACACAAACGGAGAATTCTTAAACAGAGCAAAATTCACGTGAATATCATTTGATCATACGTGAGAAAATAACTCATATTCTAATGTTATATTCTATGATCTTCCCATGGAAATCCTGCTTCTTCTCCAAAGTTGCCTAGTTGAATAGGGAGACCACAGTTGACTACTGAATTAACTGATTCCCTAGAACACAAATTGTAATCGTTTTGAGCGTTATCTGATCTTTGGAAAGAATGCCGTGTTTAGAAAATCCGTCGACGGAGGTTATATGGAGACGATCAAGCCCGATACTGAAGCATGCTCGCCCGGTTATGAAAAAACGAATTTTGTCTCGAAATCATACCCAAAAGCTTGTTCAACTCCCGGGATATTTCCGTGATCAGATTGTGCTATTTACAAATACACATTAGGAATCTTTTACTTCGTTAGCCGAGACAAATTGAACGCGCGTATATTCGAAAATACAATTCAGCACTTTTTGAAAACTTTCTTTACAATGTTCATACATCCCGCAAGCCAAAATTTCAGGCATATACTGAAACCCGAAACAACGAAACGAAACCAACGAAACGAAACGAGCGAAACGAGCGAAACCACCGAAACGGCCTAAACGAAACAAAATCACCGAAACAAGCAAAACCCATTACAATTATTGAGAGCTAACCGTAAACAGGCTAACCGGAGTACATAGTAGGCTAACCTAAGCGAAACGTAGGCTAACCGGAGTGTGTAGTAGGCTAACAAGAGTGTATAGTAGGCTAACTGGGGTTTATAGTAGGCTAATCGGAGTGTATAGTAGGCTTAACGGGATGTATGGTACGGTAAGTGGGGGAAATCTTGAAGTTTTGCTTGTTTCGGTGATTTCGTTTCGCTCGTTTCGGCGGTTTCGTTTCGCTCGTTTCGTTTCGGTGGTTTCGTTTCGTTGTTTCGGGTTTTAGTATATGCCAAAATTTCCGTGTCGCCATGCCAGCATTGCCAAGATCCAGTCGATGGCGCACGGTTGTGCCAAAATCTCGCCAGCCGGCCATGTAGCCTGTTTTCTCGTATGAGCATAGCTTACTGATTTCATCTGAAGAGGCACTAAAACGTCAATTCTGGTTTGTTAAATCTAACATCTGTGCTGATCCAGGTGTTAAAACGTCAGCAAAATAAAATGAACAAATAACGCATTGAAAATGAAGGATAACTGCCCGATGGTAAATATCAATAAGTTGTTAATTTAATTAAAACATGGGAAAATATAACAGTTACGGCTACATTTTTGGGATTTTGCTAAACTTTTTTATTATCCTTGTTTACACCATGAGTTTGACAAGTCAGAGACTGACAGCATTTTAGAATTAAGGCTAATGTCATATCGTTTCATTAGGTGATGCAAAATGCCTTGTCATATAAAAGAGGAATCGTTTTTTTCTTTTTGTGTTGTTATGTTTCATACCGCATAATGCTTCGGTCCAGTGACACATACAGGAGTACGAAGGATGTCGCACACAAACGGAGAATTCTTAAACAGAGCAAAATTCACTTGAATATCATTTGATCATACGTGAGAAAATAACTCATTGAATACTGATTTTAAACTGCCCGATCGAAGGTAAATATGAATATGAAGTTTCCAGCCTAAAATTTGATACTCAATGCTCCGTTTATAGCCGGAACTTGAAGAGCTGCAAGACTAAAATAATCAGTATTTTAGAATTCAAGCTGCTGTTATTCATTAATCATGTGTTGTAAAATCTTTGGTTATTAGAAAAAGTAATTTCGTTGCTAGCAAAAAACATGAGCAGTTGGGAATTGATTTCACCATGCAAATCATATACAGAAAAGACAATGTGGTCGGCAGAAGTTCTGGCAAAACAAAAGCTTCAGTTAACTTCAAAGAGGCCGTCGTCGTGTTCGGCGTCAGCGGGTCTGCAAGTAGGCCAAAACAAGCATGCAAAAGGTAAGTTCTGCCAAAGAACCAGAATTTCCATGGAGACTTGACAAAGACTGGGACAGTTTTCCTCGCAAATTTCATTGCCCAGAAGAACATAAGAAACAGCCACTAACCGGCAGTCTTTGAAAATCCTGAGTCCCGTCAAAATGAGGCAGAATAAAGTTTTAAAATTTCCTTTATCAATGATTCTCATTTTTTATTCCGTTCTATAAACTGCCTTTTATGCAGTACTGTCCAACAAAAATTTCAATTTCCTCAAAGTTTCGGGAGAACGGTGAGGATAGAAAATATTTCGTGCAGAATGTAATTTGATTAAACCAATATTTTTACGTCTATAAATACTTCATGCAGTTGAATGAACAACCGTTTTATTTTCATCAGTGAGAAACCAGCCAAAATTTCCGTCCCGCATTGTCGAGATCCGGCTGATGGTTTTTGCTGAAATTTCGCATACCGGCCATGCGGCTCGTTTTTTCATATGAGCGTAATAACATTTTAACAGGGATGAGATATCAGTAAACGGGGCCAGCCCGGTGAAATATCTTGAAATGAATAATTCGTAAATTGTGCGTTATTTAGAAAATTTTGTAAGCGCAATAATTATTGGCACTTTTTATTAAAGAAAATTATTCAAGAGTCAGTTCAAGATGGCGAAGGAATCGAATAAGCTGTCCGTCAGCGCATCAACCCGAAATACACATGGAACAAAATCCACACGAATTAACGTTTAACGTCTTTGACAATAAATGAACAAATAACGCATTGAAAATGAAGAAAAACTGCCCGGTTGTAAATATAAATAAGGTGTTAGGTAAATTACTGACTGCACATTTATCCCTTGCGAGTAGAAATAAAAGCAATTTAACAGTTATGGATACATTTTTGGGGGATTTTGCAAAACGATTTTGTTATCCTAGTCTTCACCATGAATTGAACAATTCAAATAAATCAGCATTTTAGAAATTAGGCTAATGTCATTTTTTCTATCGTGTAATGCAAACTGCCTGTTCAATTTAAAGAGGGTTGTTTTTAATTCGTTTTAGAGGTATCATTATGTTACATACCGCAAGATGCTTCTGTCCAGTGTAACAAGAGTACAGAAGATGTCGCACATAAACGGAGAATTATTTAACAGAGCAAAATTCACGCAAATATCATTTCATAATATGCAAAAAAATATGTGAGAAAATAACCCATTGAATTCTGAAATAAATTGCCCGAAGGTAGAAAATACGAATATGGTGAATTTTCAGGCAAATTACTAAGAGTAAACTTGTGAATGATACGAGCAGAAGTTTTGAGCAAAAAATACCCAATGATTCGTTTATAGCTGGAAATTGAAAAACTGCAAGACGAAAATAAAATCAGTATTTTTAGAATCCAAGCTGGTATTATTCATTAAACATGTGTTGTAAAATCCTTGGTTACTAGAAAAAGTAATTTTGTTTCTATTATTTCGTTGCACACTTAAACAAAAAACTTGGTCAGCCTTTGAAAATTGAGATAACCATGCAAATGTTATTCAGAGAAGATAAAGAGGTCGTCGTGCTCGGCGTCAGCGATCTGCAAGTTGGCCAAAACAAGTAGGCAGAAAAGGTAAATTCTACCAAGAGGCAGAATTTCCATGGAGACTTAGAACGTAAAAATGGGATAGTTTCGTCTCGCAAATATCATTGCCCAGAAGAACATAACAGCCCACCTCAATCCCATATGAAGACATGTGAACACATCAAAATTTTTATAAAGAGAATAGGGATAAGACGATGATCGCGGTTGACCTTGCTCGTATGAAGAGGCCCTAAGTGAAAACAAATCAGATATTTGCATAATGGCGGCCAGTAATTAACCGCCCATGGAAATTCTACATCTCGGCAGAACTTTTTGCTTAAAAAAAATGTATTAGACATGGGCCGAAGCTTCTACTCGATTCGCTTTTGTCACTTGACGACCGTAAAGTCCGACACCAAATGTTTATTTGCACATTGTTATTTTGTCCTCCCTTGTTGTAGGTGATGAACATTTTGTTTCATTTGTTATGCATTCTTTACCAAATGTTTCATCATTTCTGTTTTTGTGGGGAAGAAGTAAAATCAGCTGCTGCTATAACATGATCGATCATGATTCACCTGAAGCGAAACAGTCGTAGGCTCATAGAGACCTTTGATTTCACGCAGCTCTGTTGCTGTAAAGACTAGCGTGCAGAGAATCCCTGATAAACAAACGACTTTACAAACAACTAAGATTTATTTCATTGCTTATTTCAAAGGCGTTCAATTTGAATTGAAAACCTTGGTTTTGGTCTGTCTCCATGTAAACTCTGCTTCTTAGCAAAACTTGCGTTTTCGCTTTTATTCATCGCATGTACACAACCCTTTTGCTCAGAATTCGCCAGGGGTCTCTCCTGGTCAACAAAAAAAGAAAGAAACGAAATTTTTCAAAACCGCTTTAATTTAAAGTTAAATTCTCAGTAAAAAGTTTAATAAGAACTTCCTTAGGTGAAAAACATTGTGTTTTTCCATGTAGGCAGCTTAAAAAAAAACAATGGCGAGCTAAATAAATAAATATTCTAATATTATATTCTATGATCTGCCCATAGAAATCCTGCTTCTTCTCCAAAGTTGCCTGGTTGAATAGGGAGACCACCGTTGACTACTGATTTAACTGATCCCCTAGAACACAAATTGTTATCGTTTCGAGCGTTATCTGATCTTTGGAAAGAATGCCGTGTTTAGAAAATCCGTCGACGGAGGTTATATGGAGACGATCAAGCCAGATACTGAAGCATGCTCGCCCGGTTATGAAAAAACGAATTTTGTCTCGAAATCATACCCAAAAGCTTGTTCAACTCCCGGGATATTTCCGTGATCAGATTGTGCCATTTACAAATACACATTAGGAATCTTTTACTTCGTTAGCCGAGACAAATTGAACGCGCGTATATTCGAAAATACAATTGAGCACTTTTTGAAAACTTTCTTTACAATGTTCATACATCCCGCAAGCCAAAATTTCAGGCATATACTAAAACCCGAAACAACGAAACGAAACCACCGAAACGAAACGAGCGAAACGAGCGAAACCACCGAAACGGCCGAAACGAAACAAAATCACCGAAACAAGCAAAACCCATTACAATTATTGAGAGCTAACCGTAAACAGACTAATCGGAGTACATAGTAGGCTAACCTAAGTGAAACGTAGGCTAACCGGAGTGTGAAGGAGGCCAACAAGAGTGTATAGTAGGCTAACTGGGGTTTATAGTAGGCTAATCGGAGTGTATAGTAGGCTTAACGGGATGTATGGTACGGCATTGTCGAGATCCGGCTGATGGTTTTTGCTGAAATTTCGCATACCGGCCATGCGGCTCGTTTTTTCATATGAGCGTAATAACATTTAAACAGGGATGAGATATCAGTAAACGGGGCCAGCCCGGTGAAATATCTTGAAATGAATAATTCGTAAATTGTGCGTTATTTAGAAAATTTTGTAAACGCAATAATTATGGGCACTTTTTATTAAAGAAAATTATTCAAGAGTCAGTTCAAGATAGCGAAGGAATCGATTAAGCTGTCCGTCAGCGCATCAACCCGAAATACACATGGAACAAAATCCACACGAATTAACGTTTAACGTCTTTGACAATAAATGAACAAATAACGCATTGAAAATGAAGAAAAACTGCCCGGTTGTAAATATAAATAAGGTGTTAGGTAAATTACTGACTGCACATTTATGCCCTCGCGAGTAGAAATAAAAGCAATTTAACAGTTATGGATACATTTTTGGGGGATTTTGCAAAACGATTTTGTTATCCTAGTCTTCACCATGAATTGAACAATTCAAATAAATCAGCATTTTAGAAATTAGGCTAATGTCATTTTTTCTATCGTGTAATGCAAACTGCCTGTTCAATTTAAAGAGGGTTGTTTTTAATTCGTTTTAGAGGTATCATTTATGTTACATACCGCACAGGCGGCCCAAGCGCACGATGTGAATTATTCATAAAGTTTTAGCGAACGTGACCCTTGCCTTTGAGCGGTGTTGTGTTACAAAGATGCGATTTATAAGGGTTTGTATGGGAACTCAACGATTTTCTTTCAAAAAGGATAATATGTAATGTTTCGCTAATAAAATCGACTAACCTTATTGCCTTGTTGTATTCTTTGTTGTTTGTCCGCTTCTCAGGCCATTTTGAAGCGTTTTCGGTGAGTTAGCGCTGGCTGGTGGTGTTCCACTATAAACGAAGTGGCCTTCACTTCGTTTATAGTGGAACACCACCAGCCAGCGCTAACTCACCGAAAACGCTTCAAAATGGCCTGAGAAGCGGACAAACAACAAAGAATACAACAAGGCAATAAGGTTAGTCGATTTTATTAGCGAAACATTACATATTATTCTTTTTGAAAGAAAATCGTTGAGTGCCCATACAAACCCTTATAAATCGCATCTTTGTAACACAACACCGCTCAAAGGCAAGGGTCACGTTCGCTAAAACTTTATGAATAATTCACATAGTGCGCTTGGGCCGCCTGTGCATACCGCAAGATGCTTCTGTCCAGTGTAACAAGAGTACAGAAAATGTCGCACATAAACGGAGAATTATTTAACAGAGCAAAATTCACGCAAATATCATGTCATAATATGCAAAAAAATATGTGAGAAAATAACCCATTGAATTCTGAAATAAATTGCCCGAAGGTAGAAAATACGAATATGGTGAATTTTCAGGCAAATTACTAAGAGTACACTTGTGAATGATACGAGCAGAAGTTTTGAGCAAAAAAATACCCAATGATTCGTTTATAGCTGGAAATTAAAAAACTGCAAGACGAAAATAAAATCAGTATTTTTAGAATCCAAGCTTATTTAATAGACTGGGATGGATCCCAGTACACGAACAATGTAATATAAACAAATGCGCGCTAGTCCACAAACGGATCTATGGAAACGTCCCTACCTTTTTAAGCGACCAACTTGTGTTAAATAGCCAAGCAAACAAAAGAAGCACTCGCTACGCTTATTTTAACTTGCGCTGCCCGAAATTCAGAAGGGAGACAGAAGGCGGGCGCACTTTTTCTGTTTCTGCCACCCGCCTTTGGAATGCTCTCCCTATCTCAAAAAGGCGAATCGAACAGCCGAAGCCCTTTAAAGAATCTCTCAGAGATCGGGTGTTTTCGGAGCAGCAGCTTTTACATCATTTTATTGTATAGTTTTAACTTTTTAGCTTCATATATCGTTTACTATTATGCATATTCGTATTCAATTTTCAATGTATATAGTGTTTTTATAATATTCTAGTTTAATTTTTAGGGAGGGCCACAGGTTTGTTAGCTTTGCTATTTAGTGTTACCCTCATTTTAAATAAAGTCTTTATTATTATTATTATTATTATTATTATTATTATTATTATTATTATTACATGTGTTGTAAAATCCTTGGTTACTAGAAAAAGTAATTTTGTTTCTATTATTTCGTTGCACACTTAAACAAAAAACTTGGTCAGCCTTTGAAAATTGAGATAACCATGCAAATGTTATTCAGAGAAGATAAAGAGGTCGTCGTGCTCGGCGTCAGCGATCTGCAAGTTGGCCAAAACAAGTAGGCAGAAAAAGTAAATTCTGCCAAGAGGCAGAATTTCCATGGAGACTTAGAACGTAAAAATGGGATAGTTTCGTCTCGCAAATATCATTGCCCAGAAGAACATAACAGCCCACCTCAATCCCATATGAAGACATGTGAACACATCAAAATTTTTATAAAGAGAATAGGGATAAGACGATGATCGCGGTTGACCTTGCTCGTATGAAGAGGCCCTAAGTGAAAACAAATCAGATATTTGCATAATGGCGGCCCGTAATCCCCCCATGGAAATTCTGCATCTCGGCAGAACTTTTTATTTAAAAAAAAATGTATTAGACATGAGCCGAAGCTTCTACTCGATTCGCTTTTGTCACTTGACGACCGTAAAGTCCGACACCAAATGTTTATTTGCACATTGTTATTTTGTCCTCCCTTGTCGTAGGTGATGAACATTTTGTTTCATTTGTTATGCATTCTTTACCAAATGTTTCATCATTTCTGTTTTTGTGGGGAAGAAGTAAAATCAGCTGCTGCTATAACATGATCGATCATGATTCACCTGAAGCGAAACAGTCGTAGGCTCATAGAGACCTTTGATTTCACGCAGCTCTGTTGCTGTAAAGACTAGCGTGCAGAGAATCCCTGATAAACAAACGACTTTACAAACAACTAAGATTTATTTCATTGCTTATTTCAAAGGCGTTCAATTTGAATTGAAAACCTTGGTTTTGGTACGTCTGTCTCCATGTAAACAATTCAGCACTTTTTGAAAACTTTCTTTACAATGTTCATGCATCCCGCAAGCCAAAATTTCAGGCATATACTAAAACCCGAAACAACGAAACAAAACCACCGAAACGAAACGAGCGAAACGAGCGAAACGGCCGAAACGAAACAAAGTCACCGAAACAAGCAAAACCCATTACAATTATTGAGAGCTAACCGTAAACAGGCTAACCGGGGTACATAGTAGGCTAACCTAAGTGAAACGTAGGCTAACAAGAGTGTATAGTAGGCTAACTGGGGTTTATAGTAGGCTAATCGGAGTGTATAGTAAGCTTAACGGGATGTATAGTACTGTTAGTGGGAGAAATCTTGAAGTTTTGCTTGTTTCGGTGATTTCGTTTCGTTTCGCTCGTTTCGACCGTTTCGGCGGTTTCGTGTCGCTCGTTCCGTTTCGGTGGTTTCGTTTCGTTGTTTCGTATTTTAGTATATGCCAAAATTTCCGTGTGGCCATGCCAGCATTGCCAAGATCCAGTCGATGGCGCACGGTTGTGCCAAAATCTCGCCAGCCGGCCATGCAGCCTGTTTTCTCGTAAGAGCATAGCTTACTGATTTCATCTGAAGAGGCACTAAAACGTCAATTCTGGCTTGTTAAATCTAACATCTGTGCTGTTCCAGGTGTTAAGTGGCAGTTTCTCTTAAAGCGGTCCATTGCATTTCGGGTCGGAAAATAGTTTTCCCTCAAACTTTGCCCAGTGAACTATCTTAGGTTGTAAGTAAATGCAACGACTTTAGTTTTTGGAAATACGTTAAAATATATTTTTTAGAGCTCTCGACAGTGAAGGCTGCAAAAGGCCTAATTTTGAGCTTGGCCAGAACGAGAAATTTCATAAGTTGACGAGCTCGCCGCTCAAAAATAACCAAACGCACCAAATTATTATTATTATTCCTAAGTTAAGTGGTTCTTCAAAGGTTGGAAACGCATGTTAATTTTGATATATTTTGATTTACGGGTCCGTGAAAATTTAAATAACAGCAACCGTTAGATCGCTTTTTGTAAACATGCAAAAGTATGGTGTCTTCGCCGGCCTTTATTTCACGAGTCCAGACCAGACTATTCTAAATTCCAACTGAATCCTACTAAACAGATGTTATGAAGCTTAGAAATATAAAAATGCCTTGCACTTTTTATCTTTCTTTGCCACAGTGACTTCGAACATTTCGTGCTTATGCGAGTAAGTAAGCTCATTTGCATAATGTGTATGAAATACTCGCATAAGCACGAAATGTTCGAAGTCGCTGTGGCAAAGGAAGATAAAAAGTGCAAGGTATTTTTATATTTCTAAGCTTCTTAACATCTGTTTAGTAGGATTCAGTTGAAATTTAGAATGGTCTGGTCTGGACTCGTGAAATAAAGGCCGGCGAAGACACCATACTTTTGCATGTTTACAAAAAGCGATCTAACGGTTGCTGTTATTTAAATTTTCACGGACCCGTAAATCAAAATATATCAAAATTAACATGCGTTTCAAACCTTTGAAGAACCACTTAACTTAGGAATAATAATAATAATTTGGTGCGTTTGGTTATTTTTGAGCGGCGAGCTCGTCAACTTATGAAATTTCTCGTTCTGGCCAAGCTCAAAATTAGGCCTTTTGCAGCCTTCACGGTCGAGAGCTCTAAAAAATATATTTTAACGTATTTCCAAAAACTTAAGTCGTTGCATTTACTTACAACCTAATTATAAGATGGTTCACTGGGAAAAGTTTGAGGGAAAACTATTTTCCGACCCGAAATGCAATGGACCGCTTTAAGAGAAACTGCCACTTAAAACGTCAGCAAAATAACGCATTGAAAATGAAGGATAACTTCCCGATGGTAAATATCAACAAGTTGTTAATTTAATTAAAACACGGGAAAATATAACAGTTACGGCTACATTTTTGGGATTTTGCTAAACTATTTTATTATCCTTGTTTACACCATGAGTTGGAAAAGTCAAAGAAATCAGCATTTTGGAATAAAGGCTAATGTCATATCGTTTCATTAGGTGATGCAAAATGCCTTGTCATATAAAAGAGGAATCGTTTTTTCTTTTTGTGTTGTTATGTTTCATACCGCATAATGCTTCGGTCCAGTGACAAATACAGGAGAACGAAGGATGTCGCACGCAAACGGGGAATTCTTAAACAGAGCAAAATTCACTTGAATATCATTTGATCATACGTGAAAAAATAACTTATTGAATACTGATTTTAAACTGCCCGAAGGTAAATGTGAATATGAAGTTTCCAGCATAAAATTTGATACTCGATGCTCCGTTTATAGCCGGAACTTGAAGAGCTGCAAGACTAAAATAATCAGTATTTTAGAATTCAAGCTGTTGTTATTCATTAATCATGTGTTGTAAAATCTTTGGTTATTAGAAAAATTAATTTCGTTGCAAGCAAAAAACATGAACAGTTGGGAATTGATTTCACCATGCAAATCATATACAGAAAAGACAATGTGGTCGGCAGAAGTTCTGGCAAAACAAAAGCTTCAGTTAACTTCAAAGAGGTCGTCGTGTTCGGCGTCAGCGGGTCTGCAAGTAGGCCAAAACAAGCATGCAAAAGATAAGTTCTGCCAAAGAACCAGAACTTCCATGGAGACTTTTTTTCCTCGCAAATTTCATTGCCCAGAAGAACATAAGAAACAGCCACTAACCGGCAGTCTTCGAAAATCCTGAGTCCCGTCAAAATGAGGCAGAATAAAGTTTTAAAATTTCCTTTATCAATGATTCTTATTTTTTATTCCGTTCTATAAACTGCCTTTTATGCAGTACTGTCCAACAAAAATTTCAATTTCCTCAAAGTTTCGGGAGAACGGTGAGGATAGAAAATATTTCGTGCAGAATGTAATTTGATTAAGCCAATATTTTTACGTCTATAAATACTTCATGCAGTTGAATGAAAAACCGTTTTATTTTCATCAGTGAGAAACCAGCCAAAATTTCCGTCCCGCATTGTCGAGATCCGGCTGATGGTTTTTGCTGAAATTTCGCATACCGGCCATGCGGCTCGTTTTTTCATATGAGCGTAATAACATTTTAACAGGGATGAGATATCAGTAAACGGGGCCAGCCCGGTGAAATATCTTGAAAGGAATAATTCGTAAATTGTGCGTTATTTAGAAAATTTTGTAAACGCAATAATTATGGGCACTTTTTATTAAAGAAAATTATTCAAGAGTCAGTTCAAGATAGCGAAGGAATCGAATAAGCTGTCCGTCAGCGCATCAACCCGAAATACACATGGAACAAAATCCACACGACTTAACGTTTAACGTCTTTGACAATAAATGAACAAATAACGCATTGAAAATGAAGAAAAACTGCCCGGTTGTAAATATAAATAAGGTGTTAGGTAAATTACTGACTGCACATTTATGCCCTCGCGAGTAGAAATAAAAGCAATTTAACAGTTATGGATACATTTTTGGGGGATTTTGCAAAACGATTTTGTTATCCTAGTCTTCACCATGAATTGAACAATTCAAATAAATCAGCATTTTAGAAATTAGGCTAATGTCATTTTTTCTATCGTGTAATGCAAACTGCCTGTTCAATTTAAAGAGGGTTGTTTTTAATTCGTTTTAGAGGTATCATTATGTTACATACCGCAAGATGCTTCTGTCCAGTGTAACAAGAGTACAGAAGATGTCGCACATAAACGGAGAATTATTTAACAGAGCAAAATTCACGCAAATATCATTTCATAATATGCAAAAAAATATGTGAGAAAATAACTCATTGAATTCTGAAATAAATTGCCCGAAGGTAGAAAATACGAATATGGTGAATTTTCAGGCAAATTACTAAGAGTAAACTTGTGAATGATACGAGCAGAAGTTTTGAGCAAAAAAATACCCAATGATTCGTTTATAGCTGGAAATTAAAAAACTGCAAGACGAAAATAAAATCAGTATTTTTAGAATCCAAGCTGGTATTATTCATTAAACATGTGTTGTAAAATCCTTGGTTACTAGAAAAAGTAATTTTGTTTCTATTATTTCGTTGCACACTTAAACAAAAAACTTGGTCAGCCTTTGAAAATTGAGATAACCATGCAAATGTTATTCAGAGAAGATAAAGAGGTCGTCGTGCTCGGCGTCAGCGATCTGCAAGTTGGCCAAAACAAGTAGGCAGAAAAAGTAAATTCCGCCAAGAAGCAGAATTTCCATGGAGACTTAGAACGTAAAAATGGGATAGTTTCGTCTCGCAAATATCATTGCCCAGAAGAACATAACAGCCCACCTCAACCCCATATGAAGACATGTGAACACATCAAAATTTTTATAAAGAGAATAGGGATAAGACGATGATCGCGGTTGACCTTGCTCGTATGAAGAGGCCCTAAGTGAAAACAAATCAGATATTTGCATAATGGCGGCCCTTAATCCCCCCCATGGAAATTCTGCATCTCGGCAGAACTTTTTGTTTAAAAAAAATGTATTAGACATGAGCCGAAGCTTCTACTCGATTCGCTTTTGTCACTTAACGACCGTAAAGTCCGACACCAAATGTTTATTTGCACATTGTTATTTTGTCCACCCTTGTCGTAGGTGATGAACATTTTCGTTTCATTTGTTATGCATTCTTTACCAAATGTTTCATCATTTCTGTTTTTGTGGGGAAGAAGTAAAATCAGCTGCTGCTATAACATGATCGATCATAATTCACCTGAAGCGAAACAGTCGTAGGCTCATAGAGACCTTTGATTTCACGCAGCTCTGTTGCTGTAAAGACTATCGTTCAGAGAATCCCTGATAAACAAACGACTTTACAAACAACTAAGATTTATTTCATTGCTTATTTTAAAGGCGTTCAATTTGAATTGAAAACCTTGGTTTTGGTACGTCTGTCTCCATGTAAACAATTCAGCACTTTTTGAAAACTTTCTTTACAATGTTCATGCATCCCGCAAGCCAAAATTTCAGGCATACTAAAACCCGAAACAACGAAACAAAACCACCGAAACGAAACGAGCGAAACGAGCGAAACGGCCGAAACGAAACAAAATCACCGAAACAAGCAAAACCCATTACAATTATTGAGAAAACAGGCTAACCGGAGTACATAGTAGGCTAACCTAAGTGAAACGTAGGCTAACAAGAGTGTATAGTAGGCTAACTGGGGTTTATAGTAGGCTAATCGGAGTGCATAGTAAGCTTAACGGGATGTATAGTACTGTTAGTGGAAGAAATCTTGAAGTTTTGCTTGTTTCGGTGATTTCGTTTCGTTTCGCTCGTTTCGACCGTTTCGACCGTTTCGGCGGTTTCGTGTCGCTCGTTCCGTTTCGGTGGTTTCGTTTCGTTGTTTCGTATTTTAGTATATGCCAAAATTTCCGTGTGGCCATGCCAGCATTGCCAAGATCCAGTCGATGGCGCACGGTTGTGCCAAAATCTCGCCAGCCGGCCATGCAGCCTGTTTTCTCGTATGAGCATAGCTTACTGATTTCATCTGAAGAGGCACTAAAACGTCAATTCTGGCTTGTTAAATCTAACATCTGTGCTGTTCCAGGTGTTAAGTGGCAGTTTCTCTTAAAGCGGTCCATTGCATTTCGGGTCGGAAAATAGTTTTCCCTCAAACTTTGCCCAGTGAACTATCTTAGGTTGTAAGTAAATGCAACGACTTTAGTTTTTGGAAATACGTTAAAATATATTTTTTAGAGCTCTCGACAGTGAAGGCTGCAAAAGGCCTAATTTTGAGCTTGACCAGAACGAGAAATTTCATAAGTTGACGAGCTCGCCGCTCAAAAATAACCAAACGCACCAAATTATTATTATTATTCCTAAGTTAAGTGGTTCTTCAAAGGTTGGAAACGCATGTTAATTTTGATATATTTTGATTTACGGGTCCGTGAAAATTTAAATAACAGCAACCGTTAGATCGCTTTTTGTAAACATGCAAAAGTATGGTGTCTTCGCCGGCCTTTATTTCACGAGTCCAGACCAGACTATTCTAAATTCCAACTGAATCCTACTAAACAGATGTTATGAAGCTTAGAAATATAAAAATACCTTGCACTTTTTATCTTTCTTTGCCACAGTGACTTCGAAAATTTCGTGCTTATGCGAGTAAGTAAGCTCATTTGCGTAATGTGTATGAAATACTCGCATAAGCACGAAATGTTCGAAGTCGCTGTGGCAAAGGAAGATAAAAAGTGCAAAAAGTAATTTCGTTGCTAGCAAAAAACATGAGCTGAGTTGGGAATTGTTTTCACCATGCAAATCATATACAGAAAAGACAATGTGGTCGGCAGAAGTTCTGGCAAAACAATAGCTTCAGTTAACTTCAAAGAGGCCGTCGTCGTGTTCGGCGTCAGCGGGTCTGCAAGTAGGCCAAAACAAGCATGCAAAAGTTAAGTTCTGCCAAAGAACCAGAATTTCCATGGAGACTTGACAAAGACTGGGACAGTTTTCCTCGCAAATTTCACTGCCCAGAAGAACATACAGTGCTGTAACAGCCCGCCTTAATCTTATATGAACACATCAATAGGGAACAAGACGATGATCGCAGATGACCGTGCTCATCTGGAGAGGCCCTAAGTGAAAACAATTAATATATTTGCATAATGGAGGCCAGTATTCCGCCCATGGAAATTCTGCATGTCGGCAGAACTTACCGTTTTAATATTATATATATTATATTCGAATCAACAAGTTTTTGGAAGTTGACTGTATAATAAAATTGAACGCTAAGAAATTTGAACGACGTTTCGACCGTTCGACGCTCATTTTCAAGTTAGGTGTTGAATAAGATATAAGATATAAGATATAATATAATATTATATATTATATTATAAAATGTATTTCGATTCGCTGTTTCACTTGAAGACCGTAAAGTCTGACACCAAATGTTTATTTGCACACTTTTTTTGTCCACCCTTGTTGTAGGTGTTGAACAATTTTCGTTTCAATTGTTACGCGTTCTTGTCCAAATGTTTCATCGATGATTATACGTAGCTCTGTTCCCGCATTGCCGAGATCTGGCGGTGATTTGTGCCGAAATCTCACCAGCCAGCATTTTAACAAGGGTGAAATATCAACTTATTGAGCCAGCCCACTCATTGAACTCATCTGAAGAGGCACTAAAACGTCAATTTTAGCTTATTAGGTCTAACGGTGCTGATCTGTGTTTCTTTATGAGGTGTTAAAACGTCAGCCATTGAATCTTTGTTTCCTAGCTTTGAATATACTCAGTACAGTTTACCTATCTACTGTAACAAACAATCTATGTAATTCCCAAGAAATATCTTGGTATAAATAATTCGTAATTGCGCATCAATTAGAAAAATTCATGATCTAAAAAACAATTCTTATGGGTGCAAGAGTTAGTTCATTGTAAGCAAGCTATAATTTGTTATACATCAACCAGGAATACAAAGGGAACAAAATCCACACGGCCTTAAATTGGACAATAAATGAACAAATAACGCATTGAAAATGAAGAAAAACTGCCCGATGGTTAATATAAATATGGTATTAGGGAAATTACTGACTGCGCACTCATGTAATTAAAACACGAGTAAAAACAAAGCATTTTAACAGTTATGGATACATTTTGGGATTTTGCTAAACTATTTTCTTATCGTTGCCTACACCATAAATTTGACAAGTCAAATAAATTGGCATTAAAATTTAGGCTAATGTCATATCTTTCCATCATGTGATGCAAAATGCCTCCTCATTTTTTAAATGAATTGTTTATTCGTTTCAGAGGTGTTGTTATGTTTCATAACGCGCGATGCTTCGGTCCACTGTAACATACAAAATTACAAAGAATGTCGCACATAAACGGAGAATTCTTAAACAGAGCAAATATCACGCGAATGTCATTTGTGAATACATGAGAAAACAACTTATTGAATACTCAGTAATATAAACTGCGCATGCCCGAAGGTAGTATGAGTGTGGTCATGAATTACTAAGTGCACGCTCAGGCGAATGAAATTAGCAGAAGTTTCTAGCTAATTACGGCTCAACGCTCCGTTTATAGCTGGAATTTGAAGAACTGCAAGATAAGAAAAAAAATCAGTATTTTGAAATTCAAGTTGGCCTTTTTTCATTAAATATGTGTTGTAAAATCCTTGGTTATTAGAAAAAGTAAGTTTGTTGCTATTATTTCGTTCTGTCCTTAAGCAAAAGAACATTATGCGAGTTGGGAATTGATTTTAACCATACAAATCTTATGCAGAGAAGACAAAGAAGTCGGTAGAAGTTTCGGCAGAAGGTTTAATTACGTATCCAAATTGGTCGGCGTCAGTGGGTCTGCCTGTAGGCAAAAAAGGTGGGCAGAAAAGGTAAGTTCTGCCAAGAAGAAGGATTTCCATGGAGACCTAGAGCATAAAAATGGGACAGTTTTCCTTGTTAACATCATTGCCCAGAAGAACGTTACAGGTTGCAGATCAGTTTGGTGAAGTTGACTGTTGAAGAAACCACTTCTCTTGAGAGTAAGTATTACAGTAATTCTATTTCGTTTTCATCTGTTAAGAAACACCGAGGTTTGTTTCTCTAACATTTCGCATATCGGTTCTACTATACTCTGTCCTTATGACTGCTGTTTATATTCATAACAAGACAATGTTTTTCTGTTATTGCGTCTTTATCAAGAAGATCCAGATAAGGGGTCCTGACTTGGCCATTCTAACGCAAAGCCTGTGCCATTCCTGCAACCGTTATTAATAAAATACATTTCATCTTGCTAGGAACGTTGTTTTTAAGTATGGAAGTTTGTATCGGTTTTTAATTTTGATGGGTATTGTTGGATTTGTGTGATTGAGTTTTTTTGGCTTTCGTGCGAAGACTGTTGTATGTACACTAGTCGCCCGAGTAAATCTGTGGTTTTATAATTCGTGTTTGCTTCTTTGCCATAAACTCGTTCTGTAGCTTTGAGTTCCAACTAAAACTAAAAGTAAAATCAATTTATTAACAAATGTTTATGAATGTTCCCTCGACAGGTATGTATGTCAAGTGTGGAGTTTTTCTGTTGATGCTTATGTTTGGCATTGGATATTGTAAGTACACATTTTCTAGGTCTTAATATGGGTATGGTCTAGTGAAGAACTCTGAAAAATCACCGAGTTGTGTCTTCCAAAAGATTTAGAGGGATATCAAGAGCTTAAAATCTCTCAAGGAGGTTTATTACACGAGTCATTGCAGAAAGTATACGATCAAGCTATAATTTAGATGGTTTCCTACGTTTAAAAATCGTTTTCAGCAACCAGCATTTTCGTTTCGCCATCTTAGATTGCTTGATTTTTCCTTGACGTCAGAAAACCATTAAACAAATCAAAACCAATATAAGGACAATAAAATGTTCTAAAAATATAAAAGTCACTGATACAAGGTGAATAATTAATTAATTAGCACGCCCAAAATTTCAAAGCTGGAATAAAAGTGCCTGTAAAAATGTATGTGGTTGTCATGAAATCAGGTCATCAAGTCTCGTGAAATATGTCTTTTCAAGATATATCATACCAAATTGTTCTTTTAGGGTAATTCAAGAGTTTTGGTGGTATTTAAACATAGAAAAATGTATACAATTTAAAGTCCATGGAGTCGGTCACTCAGCCCTACCAGCTCCTTCCCGATCTGGATAGGGTTAATATCCACAAATCTTTAATATTTTGGCTTAAATTCATTACAGGGGTCAATTCAATAAAACATTCACAAGTATAATTTACAAGTGTAGCTAATAATAATAATAATAATAATAATAATAATAATAATAATAATAATAATAATAATAATAATAAAAAAAAAATTTTTAAAAAATAATAATAATATTAATTATTAATATTAATATAATAATAATAATAATAATAAAAATATAAAAACTTTATTAACCAGTTTCTAAAAGAATTACAATGATTTGACTATTCGAATAAGAACTTTATATATAAACATATTATTTACATAATAATAAAAACAGTGTCTTTAAAAATGTAGAAAAATAGTAAAAGCGACTTCGAGAGCAATAATAAAAGAAGAACTATATATTAAAAAAAAAAAATATTCGATCTAAATTGCAGTACGAGAATTCTCTACTTGAAAGTCCATATCATAAATGTCAATGTTCCTGTTTCTCTTTACAGTTCTTGATCCCCTTAGGCAGATTAAGGCGGATCGGAGGATCGCAAATGAGACTTTTGATCTGATCCAAGACACCGTTGTTGCGTAATCCTCCCCTTTCTTTGCGGCGATTAATTCTGCAAGCCTACTGTGATACCTCTTGCACTCCTCGCCCATTCCTCCGGTGGATGTAAACACCAATGGAAGTTCCCTGTTCTACTTGAAGAACCCTGTCTGCGTAAGCCCTCTTCTTCTCATTCTCATGGTTACGGTATATCTGCTTGGGGGTTTGGTCCTTGTAGGAATCCGCGTTGGGGTGACACACCCTCACATCAAAGAACGCGGATCTCTGCTTCTCCCAAAACCCCCGGGCATGTATATCTAGGCGAGCATTTGGCGTTGTGTTAGCGCCGCTTGGTAGCCTCTCTCCAGTCAGTTCTTGAAGGACGGGCTCTATTTCGACATCATTACAGACCATCTTAAGCAGGTCAGCCTCGAGGTCACGGAGTTCATTATGGCGCTGAATTATGAATCCGCCTCTCCTACAAATCATTGCATGATCGATTGTAAAGGCGTCACCGCACACGCACACTGTCGGCTTGTCGTCAATTTACCAGTCGTACCTGAGCTTTACAGCATCTCGGAACTCGCCTTTATTCAGGTTGTAGCCCATGTCCTTTAATGGGAGGACCGTGAGCCAGTTAGAAGCACCTTTCTCGGTTGCGAGATCAATGGCTCGTTGTGTCTTCTGAGGTAGAGACTCCCTGACATTGCCAAGCCTAGTCTGAAGCGCTTCGTTGGTTTCTCTTCGCACGCACTGCTGTAGTGTCTTGACAGCAGTATCAGCCGGTGTTTCATGATCCTGTGCGATTATTTTCTCGACTAGGGGCGCTGTGATCTTGGTTGACACCTTGAATTGGGACGCTGCATCCTGGCTTGGATTAATAAGTCCAAGCCCCCCTAGCCGCACTGGAAGTGCCACTAGGTCCCTCTCTTCTTTTGTGCAGTGGTGATCAGTGATTGATGGTATTAATACATCTGCAATAGCACGCTCCAGGGGCTCTAATAGATCTTCTATATCAGGAAGTGTTCTGAGAAAATATGTCCAGCGGTGGCGTAGTCCGAAGGTAAATGCCGCATAGCACGCCTGTGGGTTTGATGTGGCATACTCGGCTAGCTTTACCACCTGGCTCACCCACTCCTCAACCTTTCCATCGACATACTCTTCGAGATAAGCTCGAGAGCCCAGAGCGGCGCCTAGATGTTTTTGTAATAATAATAATAATAATAATAATAATAATAATAATAATAATAATAATAATAATAATAATAATAATAATAATAATAATAATAACAATAAGTAATAGTAATTGGACTGAGTGGAGTACAATTTAGGGAGTAATCGGGCGAGTCATTTCGAAATCGGCCGAGCGCGCAGCGCGAGGCCGATATGAAATTACGAGCACGATTACTCTCTGAATTGTACGACACGAGGTCCAATTACTAATTAATCGTGTCAATAACAAAATTCGAGGTTAGGAAGTCTTTAGGAACCTTTTCGGCGAGGAAAAGTCAAAGGTAAATTCAGTTGGTTGCACAAAAAGTTAGAAAACAGCAAGAAAAAACCCATTCAAATGCGCATGATTGACGCGCGGATGGCGTAGGTGTCCAATTACAGGTATCCAATTTGAAGTTGCTCAAATTGGATACCTGTTATTGGATACCCACGTGATCGCACGCCGATTACGCGACAAATAGGCGCGCGCAGAACCAATCAAAAAGGAGAATTTTGTTATAGATACGATTATAATGATAATAACAATGATAATATAATAATGATAATTATAATAATAATAATAATAATAATAATAATAATAATGATAATAATGATGATGATGATGATGATTACGATGATGATAAAAATAATCGCTTTAATTTATTAGAGATCTCATTTGTGCAGCTGCCTGATTTGATTCGTTGTTTTATTCCTCTTTTTAACAGGTGCAGGTATGATATGTTAATTGCAGTGATTTCCTTGCAACAGAAGACTAAAAGAATAAAGGGACAAGACACAGCTAACTGCCTCTTGCCAGTTTTGTAGTTTTGCAGTTTAAAGAATATATATATATGGTCGGCAATCTATTCTCTTAGCACCCTGCTGTTAATCTTATTCAGAACGGCTTTTTCTTTTTAGCATTTCAAGGATACATTTTCAAAGCATGATCGTGTCATGTGACTTGGGAACTGAGTCAGGATTTTCAAACAGCCGCCATATGGGATCCGCCATCTGGGATTTTATTATCGATCAGGAAACACTAGCAAGTCGCACGTACGCGCAGACGGATTCAGGTCCCCTCTCCACCCCTCCCCTTCCCCTTCCACCCCCTTCTCTCCCGGTCCGAATACGGTTAAATTCTGGCTATGACTAGCATAAAGAAGGAATCTCACCAATCAGCGCTAATGTTAACAGTCACAGTTACAGAGGCCGCACGTTTTAGGACACCAGTACGTGATGGTTTGGTCGAAACTTGAGCCCGGGCCGCACTTTCCCTGACCCTTATAGTAAGCACAGGTTCCAGGGTCATAATCTTGACAGTGGCAAGGATTTTTGTCTAACAAAATAAATGAACAAAAAACAAACAACGAAATGGAAAAAAGAATAGATCAAAAAACAATTAAATAATGTTGAGGACTTGCGAATGCGGGACGACTACTGGGTTCACTAATGAGTGTACACATGTATTTTTAAACAGAGACGCGTATGTGCGTATGTGCGTTTCTCATTCTCGTGATCAAAATCTAGAATGAGGTGTTCTGATAGTTTCACGTGACACATCTTTCCACGCGTCTCTCCGGCTAAAAATCATCCGGCCGAGCATCCCCATTTGCTTCATTTAGAGTCGCCCACCATGGGGGGGGGGGGGGGGGGGGGGGGGGGGGACTCATCCTGCTCTTAAGTGGCACATCCTATGCAACCATTACGACTATTGTTCGCGATCCTAAAAGCCTTTATAGTTCATTTCTTTCTTCTTGCAGTATTATTAATCAATTTGTCAAGCAGGCAGACTTCAAAACACTAACAAGTGATAACTGTCCTGCTGTACCAGCAAAGTCTTCGAATTAAAGATGGCGGCTGTACATTTTACCAAACAAATCCAATAACAACATAGAAAGCAATATTTTTCCGGAATTTTTTCCTAAACTAGCAACACTGCGTATGCCAGTTTTGGAGCTTTTAGAACCAATATGTTTGTTTTTATAAGCCTTTGTAGTTTTTTTGTGCCCTTTCGTGCGCGAAGAATAATGAGTAAATGTACCAGTCGCCATCGTTTTAGCCTTGTATATCAGTTAGAATAAGGGACGGACCATTATTTTCTTTGAGAGGGGGTATGAAAAATTTTCCTCTGCAAAGTTTGTTTTAGTTTATGCACCTCTGTAAACATTTTATTTCGAAATGCACTTTATTTTCTGTTATATGGAAACAATTTATTTTGTCTTTCTAGGCCTGCAAACATTTTTTCAGTATTTTTTTTTTTTCATACCCCCCCCCCCCCCCACTTCCAAAAAAATAATGGTCCTTACCTAATTGTCAAGCTTTAGGCTGCATAGGTGGGTTAGAATAAAACCTGGAAAGTAATCAATAAAATAACAAAACACACAAACTTACAACAAAGTCCGCAAGTTGCTGTACAATGCCGATACATGTAATCTGCATGGTCCGGCGCGTGGCACAACTGTTGGTCGTTTGCACAATAACCCTCGAGCACATCCAAGCATCCACATCCTAGTAATTTTAAGTCATATTTCAGTTTACTGGATTACTTGATATTTTATTCCTCCGAGGTTTACAAATGTTTAATGCTTGAAACAAAATTCATCTATTTATTCATCTATTTTTCCCATTTTCTCTTGATTAGAATTGACTCAATTGGCTGGGTAATAGACAGCTTTCCAATCATCATCCAGAGTCAATCAGTGACACTCACAAATAATGTTGCATATACCAATCAGAATAAACTCGAAGCAAATTATGTGTCTCCAAACCGTTTCTTACCAGACGACACCTAACGTTTTCAATCAGCTTTTTAGAAATCTTCCCTTGATCGGAATGATACGAATCGAAAACTACACAATATGTAACTTTGATATCTTTCAGATGAATGACTGCTAAAAAGTTGATTAAAATGTTCGGTGTGGTCTCGAAAAAACTGTTTCGAGACACCTTAGAACATGTTACCAATGTACAAAGCGGAAGAAAAGAGATTGGTTTGCGTTCCCCACCTCCGTAAAACTGGCGTTTATTCTCTCCTGTTTTTATTTCCTGATTTGGCTTGGGCGGGATCTCTGCAAGCGCAAAAAGGGAATCGGTCCCAGCCCAATCGAATTGCCACAGGCTGAAAGTGTTCCTTTAATTGTGTTGAGTCCATCTACCATGAAGTATTTAACAATGACTCTCCAAAGTTTCGACGTTCAAGTTCTTTAAGACGCATATGCTGACATGTCGTGGAAGGAAGGAAAGCAGCCAACAAGTTTCTCGAAATTTATCAAGAAATCGCCCATGATTTGCCCAAAAACTGAAAGTTCTTTTTTTTCATTTGGTCTTAAGTGAAATTATGCTAAAAAGCCTGTAAAAGTAAAATTTCGGAGCATTTTCTTGCACAATTTCACTGCAAAAAGGGTTGCTAAATAATATTATCTTTTCCTTAATTACAACTAACATTAATTATTAAAAGCAGAGTGGATTGCAAGGTTTTCTATTATTGAGAAAAAATCGTATCTTTACACAATGACGACGAACCAATGAACACAACGAGAAAGATCGTTCTCATTTAAGCGTAAGTTAACAATAGCTAACAATACAGCTAGAAGAGGGAACCAAGAAATTAAGAAATTCCTTTAATAACATTGGAAGTTATCGAAGGACGTCACGTTTACATTACTGACAAGTTTGTAATAATTTATTGCTTGATGAGCAGAAAGTTGTCGATATCAAGTCAAAAAGAATGTCAGATTATCCCCCAGAAATCTTCGAGTTTCTCGTAATATGACAAGCTGCCAAGGGTAAGATAAGTAATGGTATAAATTTTAGTCTTTGGACATAGTTTTCAAAGCCCATTAAGGAGATATTGCAAGAAAAAGGCTTAATTATTTTTTTCTTTTGCAGATTCAACAAGGTTGTTCAAAGAAAGCCAAGTATCCAAGACAAAGGGGAAACTGGGAAACTGGAATATCATGTTACTTATGTCAAACTAATCATGGTTTAAAACAATAAACGAAGGGTTTAAAAGGAAATGCCTGCGATAGTTCAATTTATTTTTGTCGAATCCTCACCTTGATCCTTGAATTAATAGAAAATACAAAAGGAATACCTTTTATTTTCTCTCTGTTCAAGTTTGATTTGAAAACAAAAACAGCCCCCTGTCCCTGACAAGCTTCTTTTCTTCAGTATAAAGCGTACCTTGAGCACCAAAAATAAAATAAGCACTCGGACGCTTAAATAGAGATTACTCCATGGAAAATGCGCGCGTACGATTTTTATTCACGAGTTGAGTAGTATCAGAAAACGAACGAGTAAGCGTAGCGAACGAGTGAGTTTTCTGATACAACTCTACGAGTGAATAAAAATCGTACAAAGCATTTTCCATAGTGTAATTTGTTTATTTTATAGATACTGAGGTTTTTGAAAAGCAAATTAAATCGCTCGACTTTTTATCAGTTACGCGCGTGTTTAGGAAACCCATTCATCTGCCACAAACTAAAATAGCTAAAACATGTTTGTCTTTCAAAATTACATCTTTAATGAAGTAGCACAAGAAATGAGACGTCAGTTTTATACTCTCACAATTTTTACAGAAACAACTTTTGATAAAAAACCTGACTGAGACTTGTACAAAACTTGCAAGTTCCAGTTCAATGTTTTAACAGAACAAAACAGCGCTAAACGCTGAATAACTCGACGCGAACTCGAGCGAACTTTTACCAAATTAAATCAAGAAAACAGTCTGCCAAAACCAAGGACAAACCTGCAGTGTCTTAGTCATCATCTGAATCAAACCTCGCTACAATCTCTCGGAGTGAAGACGGCTTGTATTCTTGTCCTTCCTTTGTGCGAATTTACTCAAAGGTTTATTCAACTCGGCAGGAGGAATTTCGGTTATCCCGCTTCGTGTTTCTCTTTTTGTTTGAAGAAACGTTGTGACAACAAGGCCGTCTTGTTTCGGTTTCTTTTTAGTGTTTTGGTTTTCCTGTTCTGCAATATAAACGACTCAGTGGAGCCGTTAAAGACACAAACAAACCTTAAACGTGTCTCCGCCATGTCGCCGGTGTTTACGACGAGAATCAAAATGGCGATACGGTGTTGTTCACAAGTTGTTTTTCGTCGTTCGCGATTGTGATTGGACGAACGACGTTTTTTCACTAGTGAGTTTTCATAGTTCGCCTTTCCTATTGGCCACTGCATTTTACGAATCATTTGTACGCAATCGTTTTTCGTGAGAAAATCTCAGTATCTATGATATAAAAAATAAAACTGCTTGGGAAAAACTAAAAACACCTAAAAATAAAATACAAACAACGGCAACAAACATAACACATGGACTGCGCATGGTCTGAAAAAAATCTATAATTTACTTGGCGTACTCCATGTGTTATGTTTGTTGCCGCTGTTTGTATTTTATTTTTGGTGAAATTGAAATGGTCAAGAAACAAGAGCGTTTATAAAAACACCTAATTTAAAACTGTAGCGACCGCTTTTCTCTGTTGCAAGGGGTGCTAGTTCAGCGTCTTTGCAAAACAAAAGAAAAAAAGAAGCACAAGTCTGACACAAGCTAAAACATCGACTTGACACGTTCTATGTGGAACTCTCACTCGGTCCTATTTGTGATGAATGACGTTAAAAGTCTTAACATTGCAGCCAAGAACATATAGCCGATCAAAAATTAACATAAAATGATGTATAACGATTTTCCTTTGCACTATTTTCACTAGATTTCTGTTTTAAGATCCAACGATGATCCAACGATGAGAAAGAGTTTTGCAAACTTCCGTCAATGCAATAGTGGGTCGTACAGCACCCTATAAAGATAATAGGTTTGGCCCTTTGTTAGTTTTTTCAAATATCGCGCCTGGAAGAACTTAAGCAGAGGCCTAAAAGTTTTCATTTGATGTGAATCTTGGCGTGTAAATTGGTCACTGAGCAAAACGTAGTGCGCTTGCCGATTTCCACTCATGCGCGCGTTAACTCAGGCATTGCTCTATATATTATATAACTAACTGAATATTGCCTAACAAAGCAACGGTAACCGGTTGTTTCGCCTACGAGTTGTTTCGCTAACGACCAGTTCGCTAACGAGTTAGGTCGATTCGCCCACGTCTGAAGTCGTTTCGCTAACGAGCCGTAGGTCGTTTCGCTAACTTATTATGAAGATTCATATTTTCTAATATGTACTAATAGAACATAACAATGACAAATCAATCCGCATTAAAGACCCGTTGAGTTTGACGATGACATCAAATTCAGCGACGTAAACAGTTTAAAACATACCGTAGTTAAATGGTCTCCATGTTTGTCCGAAAAAGGGCTGGAAGTCAAGTCCCGGCAGCCCTCCGCGTAACATAAAAGACTGATCAACATTGTAGACAAGTACATGTACGTATACACATAATAAAGTTAGAGTTTCGTTTATGCGCTAATTTTGTAAATAAATCCAGACGTTTCGGGACTTCTGTCCCTTCATCAGTGGAAAATAGCCGTTAAAGTCAGCGCGCGTCATTTTCTTTGAATGTGGCAACATTGCGTGCGCGCGCGCTAACTGAGTCCATTTAAATAAAAGCAAAGTCAATGTTTATGCCGCGCGGCTGTAGAGTGCGGCATTTGAAGATCAGGCGGCCTTCCGCGCTGCGTCTTTCTCTGATGTTCGTAAGGCCTGATCGCACAACAGACACCATCATGTCATCTGTTGTGTGACCAGGCGAGGAGAAATGTTTTGCTAACTTATTATGAAGATTCATATAACGTCTGGATTTATTTACAAAATTAGCGCATAAACGAAACTCTAACTTTATTTTGTGATCAACAGACTGCGCTACACAGTTTTTAAACAATATTTTGACAATATTGTGATCTTATTATCAACATGTACGTGTACGCGATCAAAAGTCTATTTCACCCAGCTTTTCTTCAACAATCGACCAATTCGGGTCGGCTAATGCAAATTCAGTAAAAAGACTTAAAGTTTAGACTTAAAGCTTAACTTTTTGAAGCAATTCGAGTTTGTCTTTCGGCAAGAGCGTGGGTTTGATTGTCTTATTCTTTTGATGAAGAAGCTTTGTTTCTCTGTTGATGAAAAAGAACTGAAAGAGACGTCAGGGTATTAACTTTATACGCTAGCGAAACGACCTACAGCTCGTTAGCGAAACGACTTTAGGCGAAGGCGAAACAACCTAACTCGTTAGCGAACTGGAGGGCACCAACTTGCATTTGCAGGCCAAGAGCAATATCTCAGAGGAAAACATGCTGGTTTATCATAACTGACTTAGTCAACTAATATTGCCCGTAAATTTCTTCGATTTCTTGAAAAAGTTTTCTTCAACAAGTTGTTTAGGCTGCCATTATTATCAAGGGATGCCAAAAATAGTAATAAATTCCCACTGGGAGCCCCCACTCCCAAACGCCCCAGGTTGGAATAAGATATGGGAAGAGGCGAGCCCTACGGCGGCTACTTCTCAGAAGCAAAATGGCAGACATATAGCCCAAACGTAGCAAATGCGTACACAAAACATGTTGCTCTCCCCAAAACTCAAAAAACGAATTTTGCTGACAATTTAGAACAATTCCAGTATAACGGGAAAAAGATAAACAAAAAATTAAGCCCGGAGATGCTAAATAAACTTGCCATACAGACACCAAAACTTAACAAAACGCACAGACGCGAAAACTGAAACTTGTAACATCATACATGGACGTGAAAAACCAAATCTGTCACAGAAATGCGAGAAGTAGATTTATCGCACAGACACAAGCGACACACAGACACAAACAAAATGCGTCACACAGACACAAAATCTAAACACGTCACACGAAGACAAATAGACAAACTTGTCACACAGACGAAAAAACTACAGCTCGTCACCCAGACGCGAAAAACGAAAATCGCCACACGGATGGGAAAACTAAAACTTTTCACACAAACCCGAAATCCAAACTCGACACACAGACTCGAAAAGAGGGGTTCGAAAGAGGCCTGCGACGCGTGACTTTCCCCCTTTTTAAAAAGTTTAAAGTATAAAGCGGTTCCCAAACTGGCACAAAAACATAATGAGCTTGCCTCCAGAAGGGCTAGGCTCACAATGGAAGAAAAACGACAAATAAGCCTGTGCCAAGAAAACGGAAACGGGGAAAAGTCAACCGCGAAGCAGCCTCGAAATACCCCGTCGAGGGACAAAGCAATTAAGGGTATAAGAAGACCCCATCAAGGCATACCAGCGATCAACTTCGTCCCACAAGCTAGAAAAATACAAATTCGTAACACGAACGAAAAACTAAGCTGCAACACAAACGCCAAAACCATATTCGCCAAATAGATGCGAAAGCTAAAACTTGACACACAGACGCGAAAACAACACTACTAGTTACACAGACAGGAAAACTAAACTTGTCACAAAGACGCAAAAACTAAGACAGGAAAACTCAACTTGTAACGTAGACGCAAAAATTTAAACTTGCACACAGACAGGAAAACTAAACTTGTCACATAGACGTAAAAACTTAGACTTGAACACAGACAGGAAAACTAAACTTGTCACACGGATGCGAAAATCTAAAACTTGACGTCACACAGACACAAAATTAAAACAGGAAAACTATTTTTTTTACGCAAACGTAAAAACTAAATTTGTCACATAGACGCGAAAAATTAGACTTGCACACAGACGAGAAATCTTAAACTTGGCACACAAAAAGGGAAAACTTAAGCTTGTAGCCAACTGTTTTTTTCCATATAAACAGTTTAAGTATAAAAATAAGCGAAAATAAGCCACGACGTTTCGAACTCATCTTGAGTTCATTATCAAGTAGATATGAGTAAAATAACGGTCGAGTTATTTGCCTCGCCTACCAGGGACAAGTTGACACATACGGAGCATGCGCAAACGCTACAATCAGCCAAAACAAAGTTGCAGATAAATTGAAATCGAAGTCGCGGTAGTTTTGTCCAAAATGTGGTCTCGGTCGAAGTTTCAGCGTTCCTGATTTTAGCAGCCATAATAGATGTTTCAAAACAACTCTCGCCAGTCTTTTGAACCGAGAGGGCCAAGTTTTGTCTCGGTCAACAGGGACAACTTTCTCATTGGCCGTTCCGAGGTTGCGCAGGGGACTGGGGCGAGTTTCAAATCTTAAGTAATCGATAATCTGACACCACCACATGAAAGATCGCGGTGAGATTGGTCATCTGACCAAGTGTGATGCTTTCAAGATGAACAGAAACGAAGTTATGGACCTTGAAACATGGTTAAAAATCCATAAAAACGTCTCTAATTGTAAGCCAGCGTCCCCCAAAACCATATAAACTCTTAAAATTTTTATCAATTTTGTGACAGCTGTAAAATCCTACCAAAGACCCATTATTTGAAAGAAACTAAGATGAAAAACACTATGTCTGCCCATTTTAAAGAGTATCACAAAAATCATAAAAAAAAATTTAAGAGTTTATATGGTTTTGGGGGACGCTGTCTCAAAATAAGAGACGTTTGTATGGATTTTTAACCATGTTTCAAGACCCATAACTTCGTCTCTGTTCATCCTAAAAGCGTCAAACTTGGTCAAATGACCAATCTCACCAAGTTCTTCTATGTGATGGAGTCAGATTATCGATTGCTTAAAATTAAAAACTCGCCCCAGTCCCCTGCGCAACCTCGGAACGGCCAATATAAACGCTCGGCCAAAGTTGGCTCGCGATAGAGGGTAACCCTCCTACCAGGGACAACTTTCTTTCATATAAACAGGCCCTTGGGCTGTTCCCATGGGTACAAGATGAGGTCAAATGATTGGACTTGTTTGTTAAGGTCTGGATGGAAACGTGCGATGTAAAACGCTTCCTTTATTCTTCTATTCATTATAGAAAGTCCCACGAGAACTTATGATTTGGGTGATTCTTAATGTGTTTAGCTGGCTCCGACTGCCCATTAACATCTGAGTGCTCGTTGTCACGAATCTCTAGGTTTTCTTAGATTGTTGTTTTCATAAAGAAGCAGGCCGGTTTGCTTGTTTTATCCTCGAACATAAAGTTTAGATGATGCACTCATAATAAAACACGCTAAAAACCGAGCATGTTTCAACAGTCATACGCCCCACTAAGGTTTGGTGCGTTATGTGAATGTCTACACCAGTTCTGCTCGACTGCACAGGGGGCTCAATATGTTTCATTTGCCGTGCTGTGGTGTATGGCCTTCCTTACATTCGAAAGCAGCCTTTTAAACGTTTTCAGACTCGCTTCAGCTATGCAATAAACAAATCAGATTATCTAGCAAAAACATATATTTATTTTTGGAGTGTATCCGGCTATTTTATTAACATTTCTTGGGAATCAAATAAAATGTTTCTAAGACTCGATGTCTTATGAAGTCATGCCTCAATAATAAAGGATACGATTCATTGTTAAAATTCAACGGAGCAGCAACTTTGATGAGTTTTGTTATGATTTGTCAGCCGGATCGTCATTTTTTTTTAAGCCAAAGATAAGTGGGAAACATTTCAACCTCCCAAAACCCTTCAAATTGTCTCAGTACTGAACAACAAAGGATGTCCAAATGAGCCCTATCTTGCACCTTTGGGCCACCGGCCGTTTTCTTTTAATGCATTGGTCGCTTATTCGCCAGAATGAAAACACAATAGCTCCAAAATTTAATAAATGGAGAGCTTGTTTTTTTTTTTTTTTTTTTCTTTTTTTTCTTTCGTGCTTGCGCGCGCCCTCCCCATCCCTTTTGAGGCTGCTACCTTGACGTGGTGGGATGGATTGCGCGGCTTAATGATCCTTTTGGGCTATATATGCCGCTGGGAGTTATACTCCTGGCAGGTTCAACCTTGCCGGACAGGCCATTAGGAGAGGGTCCTGACTAAAACCAGCCTCCTGGCCCTCCAGGTTGGGGATTAGGCGTGAGGCTGACAACCTCACCCTGTAAAAAAAATCTTGTCACGGAAACACCAACAAGAAATCTTCAAACTTTTAGTCACCGAGGGAACTCAGAGCCTTCACGGGCTAGAATGACCAGCGGCAGTGAAATCCAACAGGAAGCTGTCGCTGCGAGACTGGGAGCCTTGAGCACCAAGACAAAGACAAGACTAGGATTCTGGAACGTAACAACAATGTTTAGCACTGGAAGGTTCGCGCAGATCACCAGAGAGATGAATGAAAACAAGCTTCACATCCTTGGCATTAGTGAGTGTAGATGGACCGGATTTGGTACACGGAGAACGCAAGGCGGTGAAACAATTTTGTTTTCAGGCCGAAATGACAACCTCCACCGGCAAGGAGTAGCTCTCATCCTGAAGAGGAGTGTGGAGAAGTCACTTCTTGAGTGGAAGCCTATCAACGAGAGGTTAATTAGAGCGAGGTTCTTTGGGAAGCAAGTGAAGATGACTGTAATACAGTGTTACGCTCCAACAAATGATGCTGATCCTGAGCAAAAAGACATCTTTTATGAAACTCTTCAAGCTGAAGTGGAAAATACTCCATCACAAGACCTCCTGATTGTTATGGGTGATTTGAACGCTATGGTTGGAACAGTCAACACAGGCAATGAGAGGGTCATGGGAGGACATGGCTATGGTATCTTAAATGACAACGGTGCAAGGTTGGTGGAGCTGTGTGGTATGAATAATATTGTAATTGGAGGCACCTTATTTCCGCACAAGGACATACACAAGATCTCTTGGAACTCACCAAACAGGCGTGACAAGTCCCAAATTGACCATCTTCTCATCAATGGGAAATGGAGACGATCCCTGCAAGATGTACGTGTGAGAAGGGGCGCTGACGTTGGGAGTGATCATCATCTTGTTACTGCTATGGTTCACTTGAAGCTACTGCGCTCTAGAAAAACCACATGTCACCAGAGGCGCTTTGATGTATCCAAGCTCAAGAATTATGATACAAGGAACCAGTTCTGTATAGAATTACGTAACAGGTTTGAGACTCTTGCAGAAGAAAACACCGGAACAGCTAATGAAGGCTCACTTACATCAGAATGGGACAGGATCATCAAGATTTACCATACTGCTGCCACATCCACCCTTGGTTGTAAGCAGAAATCCCACAAAGAATGGTTTAGTGCGGACACCTGGGATGCTATTGCAGAGAGGAAAAGAGCAAAGGGTGAAATTATGGGGACCAGGTCTACTCGCCTAAAAGAGAAATAACAAGCTCAGTACAGTAAACTCAATGCCAAAGTGAAGCGATCAGCTAGAGTAGACAAAATAAGATTTGTTGAGAACCTCGCAACAGAAGCAGAGGCTGCTGCCCAGAAACAGGAGCAAGGCACAGTTTACAGAATCACCAAGCAAATATGTGGAGGTCAACGGAGAGGGAAGGCACCTATCTGCAGCAAGCAAGGGGCATTACTAACAACTGAGAAGGAACAGGAGGAACGATGGGTAGAACACTTCCAGAAAGTACTTATCAAGGAGGTCCCAGAGGAGCCAGCTGCTGCTCAGGATGCTGAGGAAGACCTTGACATTAGTATTGAACCATCCACTAAAGAAGAGATCGTGGAAGCCATTAAAGACCTTAAGAAAGGTAAAGCACCTGGGCAGGACCAGCTTAACGCTGAGCTCTTTAAATGTCATCCAGAGCTTGCAGCAGAGATATTACTCCCACTCTTTGCTAAGGTGTGGAATGGTGAGGGGATACCAAGTGACTGGAGCAAAGGAGTCATCATACCAATTCCTAAGAAAGGCACACTGTCTGACTGTAATAATTGGCGGGGTATCACTCTTTTATCCTTACCAAGTAAGATCTACTGTAAGGTTACTGTGAAACGTCTTTCTTTGGCGGTCAATGAAGTGCTGCGACAGGAACAAGCCGGTTTTAGAAAAGACCGAGACTGCACAGAACACATCTTCTCCTTGAGAAACATCATTGAACAGTGTCATGAATGGCAGAGGGGACTGTACATCAATTTTATCGATTTTCAGAAGGCCTTCGATAGCGTGCACAGGGAGAGTTTATGGAGTATCCTCAGGGCGTATGGCATACCTGCACACATTGTCCGAGTGATAAAGCAATTCTACACTGACTTTTGTTGCTCGGTTGGAGGCTCTGAGCTTCCATGTCAAATCGGGTGTTCGACAGAGATGCGTTATATTATGCGCTACTGTTTAAAATTGTCATCGATTAGGTGCTGTCTCGAGCTACTGAAGACAGAAGGAAAGGAATACGCTGGACACTATCAACTGTCCTGGAGGACCTGAATTATGCCGATGACATTGCTTTGCTGTCCCATTTGTTCAGTGACATGCAGGAGAAAACTGACCGGCTTAACAGATTCTCTTAACAGTTTCTCTCGGCAGGTAGGGCTTAATATCAGCCCTCAGAAGACAAAAGTATTGCCTGTCAACATCTCAGCACCATTGTCCATCAAAGTGGGACAGCTAGACCTTGAAACGACCCAACAATTCACCTATTTGGGTAGTACAGTCTGCAGTGATGGGGGGGGGGGGGGGGGGGGGGGGGGGCTGACATCGACATCCGACAGAGGATTGGTAAAGCTAGAGGGGCCTTTGCAAAATTGCGACCCCTGTGGAGGAGCAAAAACTACAGCAGAAGAACGAAGATTAAGATCTACCAAGCTTGTGTACTCTCTGTACTACTCTACGGATCTGAATGTTGGAGAATGACTGTGCACGACTTGAAAAAGCTGCAAAGCTTTCACACATCTTGTCTCCGAAAAATCTTGCACATCTTCTGGCCACAAAAGATCTCCAACAACGAGCTCTTTAAATTGACAGAACAGGAGGACATGAGTATTGTTCTCATACGGAAACGATGGAGTTGGGTTGGTCATGTGCTCCGTAGAGAATCTACCAGCATTTCTAAAGTTGCTCTCACATGGACACCAGAGGGTAAAAGAAAAAGAGGCCGTCCAAAATCCACCTGGAGAAGAACTGCAGAAGCAGAACTTCAGGCCCTAACTCTGACCTGGGGGCAAGCTTCGCGGCTTGCAAAGGACCGACAAGAATGGAGGCGACTTGTTGATGCCCTATGCGCCACTGGGCGTTTAAAGGATTGACGATGATGATGCGCGCCCTCTGTTTCTGTATCCAGCGGTCTCCTTCGAAACAAACGTGCGACTTGGACCAAACAATTTTTTGCGTCAACAACAAGGTCAAAACAAGGGAAACTGAAAAGTGCCCCTGTCTCGTTTCGAAATAAACCCGTGATGGGGGCTTCCAATTGTTTAGAAAATGATCAAGAATTTGTCACCGGTTCAAACCGGCGTGCCTTCAGTCATGTGAGCTCTGACAATGTTCTTGTTAAGCAAAATAGCTATTCTAGTTCTCAAGTTGTTGATGATAATCCTGGTACCGCTCCCGTTTTCGAGTCAAAACAATCTTCTGATAGGGTTTGATAAGGTTTGATAAGGTTTTTGTGCATCAGTTGACCTGGATGCATTAGCGAAACATCTTCAGGTAAAATTTGACCAGCATTTTGTGCAGCGAGTTGCATGGTCGGGATACGTCCTGATAAAAAACTCGAGAGCTCTGAGGCTTATTTGCTAAAGTTTAGAAGAAATCTGTCGCCGGGTTTTAAATGTATGGACATTTTTGGTAAAAGCTAGATTTTAAAAATATGTTCATTGATGGGAAGCTTAAAGGAGCAGTGTCACGACATTTGAAGCCATATTTCTAATAATTTTCAAATTGATTACATCAATATCATAGTCTTCAATCGTAATTAAACATCAAAGGAAGAACAAAAGCGCAAAAAACCAATGATGGCTTCAGCTGACGAAGATTAAGACAGATTACGAGCAACAAACTTGAAAAACTTTGCCAGTTTTTTTTCAAGATGTGTTCTCCGTCACGTAGCTCATTTAATGGTTTTTTCATGTATTTTAAAAGATTTTTGAACAACCAAATTTTAATAAGTGTCTCGGAAAGCAAACATTTTTCTTAATTTTACTCAATAACGGATAGTTTTAGCGTTTGGTTGGTTAAAATGGCATTTTAAAATTTCTGTTCATCTGACCTTTAATGATATGTAAGAGATAAATACCGAGAACGGAGGTATTAATCCATATACATCCCGAGGGCCTGCGGCCCTTGGGATGTATATGGATTAATACCGACGTTCGAGGTATTTATCTGACTTATTTTATGATATTATTCATGAGGGATCATTATATAAAGCCCGTTTCCAGCAGGACAAAAGCTGTCTAATTAGTGAAACCTCGGCTCCGACCGTAAACAACATATCTTTCTTTTGTTGTATTATTGCCATTGTGCGGTTTTCTCAGAATGGCCTGGTCGTGCGCTTTTCACGGTTTCGCGACTCATTGTGACTTGTCAAACTTATTTGAATAACATAAGACTGTTTTGTTGTTTTTATAATTTGTTTTGCGCATACTCTGTGTGATGTTCGCAAGGAGCGGGTTAGTGTGTTTTGTACGGCGTCCATAATGTACGAAGAAAAACCTTGAAAACAAAAAAAACGGCAAGGACATTTTACGAAGAGTTTAACCAACGACAGGAAAAAGGTCACTAAATTCAAGATAAGTTGTTAGGAGACACCTGTCTCCTAACAACTTACAATGAACGTTTATTCGTTTGTCTCACGGTAGAATCGCTTTGAGATGTTGATCGCGACGTTTCGACTGCAATACCGCTAGTCTTCTTCGCCTGATGAAGACTAGCAGTACTGCAGTCGAAACGTCGCGATCAACATTTCAAAGCGATTCTATCGTGAGACAAACGAATAAACGTTCATTACCTATCTTACACCACGATGAACAATATTCACATCTTTAATGACATTAACGTTTAGGAATGTCATGTTTCAGAATAAGACGCGCGTTGTTGTATTCAAACATGCAGGATAGTCAAACAGAAGGGATTTTTCACTGAGGCAATATGCGTCGACAAATTCAAGCAAGCTTTTCAAATTGCTTATGTCGATACTGTTTTTCTTGAATTTTATATTTCCGTAATGAATTTATCAACAGAAGAAAACTTAGGGCCGAATCCCACTAGCGGACAAGTTTTGAATGTCATAACATTTTTTACAAGAACAAAATTGTCGCGACAAGTCAGAGACATTTTGAAGTAAACTAAAGGTGTAATTATTAGTAAAATAGCTCTGCACGTGCTTCTGCCATCCCTGTACATTTCTCAGCACGGCCGTCTTGGGCAAACATCAAATATGCAGTACAACGGGCCGGGTAAAAAATCTAAAAAAATTCGCATTTAAAGTACGCGTGTTCTCATGCAGTAGAATAGTAATTCTTACATTTGGCCGAAACACTTCACTTATAAATATGCTTTGCCTCTCGCGAAAAGATTTTGCGGCTGGATTATGATAGTGAGAGCCATGTCACATCATGATAGCCTGCGTCTGTGTAGTTTCGCGCCTTTCGCGTTTCTCCCATACGCGCGCTAGAAACTAACGACGCCTGCCACGCAGGCTAACATCATGATCACGGTACACACTATCGATATCCCAACAACTTGAGTGCGTGTTGTTTTTCGGTGCAATTTGGGCCAAACACAATAGCCAATCAACAACATATTGTTATCTAGCATTACGAGGGGCATGGGAATGCGACTTGTCATGAATTGTCCTGCCTTTAGGCAGGACTTCGGCCCCTTTGATGATTTGTCATCCTCGGAGACCCAGGGGCAGTTTGTGGGGCAAGAGAAACGCGAAAAAGCGGGTAAAAAATAGCGCGAAACTGCCAGTTACATAAATCAGCATATAAAAGTTCTATTGACTGAAAGTGCCCCTGGGGAAAGATTCTTACCAGACCAGTTCAAAAAGCTCTCTGAATAGTGCCTCGTGATTGGGCAGAAAAATCTTTTGTTTTCCCTTTGTATTATTCTGCCCAATCGACGACCAGCTTGACTTCGGTCCTTTTGTACACAAAAGCTAGTGCTAAAATCGCTGCTGCACGCTTTGCACGCGTAGCTAGTCGCGATCGGCCGCTTGACACATCTGCCTGGTTTGTTCGTGAAAAATATACTCTTGTTTGGAAAAGTTTCGCATCAAACTGTCATCAATCTTTCCGTAAAAGATCTGAAAAACATCCATTTTTATAGCAGTGCAACAAGCTGCATATCGCACACAAACTTTAATAGCTCGCAAGCAGCATTCAAGTGTTACGATTCCTGCGATCGACCACAATCTGAAGAATCCGCCGTTTCTCCGCGGGCATGGCCGTCAAACTTTCGACGTTTTCGACCAGGGGAGGCACTAGCCGAAACTTTTCCTTCCCGAGCAAATTCTCCGCTAAAAAGCAAGACAGATATAGCAAGCGAACTGGCTTTGTGTACATACTTCGTTTGCATGAGAACACAACAAAAGGACCGCAGTCAAGCTGTTCGCCGATTGGGCAGAATAATACAAAGGGAAAACAAAAGATTTTTCTGCCCAATCACGAGGCAGTATTCAGAGAGCTTTTTGAACTGGTCTGGTAAGAATCTTTCCCCAGGGGCACTTTCAGTCAATAGAACTTTTATATGCTGATTTATGTAACTGGCAGTTTCGCACTATTTTTTACCCGCTTTTTCGCGTTTCCCTTGCCCCACTAACTGCCCCTGGGTCTCCGAGGATGATGATTTGTCCGTTTTGACAAAATTTGCCCTTGTCCAAAAAGTCATTCGCACTTGTTTTTGCAATTGTTTGTCAACATCTATCGCGCGTGCAACGCGGACCAATCATAAGACAACTGCTTCTTTGTTTTCCTGAAATGTTGGACAAGTTCTTGGTCTCAAAAAAC